>NC_040914.2:7820044-8170125 GCF_004126475.2 Phyllostomus discolor
ATCAAAGCACCAATATAGAACTCAGTGATGGAGAGATAGCCAACCTATAAGATGCACAGTTCAAAATACTGGTAATCAGGATGCTCACAGAAGTGGTTGACTATGGTCACGAATGGAGAAAAAGTGAAGGCTATGCAAGGTAAAATGAAGAAAAATATACAGGGAACCAACAGTGAGGGCAAGGAAACCAGAACTCAAATCAACGATTTGGAACACAAGGGAGAAATAAACAATCAACCAGAACAGATGGAAGAAACAAGAATTCAAAAAATGAAAAGAGGCTTAGGAAACTCTGAGACAACTTTAAACATTCTAACGTCTGAATCATAGGTGTGTCAGAAGGAAAAGAGGAATAGGAATAAATGGAAAACTGGCTTCAACAAATAATGAAGGAGAACGCCCCCATTCTGGCAAAGGAAATACACTTTCAGGAAGCCCAGGAAACTCAGAGAGTCCCAAACATGTTGGACCCAAAGAGCTACACACCAAGGCACATCATAATTACATTAGATGAGATTAAAGATAAGGAAAGACTCTTAAAAGCAGCCAGAGAAAAGGGGACAGTGACGTACAAAGGGGTTCCCATAACAATATGAGCTGATTTCTCAAAGGAAACCTTGCAGGCAAAAAGTGGCTGCAAAGAAATATTCCAAGTCATGAAAGGCAAGGACCTGCATCCAATAAGACTCTATCCAGCAAAGCTGTCATTTAGAATGGAAGGGCAGATAAAGTGCTTCCCAGATAAGGTCAAGTTAAAGGAGTTCATCATCATCAAGCCTGTATTCTATGAAATGTTAAAGGGACTTCTCTAAGAAAAAGAAGATGATCAAATATATGAAGAGTAAAATGACAACAAACTCAAAACTATCCACAACTGAACCTAAAACAAATAGAAAGACAAATTAAGCAAACAACCAGAACAGGAATAGAATCACAGAAATGGATGTCACATGGAGGGTTATCAGCAGGGAGGGGCAAGAGGAGAGGATGGGGGAAAAGGCACAGGGAATCAGAAGCATAAATGGTAGGTACAAAATGGACAAGGGGAGGTTAAGAGTAGTATCGGAAATGGAGAAGCTAAAGAACTTATATGCATGACACGTGGACATGAACTAAGCGGGGGAATGCTGGTGGGATGGGTTGGTGTGTGGCAGAGGGGAAGAAGGGGAGAAAGAAAATGGGACAACTGTAATTGCCTAATCAATAAAATATATTTTAAACATATTTACTTGGCCATAAAAAAAGTGAAATCTTAGCCATGTGCAACTACGTGGGTGGACCTAGAGGGTATTATGCTACGGGAAATAAGTCAGAGAAAGACAAATATGACATGATTTCACTTACATGTGGAATCCAGTGAACAAAAGAAACACACAAACAAAACAGAAACAGACTCATAGATGCAGAGAACCAATGATGATTACCAGTGGGAAGGGGATTTGGGAGCTGGGTGAAGAGGGTGAAGGGGTTAAGAAGTACAAATTGGTAGTTACTAA
The DNA here is from genome assembly GCF_004126475.2 of Phyllostomus discolor. Taxonomy (NCBI): domain Eukaryota; kingdom Metazoa; phylum Chordata; class Mammalia; order Chiroptera; family Phyllostomidae; genus Phyllostomus; species Phyllostomus discolor. Next base: position 7,821,541 of record NC_040914.2, read on the forward strand.
ACAGTCATCAGGAGTAAAGCACAGCATAGAGATATGGTCAATAATAGTGTAATAACTATGTGTGGTGCAGGTGGATACTTAAACTATCGGGAGATTGGCTTGTAAATTATATTGAATATCTAACCCTATGCCGTACACCTGAAACGAAACAATAATACTGGATATGCAACTGTAATAGAAAACAAAACAAACAAAAACAGTTAGAGCTGAGCACGTAGAGGATTCAGGTAAAGGAGACTTAGAAGGAAGTGGCCACATGTGAAAGCAAAAAAAACTGAAATTACATGGCTGGTGGGGGTCAGTGGATTGAGGTGCCAGCCTGTGAACCAAAGGGTTGCTGGCTCGATTCCCAATCAGGCATAAGTGTGGGTTGCAAGACAGGTCCCCATGGGGGCATATAATAGGCAACCACACATTGGTGTTTGTCTCCCTTTCATTCTCTCTCCCTTCCCCATCACTAAAAAATAAATACTAAATACAATCTTAAAAAGTTAAAAGTAAATTTAATAAACTTTCTACCATAAATGATGGAAGCACAAACAACAGTAGAAAAAGTAGAATCTATGTAAACAAAAACTACTCCTTTGGAAGAAATAAACTTTCACTTTTGTAATATTCACGGTGAGCAGAATCGTAAAAATGATCCCCCATGGCCACGCCTTTGTATAATCCAGTTCCCCTGAGTAAGGGTGGGATGTGTAATATAATGGAATACACGCCATGACTGTGTGGCATTGCCTGAGCCAGGGGATTTTGCAGATGAAATTAGAGACCCAAATCAGTTGATTTGGAGTCATTCCTAAGTAAGGTCATCTCTGGAGGGCCTGACCCAATCAGGAAAGTTTTTAAAAGGGGCTGAGCCCTTCCAGCAAACGATTCCACTAAATAATAAACTTCTCTAAACCAGTAGAAGAAAGAACAAATATATTAAGAGGCTGCTCACAGAGGAGAAAATAAATGGATTACACACAGGAAATGCTCAACTCAACAGCCATTTGGAGAAAAGTAATAAAAATGAGATAATAATTTCACACTCATCAGATTGGCAACATTTTATAATTGATAGGATCAAGTATTGAAGGACAACAGAGGAATATGTGTACACTGGTGGTGGAGCGAAAACTAGTTCAACCACTTTGCAGAGCAATTTGGCAATACCTAGCCGAGTGGAAGTTGCACATACACCATGACTCAGCAATTCCAGTTCTAGCATCCAGCCCAGAAAATATTCTCAGTTACACAGGGCGTAGCCCAACTAGAATGTCAGCTCTGTGAGAACAGGTCATATTTTTTCTGTTTCATTCTGTGCTGTATTCCCAGTGCTGTCGATAGTTGGTCCTTGATTAATACTGGTTGACTCAATTAATGAATGCATTAAAGACATAGTCATCTTAGGAAAGCATCCTCTGGCTTCACTGAGGAGGTGAAGACTAGAGGTAAGAGGAGGAGGTGTGCAGTGAAGCAGTGATGCAGTGATGCAGTGACTCAGGAGGAAAGTGACAGGGTTGTGATCACAGAGCCCAGTTCAGACAGAGGAGCCATCCCTCCCCTGTTGCACCTCTCACTTGCTTGCCAGTAAACTTGGCTCCTCTGTCCTCTGATCACAGACAACCTGAGGGTTTCTGCCTCAGTCTCAGCCAGGAGCTTCCTCAGCTCATCTCTACTAGTCACTGGAGAGCTGAGCACTGAGCAATGAGACCCATTGCTCAGCAACCTTATTCAGGGACCTAGGAAACAAATCCAGGCCCCCCAGACTAGCATTGAAAGCCCTTTAATACACAAGTCCCACGTGCCCCCACACTAAAATTCCCCTGGGGACCCTCACAGGTCAGCAGCAAGTGATTTGGCCTGGGAGGGGACTGGAGCCCAGAGCAGATGCCCCATCTAAGGTAGGCACCACTATCAGCTCCAGCAGAAAATAGCCATGGCCTTGGCTGGTCCTCCTGACTGTGGCTGCTGTCTCTCCTGTGGTTCATGCATCCCCCTTCTCCATCTGTCTTTCACTCCCACCTCTGGAACCTCCCACTTCCAAGAGCTTGCGTTCGACTGCCTCCCCATGTGTGATTGTCTCCCTTTCTGATGTCTTCCAGCTGTGCTTCTCTCTTCACTGCCCCTCCCCACCAGGCAGTTCTGCAAAGCTTTGGTGCTTGTACCCAGGGAATCTGGTGCTTCCTACTATACAAGCTGGCTTTCCTCATAGTCCTTCAGTAATACCTTCTGACTGCCCTGGCTGGGTGGCTAAATTGGTTAGAGTGAAGTCCTGTACACCAAAAGGCTGCATATTGACTCCGGGTCAGGGCAGGTACCTTGGGTGGGAGTTCTAGCCCTCAGGCACATATGGACCTGTGGGAGATGACTGATCGATGTTTCTTTGTCTCTCCAATCAATAAAGATATCCTCTGGTGAGGATTAATAACAACAATAATAGTAATATCACTACTACTACCACTACTACTACTAACACTCTCTGACTGTCAACTGTGCCACTGAGGTGCAATATCTGGAACTCTTTGAGTCTGCCTATGACTTTCTTCCAAGTGCGCCCTTCCCCCAATTTCTCCTTTGCTTATTCTTCCCTAGTCCAGCCACTATCGCTGACACTAGGGCAACCTGCTTAGTGGTGTATTCTCACCCCCTGATGTCCCCATGGAAGGAGGCTCCTCTCCTGCTCCACCAAAATCCCCAGCACCTTAGGCTTGTTTTCAGTTCATCAGCTCCCCTATCTCTGCTTTCAGACCCAGGTCAACTCTCCAGGCCCATGACTCATTAAGGAAGCCACTTCCTCAATGTCCTCAACCCTCTGTATGTCAGTGCAAGTGTCTCTGAGTCCCCAGGGTTGTAATGGAGAAGGCTCGGGGAAACATGAGTGTTCTCTTCTGCACGGAGCTCCTTGGGCCCAGGAATGGAAGGGGAGAGAGGACCACCATGCATCCCAGCAGACAGATAGAAAGTGGACTCAGGAAAGGATTTGGTGGACGTGGGGTAATTCTTCTCACTTTCTTGTGCAGGAATCCAGGTGTATTAGTCTTAATAGGGTGGGTCTGGGATTCTCAGGTTCCAGAATGCAAGGACTCTACCCCTTCTAAACCTTTCCTGTGTTAACAAGAGACTCTCACAGTTGGACTGGCCCTTGGTAGACAGGAACTCTCATTTTGCTCCACCAGAAGCCCTCTCCTTCGCCTGCCACTAGCTTAGAGGAGCCAGGACACCTTGGGCAGTGCTGGCTTCCAGGCCAGGGGCAGGAGGAAGATAAGCCAATCCAGGAACATTTTGTAGTGCCAGAAAGTAAAGAAGTGGTCAGAGTCTGCCACCACCACCACTGCTGCTGGCCAGCCTGCAGTCTTGGTGCAGATGGAGGCCCCTGCCAGGACAGCTGCACTGCCAAGCACACTCAGGCAGCACAATGGAAGTTCCTGACAAGTATATCCAGCCCTTGCCAAATATATCCCATTGTGCACACATCTAGTGTGAGACCCCTCCTGGGGCAGGTGTGCACCATGGCTGAGAAGCTTGGCTGTCACCACCACAGGGACACCTGGCAGGGGAAGAAGTGCTTGGAGAAGGATGGCCACCACTGCTGCCTGAAGTGCTCAGACAAATTCTGCTAGTGGCATGACACCTGCTACCACTGTGATAGGGGTCTGCACCCCTTGGCCAAAGAAACCTTTGTGTCCAAGGAAAACAACAGCCTGTGCAACAAGTGCACCATGCAAGGGGACTCCCTAAAGTCCAAGGGCTGCTTCAAGCCCATTGTAGCAGGAGATTAGAAGCAGGTCCATGGGGACTGTCGGGCACAAAGACTACTTCACCAGCAGCAGGTGCAAGCCAGTCGTCGGGACTGGAAACTTCTTCCCTAAAGGGAGGACTTCTACTGCATGACTTTTGCCATGAGGCCTAATTGGCCAAGCATTGCATGAAACTCAACAAGGCCATCACACCTGGAGGAATCACTTACCAGGGTAAACTCTGGCATGCTGAGTGCATTGTGTGTGTTAACTGCTCTGAGAAGTGGGCTGGGCAGCGTCTCACCACTGTGGAGGACCAGTATCACTGTGTGGATGGCTCCAAGGACTTTGTGGCCAAGAGGTGTGCCACATGCAAGAACCCATCACTGGGTTTGGTAAAGCCTCCAGTGTGGTGGCCCATGAAGGACAATCCTGGCACGACTACTGCTTCCACTGCAAAAGATTGAAAAAAGCCCCATGAATCTGGCCAAAGAGTACTTTGTTCTCCATGAGGAGCAAGTGTATTGCCCTGACTGTGCCAGAAACTGATAAAGTGACAGGAGCTCCTGTCCTGTAAAATGGAATTAAGTCCTGTTCTCTGTGTCATCACCCACTGCCCTGCACCATGCATAGGGAAAGAGCGCTTTTACCCCTTCAAAGTTGTTTCTTCTGTCTTTTCTCACATTTCACAGTATCACTCAAATAAGGAGATACATTGCTCATAGTAGAATTTAGCAAAACACATGCTGGCTGGTGTGGCTCAGTGGATTGAGTGCTGGCCTGTGAACCAAAAGTTTGCTGGTGTGATTCCCACTCAGGGCACATGCCTGGATTGCAGGCCAGGTCCCCAGTAGGGGGTGTGGGACAGTCAAATACACATTGATGTTTCTCTCCCTCTCTTTCTTATTTGCTTCACCTCTCTAAAAATAAGTAAATAAAATCTTTAAACTATAGAGTTTTGGAAAACGCAGCTCTGCAGCAAAGTTAAGTTTTCAATGGCTGCAGTTAAAAATCTCACTCTTAGCTATATTGACTCTTCTGCATGTTATCATACAGCAGAAAATAACTAACCATTTGGATGCTTAGTGACATAAGAAAGAAGCCTAACAGATAAAGTTCCCACTGAGATGCCCTTTGTGACTCAGCTGAGACCCACTGTGTCATCAATCGACACACAAGAGTTGCAGCAGCTACTCCAACTGCGTTCTCCAACCTGTGGCTCATCCTGTGTTCTGTGAGCAGAAGAACTTACTGGAATGCATAGTTTAACTTCCCCTTCAAAACTTTTCTTCTGTTCCTTTGTGCTTTTGTTCAACTAATATGAATTTCTAGAGAATTAATATTTGAACTTAGCTGTGATTCCAAACTCACCTTTCACCTGTACTAATATTGGTGTTCCCAGTGTGCCATATGTTCTGAACGTTCCTACTTTCAAGCATGGAACATGCAGGTGATTTGGAAAGTGTAGCCAGGTCTGGGAGAATGAGCCTGCTTCAGAGGAATATCATCACAGTGAATACTTCTGGAAGCTATCCAAACTAACCCAGATTTTGTTTTTGTCTTTTCAAATAATAACATTTTGTTTAGCCCTGGTAAGTGTGGCTCAGTGGATTGGATCGAATCTGTGAAATAAAAGGTCAGAGGTTCAATTCCCAGTCAGGGTACATGCCTGAGTTGTGGGCCAGGCCCCCAGTGGGGGCCATTTCAGAGGTAACCAATGAGTGTTTCTCTCTGATATCAATGTGTCTCTCCCACTCTTCTTCCCTCCCTTCCTGTCTCCCTAAAAATAAATGAATACAATCTAAAAGTTTAAAACAAACAGACAAAATAATAATAATATTCTGTCTTACAGTTTCTGGTAAAGATGAAGAAGTGGGTCAACATGGGTCTCCTCATCAGACAACCACAGCAAAAGTATACGGCCAAACCACAGAAGAACTCTCACTCACAACCATCAGAAAATGTGAGCTGTATGGAAGTCTGATAACTAAGGAATTAAAGAAACAACATTCATACAGATGGGTAGGAAGGGTGGAGGGGCAGAGACAGCGAGATATAGAATGGGGCTGGTCCCAAACCCATATGAGGTGGATATGAATTGGGGTGACATCTCAGGAGTGAGGGATTCCAGCCCACACCAGCCCAGCCAGCCCAGGGTTCCAGTGCCAGGAAGCTAAGTCCCCATAACTTCTGGCTGTAAAAACCAGTGGGGGTTGGGTCAGTGGGCTGTTCGGGCTTCTCCTCTTGGAGGGCCCCAGATGTGGACTTACTCAGACCCGCTCCCTTCAGGTTCCACCATGGGGCAGCACCTTGAAGGACACCAGTGATATATGGGGAGGAACTGAAGTGTCTGGCATCAGGACGAGAGATGCGAGACAGCTTGTTCCCAGACAGGACTGCAGATAGCATCATGCTCCTCTTCTGAGCCCTGCTCCACACAGAGCCACTGTGCAGGAGCACAGTATCTTAGACTGCATCACCTGGCTCACACAGTTACCCTGCCCTGACAACTATGCCCTGACATGTAAAATGTGTATCAATGAGCAAGAGTGTAGGCATGCATGTGGAAGCAAGTTGGCTGCCTGCCAGGACTCTGAAAAAAATCTTTGGACAGAGCCCTTTACATTGTATAATAATATACAAGTTGTTATATCTTACTTTAGGAAGAGGTGCCTTTTAAGAACCTACCCAAAGTTGGGTAGGCTTAGGATAGATAACCCTCCCTGTGTGGATCGAAGTTCGAGTACTTGCTGAGCATTTATTGTGTTCTGTTGGATCTCAGATAGAGACTCTCTGAGTGTCAGCTGTATCTCCATAGTATGGGCATGAGCACAGTTCCCGTTTCATAGGTTTGCAAGCATCAAGGGCAGCAAGTGTGTAATGATTTGAGCATAGAGCTGACACAGAATACATGTTAATAGATAATAGCCATTATTATTACCATTCATAGTACTGTGTAAAGTTTTGCTTCCTTTCATCCCAGCTCTGAAGTCTCAATCTCTAGCAAGGGGAATGGACAGCTCATGTGTTTTTTCTTCCTCTACTACCCACCTTGCACCTTCTTTTCCTCCAGCCCTCTTCCTACCTGCCTCTAACTCTATTGTTAGCCCTGCCCCTAACTCTAGGCCCACCCAGGCCACACCCCTCTCCCGTTTGCTCTCCCACTAGCCCTGGGCTTTTGTGGGAGCAGTCACAGCTCTAGCTCAGCGGGGCAGGAAGCTCATGGTGTAGTTTGGAGGTATGGTGGCAAAGCCCACATGTTTGGGGGACACATTGATGTTGTGGGGTGACTGCGGGAACTTGAAGTAGAAGTTCTGCATGATGGTGGTGAGGAAGAGAAAGAGCTCCATTCTAGCCAGGCCTTCTCCAAAACAGTACCGCTTTCCTGAAAAGACAGGTGAGAGGAGGTGAGGTCTATTGCTCTCCCAATTCCTGATGTATTCTCCTGGGGGGAGAGGATGGTTCCGGGGCCTGAGAGACCTTCAGAGAAGCCCCTAACATCCCTCAGCCTCAGATTCCCTTGTATGTGGGATGGGAGTGAGTCATATCAGGATGTAGCAATGGGAATTTACATGACCCTTCCTCTGAAATACACCAATATGGCCATTGTGCTGCCATCTCCTTGTTAGGACTCTGAAGAATTTCAGTGACCTTGGACAGGTCTCTGAGTCACTGTGGGCCTTGACTTTTCTCATCTCTGAAATGGGTACAATCATCCCTTTCTTTCTGCCTGGGCTCAGGTACTTGGTATTTATGAGGTTTGCAGTTGGTTGGCTGCAGGGTCGATCATAAGAGGGACTTCAGAGCTGGAGGGAGATACTAGGCTACACCTCAGAGAGGGGAACTGGGATGACGGGGCCCCTGTTGGAGTGACTGGTTGCTTGGCATCACACAGTGGACTCTTACCAATGGAGAAGGGCACAAACGCATCATTCTTCTTAAACTGCCCCTTTTCATCTAGGAAGTGCTGGGGGTTGAAATCAAGAGGATTGGAGAAAAACTTGGGGTCCTTCAGTACAGAGCCCAGCATTGGAAACACTTCGGTGCCCTGTGGGGAGGTGGAAGGGGATTTGATAAGTGGGAGGGGGATGTGTGTGCCAAGAGCTCATGGAGCCAGAGGGGGTATTTGGGTGCTGTAGGTGAAGAGAAATGGGAGGCAGGGGAGTCAGGGTCTTTCTTGAGGTAGGAGCTTTGGGGGACATGACTTTTATGTCACTGTGACCAAAAGTTCGGGGAACCTGGGATCTATGTCTCCTGGGGCAGGTGGTTTGTGGGTTATGGTGTGATGTCACTCAACACACGATATTTGGTGGCCATGAGAATCATGCCCCAGAGGCAGGCAGGCCTGGGAAGTGAAGTTAATGTTGCCTGGGAAACAAAATTTGGGGGACATGGGGTTCATATGTACCTAAGACCTAAGGCAACAGGTCTTAGGTAGACATGGGATTCAGTTGTCTCTAAGTGGGAAAGTTGAAGGGACACGTGATTGAGGAAGTCTGCAGTTGAGGGAATCGGACAGGCACTGGAAAGCTTGTAAGGAGAGTGGGGTGTTGGGTCAGATGGATCAGGTTTGAGGTCCATGTAGACTGGGTAAGGGCAACACCTTAGGGAGCAGGAAGTTTCGAAACTTGGTGTCCTTGGTGACTCTACGAGCCAGGCCCATGGGGAGCATGTCTCCGAATCTTTGGATCTCGTGGATTACTGCCTCTGTGTAGGGCATCTTGGCTCGGTCTTCGAACTTGGGCTGACGGTCCTTGCCAATCACCTGGTCAATCTCTTCATGGACCTTGGCTGGGGGATAAGGGAGAATTTGGCACCTAGGGTTCTCTGGGCAGGATGATAATCCATATCTATAGAACTGCATACATAACATGTATGACTTTGTGTGTGAGATGGAGAAAGCATTTAAAACAGGTTGTCCTGAGACATTGTTGGCACTGGGTCCTGATTATGTAGTTGTGCCAGAATCATGAGGGAAGCTGTGAGGGAGGAGGCTTGGGGATTGGTGGGGTCAGCACAGGAGCTATTTACTAATTAGTTCAGATTGCTTTAGCTAAATATCATGACCTAGTGTTTGTTTAGCAGGATGTGTGTGAGGGCCCAGGACTTTGAGAGGGGAGGATCCACAGTGTGCTCAGAGAAATTTTCAGAGTCTGTGTCCTTAATTTCTCTGCCCCTTCCAGCCTTACCTGCCACATCTGGGTGCTTCATGAGCAAGAGGAAGCCATATCGCAGGGTTGTGCTGACCGTCTCGGTGCCCGCAAAGAAAAGGTTCAGTGTGGTCCGTACCAGGTTCTTCAAGTAGAACTCTGTGTTGGGGTTCTTCTTTTCCTGCAGGGAGAGGCAGCTTCAGGCCTAGCCCACTCCCTCATGCTCTCAAAGTTGGTAAGAATGGCCCCAGTTGTGCCAGGCCTCTTCCCAGGCTGCTGGTTCTATCCCAAATGCTCTTCTCACACTCTACTCAGCTATCTGTCCTTTAATTACCAACTTGGGTGCCACTTTTAATTTGTAGAAATATTAGAAAGGGAGGGGTAGAGACAGACAGTGAATGAGAAAGAGAGGTAGACAGACTATGATAGATTGCCTCAGAGAGAGTTGAAGAGATATTTTCTGAAATGCAGACAGACTTTTCAGCAGCTGTACAGTATTCCCTCCCCGAAAACCTTACAGCTTACTATGGAGAATCCACTCCCTGGTCCTTTCTTCTTGAACTTCAGGCTCCATAAAGCCCCATCTCCTTTCTTCACAGAAAGGAGACTGACATCCAGCTGGGAGTGGGGACCCTCAGGTGTCACATAGTAAAGTCAGGTCACCTGTCCACATAGGTTACCTTATAACCAAGGAATGAAAGGTAAGAACATGGTGGCCAAAAGCACCGGCCTTAGAGTTTGAGAGGTCAGGGTTTGAGCTAGGTTCCTCTGCTTCCTCACTGTGTGACCTCAGGCATGGCACTTATACTCTCTGGGTCTCAGTTTCTTCTTTCCTAAAATCAAGATCATAGTAGAGCCTCTACAAGAACTGGTATGAGTGTTAAATAGGTGAAAACCATAAAGTTGTTAAAATAGTGCCTGTTGCATGACAGTGTTATACATGTGCTTGTGCTTATGATTTGCACACACAATTCCAGCCTATGGGTAAAGGCTCAGTAGAGAGAACAGTGATGGTGAATTGATTGGAGTTGTGAGGATTATTATGATGTAGTGGGCAAAATAAATGGGCTTCTTTCCTCCCCAACTCCCTGTGTGACTTCTTTCTCACCACTGGCTGCTGACATGTACCTCCTGCATGCGAATGAGGAAGGAGTCAATAAAGTCCCGAGGGGAGTTGGGATCCAGCGTGCGTTGGTTCTGCTCCACCTTCTTGGCTATAAAGTCTTCCAGCCCCTGAAGCTCCTTAAATGCCTGTTGCTGTGGCCCTGGCAGGTGTTTCATCACTGAGTGGAACATCTCATATAGCTGAGGGTGGGTCATGGAGAAGGGAAGAAAAGGACATGTGTTGATGGACATCACCAAATTGGAGTGGGACTTGCATCAGGGCAAGGGAGGCACTGGTTTAAAGGCACGCATTTACATGGGGCTGGATGGAGTAGATATCTAAGGTTTTGTGTGAAGTCCCTTGTCCTAGAATTTAAGTAAATTGCGTTGCAGCTGAGAATTCCTCCCTCGCTTCCTTCCTTCTTTCCTTCTTCCCTTCCTTCCCCTTTTGTTTTTGTAGGGCAAGTATAGCTGAGCTACCCAGGTATTGGAGAGTGGGTTTGGGGCACCTCTTCTGGGTTCAGTTGTGCGAGGCGGAAGACTCGTTTTGAGTGGACCCTGTCTAGCGGAGGATAGGATTTGGGGCACCTGAGTCTATGTGCAAGAGTAGTTGGTTGGTTGTGGTAGGGTCCATGTTGAGCCAGGGCAGGACCATTTACCTGCCCTGTAGATGTAGCTGTGAACTGGAAGCTTCCGAGCATCATGCGCAGCAGTGACAGGAACTCTTTGTCCTCATAGTCAAAGCGGTCACCAAACACAATGGAGCTGATGACATTGGAGACAGTTCGGCTCAGAAAGAAGGTGGGGTCTATGAAGGCACCTGGGAAGAGGTGTGGGGTCGGTAAGTGCAAAGAGATTTAATCCTGGCTGGTGTAGCTCAGTGGATTGAGCACGGGCTGTGAACCAAAGTGTCACAGGTTCGATTCCCAGTCAGGCCACATGCCTGGGTTGCAGGCCATGACCCCCAGCAACCGTACATTGATGTTTCTCTCTCTCTCTCTTTTTCCCTCCCTTCCTTCTCTAAAAATGGATAAATAAAATCTTTTCTAAAAAAAAAGAAAAGAAAAGAGATTTGGGAGAGTGAAAACTTTGTGACCTGGTACCACCAGTCTGTGAATTCCAGGAACACCTTCCTCCAACCCAGTTCCCTTCTCAGGTCATAAAGCGCCTGTCTGAGTAGGGTGTTTTCCTCCTCAGTACCCTGGCGTCTCCAGCTCACCACGTGTGGCCCGAAGGGCCTCAAGGAGGAAGCCTGCCTCCTCCTGGATTCGCTCTTCGATGCCCCGCTTGCCCACTCCGAAGTCCCGCAGCGTGGTGATGGAGAAGCGCCGGAGCTGCTTGGCGCGCTCCCCGTTGCTGAAAGCCACGCCTGTGGAGGAGGGTAGGAGTGGGGAGTGGGTTTAAAGGGGGCGGGGCCTGAAAGTGGTGGGAGGAGAGAGAGGGTGGGTAGAGAATGACACATGGAGAAACACAAAAAAGAGACCAAGTTGGAAGGAAATCAGAAGGCAAGGTGAAAGATGGGTGCCCAGAGAAACAGTGAGAGGCAGAGACACTCACATGAAGAGAGGGAGAGAGAGTGGAGGGAAGGAGGCAAAGTGAGATATCTGGAGACCTGGGAAGTGGAAGTAAAAATTGAGAAGGATCCTAAAACTGAGGTGGAGAATGGTGAAAAATATATAGGGAGAAACTGAGAAGATCAAGAGAGAAGAGAGTACTATGAAGAAATAGAGGGCCCTGGCTGGTGTAACTCAGTGGATTGAGCATGGGCTGCGATGCAAAGTGTCGCAGGTTCGATTCCCAGCCAGGGTACATGCCTGGGTTGCAGGTCATAACCCCCAGCAACCGCACATTGATGTTTCTCTCTCTCTATCTCCCTCCCTTCTCTCTCTAAAAATAAATACATAAAATCTTAAAAAAGAGAAGTGACATAATTTTAAAAAAGAAATGGAGGTATGAGAAACTTGAAAGAAAAATAGTGAGATTCTAGGACAAATGAAAAAAAGAGGCAGGAAGATAGAGAGAGGAACATGAAGAAGCACAAAAAATGAGAAGGAGAATAAGATAACAAGCAACGTGGAGATATGGGACCAGGCTTCTAAAGCAAAAAATCCCAAGAGCTTCTAAGAGATACTAAGAGGAGAGTAGTTTAATGAGAGAGAATTGGGAAATGGGGCAGAGAGAAGCAGGGAGATGCAGACACACTAAGACAAGTTGGAGGGATCACAGGGATAAATAGGGATGGAGACAAGGATGGAGAGGAAGGGCTCTGACACAGCCCTGAGTGAGTGGGTCAGTTGGCAGAAGAATGCTGGGGAAACTGAAGCCACTAAATATGCTTGACCACATTCCCCCACATAAGATTCCCCTCACCATAGCCTTTGAAGAGCCAGTCAAAGGTGGCTTGCTCGCCTCGCCCACTGAATTCCTCTGCCTGGTCCACCAGAGCCTCCTTCACAGCCTCCTGGCCCCAGAGCACCACGACTGGCCTCGGGCCCAGGTGGACTGTGAACACTGGACCATAGCGCTCCCTGATCTGAAGGAGAGGGGTGGGAGTGGTGAGTGTGTGCAGCCTCAAGTCTGAACTGGCTCTGTACCCAGCCTTCACAGAATGGCATGCATTTTTCCCAGGTTCTGACAGTCAAGGACTGGACATCCCAAGATCTGGTCTTTCCTGGCTAGGACCCTGATGCTAACCTTCAAAATGCCCTTTTCCTAAGAGTTCAGCCCACCCTTTCCAATCCCCTGCCACGAAGTCCAGCCAGCCTGCAGAGGCCCCCAGCCCCACCCTACCACCCATCTCCCTGCCTCCTGACACCTTCATGAGGGAGTTGTACATCTGTGCTGTGTTCAGCTGCAGGTAGTTCCCGATGAAAGGCAATGCGGGTGGGCCAGGAGGCAGCTTTCCCCAGAGCTTCCTTTGCTGCCAGACAGACATCAAGATCATTATAGTGAGGCAGGCCAGCAAAGCCACCAGGAGCAGCCCTGAGGCCAGCATGGTGGCACTGAGAGTGACGGTGAGATGGTGATGGCTGGAATGGTTTGCCTTTATACCTCCTTGGACAGAAGGGTGGATGTTGGTTCTAATTATGTAATTGTGTCATATTATGTTCCAACTACACTCCCCACTGTGCTCCCCTGCATAGCTTGGGATGCTGCCAATGTAAGAGGCTGTTTTTCCTTGGTGGATTAACAGGGAGTGGGCCCAAGATTGAATTTTTGACTCCTTGTGGGGTGTTTGGCCAGGGCTAAGGACTTGTGGGGACAGTAGATATTTTGCAGAACAGAAGATTCTGTAATTTTTGCATGCATAAACCCCTGAGTTTGGTATTTGGGATCTCTGAGTGACAAGGCCCCCCACCCTAAGTTGTGGATTTTGGTTTCTTAGGAGAGAATAATGAAACATTTAAGGGTATTGGAATGAGACAGGAGCGTGGCTGTGGGTTTGGCGGTCATTTTATGAGGAGGGGTGGAGGTGTAAATGTTTCAGGATGAAAGCATCTAGGGAATGGATTGGAGGGTCCTGAAGTTAGAAGCAACCCAGCTGTGGATGTGGACTTCCTGTGGGGAGAGATACAGGGTCCGGCAGAAGTAATGCTTGCTTGAATGTGGTTGGTAGGATAATAATATGTGTGTAATAATTTATAGTCTTCAATTGAACATTTCAGCTAACATGTCATATGGTGTGCTTGAGTGTGATATTGTTATATTACTGAAGTACATCCTTATGATTTTGTAATAAAAGATTTTGTTATGAAATAGGGGTGTTATTTGTGCCAGACACTATATAAGAAGAATCTAGCTGAATCTTGTAGTCAGCTTCTCACTGCAGATGTCAACTTGCTTTTATTTTGGACACAATACCATTTCTTGATGCCCAGAATTCTCATTGGAACCTCAAAGTGAGGTATGGATGGGATGTCACAGAACCGCCTAACTCTGGTTGGAAAAGAAGACCAAAGCTGTTGTTCAGTGAAACTTTCCACAGAACTGGAGAAGAGTGGTAACTCATGGTCTCAGTTGGCAGAGTGATGGGCCAGGAGTAGGACATACTGATGACAAAACACAGTACAAAAAAATTTCAACTGTGTGAAGGAAAGGGTTCCCTACCCAGACCCTTATGGAAGCCTATTAAGTTGATTGTATCATTTCTATTGCTATTGTTAATATTATTAATGTTTCCAAATTTATGTATGGGTAAACTGAGGGTAGAAAACAGAGTAGACGGGGGCACACATGTCTCTCCTGCTCTACACTTTTATTCCCTCCTTCTGGGATTTGGTTTCCACCAGTGGAAAGGTCGTATTTGAGGGTGTGTGAAGTCCCCTTTAGGGGTGATTCCTGGCTCATCAGTGATGCTATTAGCAGGCAGAGGGAACTCCATCAGGAGAGATTTAGGCAAGCTCTAGTGTCAGGAAGAGAAGTGGGCCTTGTGATGCTGAAGGAGAGAGAAGAGAAAGGATGGGTTACTCTGCTGACCTTCCCTCACTGACATTCCTTCTTGATAAGAAGGAAAGTTACCCACCTGGTGAGCACTAACTGTGGAGACTGAGTCAATGCAGGATCTTCCTGAATCTTTGTAGGAATAGGTCTGGGTCATTATTATTCTTACTTTGCAGGTAAGAAGACCAAGACTCCATACATCCACTTGCTGGAGGTCACAGGTAATAAGTGATGGAGTTGGGCTTTGAATTCTCACTTCTTTCCCCATCGACTGGCCTAAGCCCCCATGGGGGCCAAATTTAGCAGCAGATGGGTGCTGAGATTGGCATCAGCATTGGCAGGTTATACTATTGGCGTCATGTAGCTCTGGGGAGAGAGGGTGTCCCATTGGCATTGTCATCTCCAGGAAGACACTAGAGTTCAAAATAAGTTGACACTGAACTTGATAGAACAGTAATAGAGCCACCTTGGGTGTCAAGAGGGCTCTGTGGCTGGCTTCAAGGGGGTATAAGGGTGGTACCATATAGGCTCTGAGGCTGGTCCCAGTAGGCTCTGGTATGAGTGCCAGGTAAGTACTGATATTGGTCCCATGTGGGCCTGAGAGGGGCCCCAGATAAGCACTGGACAGGCTCCAATGTTTAGACCACCGTGCTCAGATGCTACCTCTAATCTCTGATGAGTGCAGGTAAGTGAGGTTGGCACCCCCAAGCCTGGCACCTTGCTCAATTAATTCTAGGCCCTTGAACTTCTGAGATCTATAGGGAGAGAACAAAGTGTGAGAACAAAGCAGAGAGAGGAAAGTTGTTTGTTGGTTTTGGAGGGGAAGAGAAGAGAAGGAGGATTAGCACTGGCTTGGCAGGTAGCAATCCCCTAATCTTTCTTTTTGTCTTTTTTTAAATTGAGGTAAATTTGGTTAACAGCTTTATAAAGATTTCAGATGTACAACATTGTAATTTGATATCTGTATACTCTATTGAATGCTTACCACCAAAAGCTTAGTTTCCATCCCTGCACCTGGGTTGGCCTGAAGCCTGGGCCCTTTCTTTCCCCACCTGGTTCCTTGAGAAGGAGGCAGGCAGGACTTTGGGGAGTTTGTTTCTCAATAAACTTGGCATCAGGAAGGGCCCTGAGTGTTTAGGCAGGCTGCCATGAGCTGGGTGGGGAGAGAGTGAGGGGTCAAGTCTGGGAGAATTACTTGAGGTCAAGGGAGTTGGGCCTTGTTTCTGACCCTGGAACATGGAGTGAGAGATCAGTGTCTGACCTCACATACCTTATCTCCTAGAGGCAGGACATGTGCCAATGTGTGGTAGACTGGGATAGGCCTGAAGAGAAAGGTGGTGCTGAATCAAAGAAAATCTCTTCCCCTCACTGGGCCTCAGTTTCCATTTATGGACGGATTGTACAATGGTTAAGAGCAAGATTAAGACATAGATTAAAATCCTAATCTTTCTTTCTTCCTTCTTTCCTTCCTTCCTTACTTATTCTTTCATTGTTGTGTGACCTTGAACACATAACCTAACTTCTCTGAGCCTGTAGGACCAAGGACAGTACCTGTCTCTTTGGCGATTTTGATGAGAAGTCAATGGGTTAGTGTGTGTGATATACACAGCAGCAAGTGTTCAATAAGTATCAGCTGTTCTTGTTATCAATCCACAGCATGAAGAAGATAGACAAAAGTTTTGCTATACCCCATTCTGGCTTTTACATTTGTTGATCTAAATTTCCTGCAGCTTTTCCTTTGGGAAAGAAGGAAGACAAAAGGTTAGAGGGAACTTCCTTCCCCATTTATTCCTCAGTGCAGCTGAGTCTGAATAAGAAACTGATCATCTGGATGGCCTCCTGGAGGGACAGTGAACTGAACAGTTTCTGAAGAAGAGTGGGTCAGTGTTAGAACCTGGGGATGTTCTGGATGGGCATGGAACCCTGCACAGAACGTTGCCCCTTTATCCTTCTCTATTGCAATCCCCTTGTCTTTGACTTTTTCTTTCTCCCTCCCTGCAAGTCAGCCTTCCTTTCAACCCTGTTGAGTGCTCCTGGATTTCCTTAGGTTTGTGTCATTCTATCCAGCAGATTCCCCTAGATGTCTCTGTCATCCTGTTTATCCTTATTTATATATCTATGCATGTGTGTCATTCTGGGTACATACTTGGAGTGTCTGTGCATGTCTGAGTGCATGTGTCAGCATGTACATGTTAATAAATGAACACATGCCTATACCTGCCTTTGTGGAGTATGTGTTGGTGCATAATTGTATATCCATACCTGTTTATGCTCCTACATGCATATCTGTGTGAGTGCACATCAGAGTAAGTGCATGTCCTTGCCAGTGTGCCTGAGTGCATGCCTATCTCTGTGTCTGTCTATGAGTAACATGAATTCACACTTTGGGATATGCCTGTTGGGTGATGTCTACATGTTTGCCTCTGTGTCCAACCTGATGTGTGACTGTGTATTCACATTTGTGTGCACATATGTACCACTGGTAACCATCTATGAGTGCATAGATGTTTTTCTGTGCATTTGGCATAGTAGGTCATCACGTGGGCCACGTTGCATACACGTGAATACCTGAGATCTGCTTGTGCTTCTGTTTGGATTTAATCACAGCCCTGGCCCAGCTCCATTTCCCTTCTTAAAAAAAAAAAACAAGAAGTTCCTTATGTTTCAGAGTATTTACCTCCCACAGTTTTCAAGGGTCACACTAAGTAGAAGGAGCCTCCATAACACAGGTATATCTTAAGAGCATTCTGAGGTAGGTCACTCCCATTGGATGAATTTAAATACCCTCTCACAATATTCTCCCTCCCATAGTATCATCACCCCCTACCCAACTCCTAAGCCATTCAACAAATTTAACAGTCATTCAACCAGTTTTCACTGAACCCTCTACTTTTGTGAGCCTGTACTAGGTGATGCTGAGGACACAGGGGTGACCAAGAGAGTCCTGGGCCCTGACCACATGCAGCTTTCACTCTAGAGGGGAGACAGACCAGTCACAAGGCAGTGACAGCTCAGAATGTATAATGCTGAGATGAGAAGGCACAGGCAGAGAGGTCACCTTGGGGTAAGGGAGCACAGACAAAAGGATCAGGGCAGGATCAGGGGCATAGGCAGCAGGCTCAAGGAGGGAAGGGAAGGCACAGGTAGAAGGCTCAGGGATTGGGTGGGGCATCTTAGCAGAGAAATCAAGGCAGAATAGTGGGACACAAAGAGATGGGTAAGGACCAGGAAGGGGGACCCAGGGAACTGTAAAAGCCCAGAAATGGCACCTGGTCAACCTTGTAGGTTCAGGGTAAGCCTCTAAAGGGCCAACAAGGATTTTCAATGGAAGTATAGACGGTGTTGTGAGGGAGAGTTGCAGGCAGAGGAATAAACTTGTATCAATAGGTAAGAGCCCTAAAGAGTAGAGTTGAGTGCTCTTGGAATAGAGATCTGGGGCCTTGTTCACTCTTAAAACCATCAGCAGAAGTCAGACCCTATGGAGCCATCAGCAGAAGTCAGACCCTATGGAGCCTTATGCAACTTGGTAGGGAGTTTGCTGTCTGTCTGGAAGCAGTAGGAAGCCACAGAAGGGTTTTAAGCAGAGGAAAAAATAATCAGATTTGTGCTTCAGAAAGGTTTATTAGCTTTTTGGAGAAGCTGAGGCTATAAGCTGAGAGATGAGGAAGTGGTGGCTATAGGTAAGAGAGAAGATGAGGCCATGAGGATGGGGGAAGACCCAGTGAGTTGGAGAATGATGTAGAAGGAAGAATGAATTCTTACTTGGTTGTATGTTGGCTGTGTGGAGGCAAGGGGGAGAGGGTGGATTCCAATGTGGAGGATAGATGGAAATGTCATTTACTGTTTTGGAGACACAGATCAGGGGCAGGTTTGAGGCAGATAATGACTTCAGCTTTGGACATGGTGAACTAGGCACAGTTCTTGTTCTTAGGGACTTCTTTTTTATTTTTTTTTATTTTAATCATTCATCAAGTACAGTTTTCTCCCCCCTACTCCCATTCCAGCCCACCCACCCAACCCTCCCCCATTCCCCCCCATTACCCCTCACCCCTAGTTTTTGTCCATGTGTCCTCCAAATTTATTCCTGTAAACCCTATCCATTCCCCCTGAAATTCCCTCTTCTCTCCCCTCTGGTCACTGTCAGACTATCCCCTATTTCAGTGTCTTTGGTTATATTTTGCTAGTTTTTTTGTTTTGTTGTTTAGATTCCTGTTAAAGGTGATATCATGTGGTATTTGTCTTTCACTGCCTGGCTTGTTTCACTTAGCATAATGCTTTCCAGCTCCATCCATGCTGTTGCAAAGAGTAGGAGCTCCTTCTTTCTTTCTGCTGCATAGAATTCCATTGTGTAAATGTACCATAGTTTTTTGATCCATTCATTTACTGATGGGCATCTAGGTTGCTTCCAGCACCTAGCTATTGTAAATTGTGCTGCTATGAACATCGGGGTGCAAATGTTCTTTTGTATTGGTGTTTCAGTGTTCTTAGGATATAGTCCCAGCAGTGGAATTGCCGGGTCAAAAGGCAGATCCATTTTTAGTTTTCTGAGGAAGTTCCATACTGCTTTCCATAGTGGTTGAACCAGTCTGCACTCCCACCAGCAGTGCAGTAGGGTCCCCTTTTCTCCACAGCCTCTTCAAAACTTGTTGTTTGTTGCTTTGTTTATGATGGCCATTCTGACTGGTGTGAAGTGGTATCTCATTGTGGTTTTAATCTGCATCTCTCTGATGGCTAGCGATATTGAGCATCGCTTCATGTGACTTTGGATTTTCTGTATGTCCTCCTTGGAGAAGTGTCTGTTCAAGTCCTTTGCCCATTTTTTAATTGGGTTACTTGTCTTCTTAGAGTGGAGTCGTGTAAGTTCTTTATATATTTTGGAGATTAAACCCTTGTCTGAGGTATCATTGGCAAATATGTTTTCCCATACAGTTGGTTCTCTTTTCATTTTAATGCTGTTTTCTTTAGCTGTGCAAAAGCTTTTAATTTTCATAAGGTCCCATTTGTTTATTCTTTCCTTTATGTCCCTTGCTCTAGGGGACAAGTCAGTAAAAAATTTCTGCGTGAAATATCTGAGATTTTCCTACCTACATTCTCTTCTAGGACTTTAATGGTGTCACGTTTTATATTTAAGTCTTTTATCCACCTTGAATCTATTTTTGTATAAGGTGTAAGTTGGTGCTCAAGTTTCATTTTTTTGCACGTCCAGTTCTCCCAACACCATTTGTTGAAGAAGCTATATTTATTCCATTTTATGTTGCTGCTTCCTTTGTCAAATATTAATTGACTGTAGAGGCTTGGGTTTATTTCTGGGCTCTCTGTTCTGTTCCATTGGTCCATGTGCCTGTTTTTATGCCAGTACCAGGCAGTTTTGATTACAGTGGCCTTGTAGTATAGTTTAGTGTCAGGTATTGTGATCCCTCCTACTTTACTCTTTTTTCTCAAAATTGCAAAAGCAATTCGGGGTCATTTATGGTTCCATTTAAGTTGTTGAAGTGTTCGTTCTATGTCTGTGAAATATGCTATTGGTACTTTAATAGGTATTACATTGAATGTGTAAATTGCTTTGAGTAGTATGGACATTTTGATTATATTAATTCTTCCAATCCATGAACACGGTATATGTTTCCATTTGTTTGTGTCCTCCTTGATTTCTCTCCTCAGTGTTATGTAGTTTTCTGAATACAGGTCTTTTACCTCTTTGGTTAGGTTTATTCCTAGGTATTTTATTTTTCTTTTTGCTATTTCAAATGGGATTTTTTTCTTGATTTCTGCTTCCTCTGTTTCATTGTTGGTGTACAGAAATGCCTTTGATTTCTGGATATTGACTTTGTATCCCGCTGTTTTACCAAATTCATTTATTAGGTCAAGCAGTTTTTTGGTGGAGTCTATAGGATTGTCTATGTACACTATCATGTCATCTGCAAACAGTGACAGTTTTGTTTCCTCCTTTCCGATTTGGATTCCTTTTATTTCTTTTTCTTGTCTGATTGCTGTGGCTAGAACTGCCAGTGCTATATTGAATAGAAGTGGTGAAAGTGGACATCCTTGTCTTGTTCCTGTTCTTAGTGGAAAAGACTTTAATTTTTGCCCATTGAGTATAATGTTGGCTGTAGGTTTCTCATATATGGCCTTTATTATGTTGAGGAATGCTCCCTCTATTCCCACTTTACTGAGTGTTTTTATCATAAATGGGTGCTGTACCTTATCAAATGCTTTTTCTGTATCTGTTGATATGATCATGTGGTTTTTGTCTTTGCTTTTGTTTATGTGATGTATTACATTTACTGATTTGCGTATATTGTACCATCCTTGCATACCTGGAATGAATCCAACTTGGTCATGGTGTATGATCTTCTTAATGTACTGTTGGATGCGGTTTGCCAGTATCTTGTTGAGGATTTTAGCGTCAATGTTCATCAGCGATATTGGCCTGTAGTTTTCTTTCTTTGTTGTGTCTTTATCTGGTTTTGGAATTAAGATGATGCTGGCCTCATCAAAAGAGTTTGGGAGTCTTCCATCTTTTTGGATTTTTTGAAATAGTCTGTGAAGGATAGGTGTTAGTTCTTCCTTAAATGCTTTGTAGAATTCTCCTGTGAAACCATCTGGTCCAGGGCTTTTGTGTGTTGGGAGTTTTTTGATGACTGCTTCAATTTCTTTTGCTGTTATTGGTTTGTTCAGGCTTTCTGCTTCCATTTTATTGAGTTTTGGAAGGTTATATTTTTCTAGAGATTTGTCCATTTCATCTAGGTTTTCAAATTTCTTGGCATACATTTCTTTGTAGTAATTTGTTACAATCCTTTGTATTTCTGTGGTATCTGTTGTAATCTCCACTTTCATTTCTGATTGTGTGATTTGGGTTTTCTCTCTTTTTTTCTTGATGAGTCTGCTTAAAGGCTTGTCGATTTTGTTTATCTTTTCAAAGAACCAACTCTTGGATTCATTGATCTTTAGAATTTTGCTTTTAGTCTCTATGTCATTTAATTCTGCTCTGATCTTGGTTATTTCCTTCCTTCTGCTTGCTCTGGGCTGTCTTTGTTGTTGTTCCTCGAGTTCTTGTAGACGTAGGGTTAGGTTGTTTGTTTGAAATGTTTCTAACTTTTTTAGGTGGGCCTGTATCGCTATGAACTTCCCTCTCAGGACTGCCTTGGCTGTGTCCCATAAGTTTTGGGTTGTTGTGAGTTCGTTTTCATTTGTTTCCAAAAACCGTTTGATTTCTTCCCTAATATCATTCTTGACCCATTCATTGTTTAATAGCATGCTGTTTAATCTCCATGAATTTGAGTGTTTTGGTTTTTTTTCCTTGGGGTTGGTTTCTAGTTTCAGTCCCTTGTGATCTGAGAAATTGCTTGGTATGATTTCAATTTTTTTGAAATTGTTGAGGCTTGTTTTGTGTCCTATCATGTGGTCAATCTTTGAAAATGTTCCATGTACATTTGGAAAAAATGTGTATTTAGCTTCTTTGGGATGGAGGGTTCTGTAAATATCAGTAAAGCCCAGTTCGTCTAGGGTATTGTTCAATGCCACAATATCTTTGTTGATATTTTGTTTGGAAGATCTGTCCATTTTTGATAGTGGGGTGTTAAAATCCCCCACAATAATTGTGTTGCTGTCCATATCTTTCTTGAAGTCCTCTAAGATTTTCTTTATGTATTTGGGTGCTCCTATGTTGGGTGCATATATATTTACAATATTTATGTCTTCTTGGTGAATTCTTCCCTTGAGTATTAGGAAATGACCTTCTGGGTCTCTCTTTATGGACCTTCTTTGGAAGTCTATTTTGTCAGATATGAGTATTGCTACCCCGGCTTTTTTTTCCTGTCCATTTGCTTGGAAAATTTGTTTCCAGCCCTTCACTTTCAACCTGTGCAGATCTTTTATCCTGAGGTGGGTCTCTTGTAGACAGCATATGTGTGGGTCATGTTATCTTATCCAATCAGCTATTCTATGTCTTTTGATTGGAGCATTTAATCCATTTACGTTTAAGGTTATTGTTGATAGGTACTTATTCATTGCCTTTTATGTACGTGTGATCCTCTCTCACTCTTTTCCTTTCTTTCCATAAAGCAGGCCCTTTAGTATCTCTTGCAGAGCTGGTGTAGTGGAGGTGTATTCTTTTAGACTTCTTTTGTCTGAGAAGCTTCTTATTTGGCCTTCTATCTTGATTGAGAGCCTTGCTGGGTAAAGTAGTCGTGGTTGCAGGCTTCTGGTTCTCATTACTTTGATTATTTCTTGCCATTCTCTTCTGGCTTAGAGTGTTTCCATTGAGAAGTCAGCTGTAGCCTTATTGGGGCTCTCTGGTATGTTACTTCCTTTTTCTCCCTTGCTGCCTTTAAGATTCTCTCTTTGTCTTGAAATTTTGCCATTTTAATTATGATGTGTGTTGAGGTGGGCCTCTTTGGGTTCCTCTTGATTGGGACTCTCTGTGTTTCCTGGATTTGTGTGACTTTTTCTCTCATCAAATTAGGGAAGTTTTCCATCATCACTTGTTCAACTAGGTTTTCTATCCCTTGTTCTTCTTCTCCTTCTGGTATCCCTATTATACGGATATTATTACTTTTCATATTGTCTTGCATTTCTCTTAATCCCTCTTCATTTTTTATGAGCCTCTTTTCCTTTTCTTGCTCTTTCTGGGTGTTTTCTTCTACTTTGTCCTCTAGCTCGCTGATCCAATCTTCTGCTTCATCGATCCTGCTTTTCATTCCTTCTACTGTGTTCTTCAGTTCAGAAATTGTGTTCTTCATTTCCTCTTGGCCCTTGTTGAGAGTTTCTATTTCCTTTTTTATGCTGATGTAGTTTTCATTGAGGTCATTGTAGCTTCCCTGTAGTTTCTCGTAGCTCATTGTGAGCTCATTGAGCTTCCTGACAATCACTGCTTTGAACTCAGTATCTGATAGTTGAATTGCCTCTGTATTTCATTTAGCATTCTTTCTGAGGCTTCCTCCTTTCCGTTCATTTGGGGATTATTTCTTTGTCTTCCCATTGTTTGTGAGACTCTTCTTGTTCGCCTCAGCTTCTTATATTGATCTGTTCTGGCTCCCTGGGTTTATGTTGTGAACTTCTTTAGTAGTATAGCAGTGAGTTTCAGTGGTGCTGTTTCCTTGATCTCCCAAGCTCACTAGTCTTGGGCTGTTGTTTAAGTTGGCTTTGTGTTTGCCTTTGGGTTTTGATTGTTGTTGAGTCTTTCTTTGGTGGTTCCTTCCCGCCAGCTGGTTATATGGGTCACTCTGTCCACCACCTTCTGTATTTTGTTGTGCTGGTGAGGGCAGATTGTGTTGAAGCTGGTTCTTCTGTGTGTACAAGGTTTAAAGAAATCTTGTTCAGTTGTTTGTATTGGGTACTGTCTCTACTGTTTAGTTGTATTTCCAGATAAGTCCTGGATTGAGGTTTGTGTGGTTACTACTCCCTCCTTCACCTTCTTCTGCTGTTATCTGTTAGTGGTTCCTTTGTTGTTGGGTTTCCTCTTCCAGTGGGTATCCTGGTGTTCACCTCCTCCACCTATTCTTTTTTGTCATCAGTTGGAGGGGGAAGGCAAAATGGTTTAAGATAGCAACAGAGCATTCTATGCTATTTACAGTAGTAGCAAGTAGGATAGATGTAGGAGATCCTTTCACTATGTATAGTGTTAACTGTGGTCTTCCACCCAGCTAGCTGATTTTTAGAAAGGATGGAAAGAAGATAAGGCTCTTGTTGGGGGGAGGAAGGATTGTGAGTTGGATCTAGAAAGCAGTGAGGCTGTGGGAGGTCAGATTCTGAGGTAGGGTGAGAGTAAAGAATAGTAAATAGGTGTAGTGTGTGAGAGAATAGAGTTAACCACTACAGTAATAGAGTTCAGGAAACTTTGAAATGGGCTAAGATCTGGTGGGGGGGGGTGTTGTGAAGTAATTACACTTGCGTGGAACAGCAGTTATTTACAATAATATTATGGCAACATTCATATGACAGAGTCTATGAGATCTAGGTAACAAGGATAGGGAGTACAGAACATTGAGTAGTGTGCTGATGGGACACAGGTGAGTTAAAGGACAGTAGATTAGCAATACAGTATAGAAAGAGATATCAGGGGAAAGCTGACAGGTCATACAATATATCCAGCCTAGCAAAGCAGGCTATACAAAAAGAAGAGGGATATAAAAAATATTATTAAAAAAAGATGTAGGAACACTGGAAAAATAATAATAATACAAATATGCAATAACTTGCAGGTTCTCTGTAATAGCAGAGTGACATTTATCTCACTGTCCCAGCTATTGTGATGCCCCTTCTTTGGGTTCAACTGTGGTCTTTTCACCAATCCAGGATTTTGTCTCACTTGTAGATATTTAGGAAAAAAATTTAAAAAAGTAAGATAGAAAAGGCATATAAAGGAAGGAAGAAGAGATAAAATTGGAGGACAGGAAGGAGGAAGGAATAAAACAAGAAATCAGGTAAGAGAGGAAAAAGAAATCAAAAGAGAATAAAAACAATCAAACTTAAAAAATTAAAAATTGTTTAAAAAATAGAATCAAATTCAAAAGTCTCTTGATTTCAAAGTGGCCAAACCAGTTTTTCTGCTCTTGCTGGTTGAGACAGGCTGAAGGATGATTTGTTTGGCTTTTCTTCCTTGGCCAGTGGAGTTCGTACTGGCTCCTCAGCCTTGGGCCCTGGGTGTGGGAATCAGGCCTTTCCCCAGGGTTACTGCTGTGGGCTGGTGTGCGGGGATGCTCTCCTTGCAGGCGTGCCCGTGCGCCAGTGTGCCTGTCCACCGGTGGGCCGGTGTGCTGGTGGGCCGGTGCGCCCATGCCGGCGCGCCCACAGCTGGGTAGCAGAGAGGCTGGAGCCACTAATCACTTTAGAAGAATTCCCCAAACAGTGTCTGTGTCTATTCACTCCTTCCTCTTGAGAAATTCCTCCTGTTCAAGCCCGCCGCTCCCCACAGTGGCCTGGCTTCTCCCACCGCCAAACGCTCCAGCCAGACTGGCGACCGTGGGAGTCCAGGTCCACTGCGCAACTCAGCCCCTCCGGTGTCCACCACCTCCAAAGCTGCTCACAGCCCCCGTGTGTTTGCCAGCACCTGGATTCCTCCCAGAGCTGCTCAGACCTTGCTCAGATGGGGAGGGAGCAGTTGACCTGGATCTCTCCCAAGGACCCTATGGTAAACCCAGCAGCGCCCCGGGCCTGGGGCTGCAGCCCCGGGACCACACGCTTGCCCTGGGACCCTACCTTGTTGCAGCACTCCCCTTAGGATCCGTTCTTCGTTCTTTCAGTTCTGCCACAATCCTTGGTCCTCTGTTTTCAAAAATGCTGAAGTATGTTGGTTGCTTGCCTTTCTACTCCATAGATCGGTCAGGATTTTCTCCCCTGAGCAGAGGAAAGGCGAATCTGCTCCTTCCTACTCCGACGCCATCTTAGATCCCCCCTGAAAATCTTCTTAGGGACCTCTTAGTGGAAGAGCAGACCTGAATAAAGTCAAGTCCTCAAGGGTATTATTAGTATTAATTAGTAATTTTTAGTGATAATATACTACTTTGGGTTGAGGATTGAGAAGACCTTTTAGAAGAGGTGTTATTTGAACTGGGTCTTGTGGGATGAGTTCACCAAGTAGGGGAAAAGAGGAGAAAAGTCCAGGACAGAGACCCACAAGCCAAGTCTTGGACATGGGAGATGGAGGAAACAGAACAAACATATTTGACAGCTACCTCCTGCCCCCTCCACCAACCTCACCAATCAATGTTCTATCCTCTACTCTCCAGCCTGATTCAAAACTCTCAGGAAAAACTTGGCTCATGCTCAGAAGTGTGCCTGAAACTTATGACCCTCTTCCAAATGAGAATCTTTTTTATGGCAAATTCACATAACATAAAAGTAAGCATTTTAAAGCAATTACTGTTCAGTTACCTTTAGAAAATTCATGGTGTTATGAAACTACCTTCTCTAACCAGTTCCAAAACATTTCCAAATCAGGATCTTGGTGAGCTTTCTTGTTTTAAATGTAAGTAATACTGCCAGTGATGTCATTCATTGAGCATATTACCTAACTGTGTGAAGTTTTCATGAGCACAGCCATATTAAACTCTTCACAACAAGTCTACGAGGTTGGTTTTATCATTCCCACTTGCAGTCAAGTTAAGTAATGCCTAAAGAGTGGGAAATAAATTGCTTTGGATTGTACAGTCAAGGGTAGAGCCTGACATGTCCTTATGTGACTCTGAATTTCATGCTCTTCACCCATTCTGTGGACTGCCAAGCCCTCCCTTTTTTCTTTATGGAATATAAGGAAACTGTCCCTCACATTCTCTTGTTCTTGAAAAACTTCCCTGTAAGCCTGATACAAAAGATTCCAATTTTTTTAAATTTTCTTAAAGGGAGGCAAACTTGCCCTTCTATCATTTCCTCACTTCTTGTAACATTAACTGATGACCTGCTTAACCAATGCTACTGCCCAGGCCACTGGCAATGAGGTGGTGAGTGAGCTGGGAGAACAAGGGATTGAAGAATTGTGATCAAAGTGAAATATTTGTCTTTGAGACTGCAGGGTGATTAGGATTATGGTGAGACTGTTGGAGTCTTGGCTCAAATGGAGTGAAGAAAAGGGCCAAAGAAGACAAGAAAGTCCAGGTACTTTCTAATTGTTTGGACAACTCATGTCCATGACCACTGAAGTGCTTCTTTCCCATGAAAATGGCAGGGCTTGGGGCTGGACAGGGGAAGTTTGGTAGATAACAGGGATGAAGGAGACAGACTCAAAGGAGAAAGGATTTTTGTATGAGGGTGGAGGAGTCATACTCTGGAAGTGGTCTGAGGAGTTTCTGGTTCTGGTAATGATTGAGTAACTCCTATTGATCAAGTATCCTGAAAATAACAGCCATAAAGTAAGAATAAAATATTTTTTAAAAACCAATACCCTGAAATTACTGATGAATGAACAAAATCAGGCAGATACTAGAGGGGGTTGAAAGAATGGAATTTCCTGCTTATTATAGCTTTTGGCCTAAAGGCAGGCCTTGGACAGTGCCTTGGAGATGGCTAAAACCCAAGTAAAAACTTTGTGGTTTTGTGACTTGAAGAACCAGGGAACAGAGTTCAGGGTGATTATAGCACCTGATGGTAGTAGTGGTAGAATCTCAAAATTGAGAGAGCTGGTGGTGGGGGGAGGTTGGGAGCCTCAATTCTGTGTATAAACTCTGTCCATTTCTGGGTGGGGTTTTTTTTTTTTGAGTTCCACTTCATTTATTTATTTATTTACTTATTTATTGTTCAAGTACAGTTTTCTCCATTTTCCCCCACCATCCCTCTTACCCTATCCATCCCTACATCCCACCCTTGATCCTACCCCTCTTTGGCTCTGTCCATATTTCCTTTATACTGATAATTGAACTACCAATATGCTAGAAAACTCCACAGTGCCACATAAGGCCAAAAGAACTGAAATGTGATTTCAGAGTTGAACATTTGAGCTTAGTCAAGTTAACTGCTCCCTGAAACAAAATAAAACAAAAATCAATATTATTCAAAAGAATATAACAGAATCCAGAGTTTCTACAAGGTATCACTTGTAATATTGTGGATAAAATCCAAAATTTCTAGGCACATGAAGATATAGAAAATATGACCATAATCAAGAGAAAAAAATAATTGAGGGGTACTGATCCTGGCATGACTCTAAGACTGGTTTTAGCTGACAAGGTTTTATTTTTTTCCTTTAAAAAATTTGTATTGCTGTTCAAGTGCAGTTTTCTGCCTTTTCCCCCATCCCTCTCCACCACCCCAGTACCCCCTACCTCCCTCCCTTGTTCCCTACCCCCCTTATTATTGTCCATGTGTCCTTTATCATTGTTCCTGCAAATTCTTCACCCTTTTCCCTTATAATCCCCTCCTTTCTCTCCTCTGGTCACTGTCAGCCTGTTCTCAATTTTAGTGCCTCTAGTTATATTTTGCTTGTTTGTTTGTTCTGTTGATTAGGTTCCTGTTAAAGGTGAGATCATATGGTATTTGTCTTTCACCCCTGGCTTATTTCACTTAGCATAAGGCTCTTCAGTTCCATCCATGCTGTCACAAAAGGTAGGAGCCCCTTCTTTCTTCCTGCTGCATAGAATTCCATTCTGTGAATGTACCATAGTTTTTTGATCCATTCATTTACTGATGGGCACCTAGGTTGCTTCCAACACTTGGCCATTGTAAATTGTGCTGTTATGAACATTGGGGTGCATAGGTTCTTTTGGATTGGTGTTTTAGTGTTCTCAGGATATAATCCAAGCAGTGGAATTGCTGGGTCAAAAGGCAGGTCCATTTTCGTTTTTTCTGAGAAAATTCTATACTGCTTTCCATAGTGGTTGTACCTTGTGCAATTTCACCAACAGTGCACTAGGTCTCCTTTTCTCCACAACCTCTCCAACACTTGTTTGTTGCTTTGTTTATGAATGGCCTTCTGATTGGTGTGAAGTGGTATCTCATTGTGGTTTTAATTTGCATCTCTCTGATAGCTAGTGATAGTGAGCATCTTTTCATATGTCTTTGGATCCTCTGTATGTCCTCCTTGGAGAAGTGTCTGTTCAAGTCTTTTATCCATTTTTTAATTGGATTTTTTGTCTTCTTAGAGTGGAGTCATGTGAGTTCTTTACATATTTTGAAGATCAAACCCTTCTCTGAGGTATCATTGGCAAATACGTTTTCCCATACATTTGGTTCTCTTTTCATTTTAATGCTGTTTTCTTTAGCTGTGCAAAATCTTTATATTTTGATGAGATTCCACTTGTTTATTCTTTTCTTTATGCCCTTTGCTCTAGGGGACATATCAGTGAAAGTATTGTTTCATGGAATATCTGAGATTTTCCTTCTTATATTCTCCTGTAGGACTTTTATGATGCCACGACTTCTATTTAAATCTTTTATCCACCTTGAATTTATTTTTGTGTATGGTGTAAATTGATGATCAAGCTTCATTTTTTTTTTTTTTGCACGTAGCTGTCCAACTTCTCCAACACCATTTTCTGAAGAGGGTATTTTTACTCCATTTTATGCTTCTGCCCCCTTTGTTGAATATTAATTGACCATAGAGACTTGGGTTTATTTATGGGCTCTCTGTTCTGTTCCATTGGTGTATGTGTCTGTTTTTATGCCAATATCAAGCTGTTTTGATTACAGTGGACTTGTGATACAGTTTGATATCAGGTATGGTGATCCCTCCTACTTTGCTCTTCTTTCTCAAAATTGCTGCAGCTATTCAGGGTCATTTATGGTTCCATACAAATTTTTGAAATGCTTGTTCTATATCTGTGAAATATGCCATTGTTACTTTAATGGGTGTTGTGTTGAATCTATAAATTGCTTTGGGTAGTATGGACATTTTGATGATGTTAATTCTTCTGATCCATGAACACAGTATTTGTTTCCATTTGTTTGTGTCCTCCTTAATTTCTTTCCTGAGTGTTGTGTAGTTTTCTGAGTACAAACCTCCTTTGTTAGGTTTATTCCTAGGTACTTTATTTTTCTTGTTACTATATCAAATTGGACTCCCCACCCCCCCACCCCCGATTTCTGTTTTTGATATGTCATTGTTGGTATACAAAAGTGCCTTTGATTTCTGAATACTGACTTTGTATCCCACTGTTTTGCCAAATTCACTTATTAGGTCAAGCAGTTTTATTGTGGAATTTATAGGATTTTCTATGTAAACTATCATGTTATCTGCAAACAATGAAATTTTGGTTTCTTCTTTTCCAATTTGGATGCCTTTTATTTCCTTTTCTTGCCTGATTGTTGTGGCTAGGTCTTCCAATACCATGTTGAAAAGAAGTGGTGAAAGTGGATAACCTTGTCTTGTTCCTGGTCTTAGCGGTAAAGCTTTTAGGTTTTGCTCATTGAGTATGATGTTGGCGGTAGGTCTCTCTTTCATGACCTTTATTATGTTGAGGAATGCTCCCTCTATTCCCACTTTGCTGAGTGATTTTATCATAAATGGGTGCTGTACCTTATCAAATGCTTTTTCTCCATCTATTGCTATGATCAGGTGATTTTTGTCCTTCCTTTTTGTTTATGTAATGTGTTACATTTATTGATTTGTGAATATTGTGCCATCTTTGCATCCCTGGGGTGAATGTCACTTGGTGATAGTGTATGATCTTTTTAATGTATTGCTGGATGCGGTTTGCCAACATTTTGTTGAGGATTTTAGCATCTATATTCATTAGCGATATTGGCCTGAAGTTTTCTTTTCGTTTTTTAAAAAATATATTTTATTGATTATGCTATTACAGTTGTCCCATTTCCCTCCCTTCATTCCTCTCCACCCTGCACACCCTCTCCCACCCACATTCACCCCCTTTAGTTCATGTCCATGTGTCATAAGTTCTTTAGCTTCTTCATTTCCCCTACTATTCTTGCCCTCACCCTGTTTTCTGCCTACCATCCATGCTACTTATTCTCCATAACTTTTCCCCCTCTCTCCTCCTCCCACTGCCCTATTGATAAACCTCCATATGATCTCCATTTCTGTGGTTCTGTTCCTGTTCTAGTTGTTTGCTTAGTTTCTTTTTGTTTTTGTTTTAGGTGTGGTTGTTAATAATTGTGAGTTTGCTGTCATTTTGCTATACATGCTTTTTATCTTCTTTTTTTTTTTTTAAGATAAGTTCCTTTAACATTTCATAAAATAAGGGCTTGGTGATGATGAACTCCTTTAACTTGACCTTATCTGAGAAGCACTTTATCTGTCCTTCCATTCTAAATGAAAGCTTTGCTGGATAGAGCAATCTGGGATGTAGGTCCTTGCCTTTCGTGACTTGGAATACTATTTCCAGCCCCTTCTTGCCTGTAAGGTCTTTCTTGAGAAATCAGCTGACAGTATGATGGGACTTCTTTGTAGATAACTGTCCCCTTATCTCTTGCTGCTTCTAAGATTCTCTGCTTCGTTTTCACCTTGGCTAATGTAATTATGATGTGTTTTGGTGTGCTCCTCTTGGGTCCAACTTCTTTGGGACTCTCTGAGCTTCCTGGACTTCCTGGAAGTCTATTTCCTTTGCCAGAACAGGGAAGTTCTCCTTTATTATTTGTTCAAATAAGTTTTCAATTTCTTGGTCTCCCTCTTCTCCTTGTGGTACCCCTATAATTCAGATGTTGGAACATTTAAAGGTGTCCTGGAGGTTCCTAAGCCTCTCCTCATTTTTTTTTTTTTAATTCTTATTGCTTCATTCTTTTCTGTTTGGTTGTTTCTTTCTTCCTTCTGGTCCACTCCATTGATTTGAGTCCCAGCTTTCTTCCCATCACTATTGGTTCCCTGTGCATTTTCCTTCACTCCACTTAGCATAGCCTTCATTTTTTCTTCTAATTGCAACCAAATTCAACCAGTTCTGTGAGTATCCTGATCATCAGTGCTTTGAACTGTGCATCTGATAGGTTTGCTATGTCTTCGTTGCTTAGTTGTATTTTTTCTGGTGCTTTGATATATTCTCCCATTTGAACTAATTTTTTTTGTCTTGACGTGCATGTTACATAGTGAGGGGCGGAGCCTTAGGTGTTCACCAGGGCTGGGCAACCCACATAGCTGTGTGATGATGCTGTTTGCAGGGCAGGGGTCAGAGAGGGAACAATGGCACTTTCTCCACTCTCTGTCGGATTTCAGTTCCTTCCGCCGTTCCTCCAAGCAAACTGGGCCCTTCTGGTGCTGATTCCTATGTGGGTAGGATTGTGTACATTTTAGGACCCTGTGGGTCTCTTGAACGAACTTTCCTGTGAGGCTGGGAGTGTCTCCTGGCACCTCAACCCCCACAGGTGTTTTCAATTGGTATTTTGAGGCTTTATTTCCCTGCACTTGGGGCCCTGGGTTGTGCAGCCTGTCTTGCTCCCCAGTTTTGCCTGGTTTATCTGCACTCAAATGTGGGGCCCCCTGGTCTGCCAGCTACCTTGTGCGTCGTGCCCTGCTTCACAATCACTGCATCGCTGGGTATGCCCACTACCACCCTGTGCCCAGGATCTGCCACCTGCTGCCTGCACACCCAGGGTCCACTTGCTGCGGTCTTGTGTACCTGGGCTTCGTCAGGTGCTGCCTTGCGTGCCCGGGGTCCACAAGCCACCATTTTTTTTACTGGAATCCCTTCCCCGCCCCCCAACCCCCGGACTCCGCCCCTCCTACCAGTCTGGGTGAATATGTCTATTTTAACTCCTTGGTTGTCGGACTTTCATACAGTTCTATTTTCTGTCAGTTCTGATTGTTATTTTGTTTCTAAATTGTTGTTGTCCTTATTTTGGTTGTGCGAGGAGGCACAGTGTGTCTACCTATGCCTCCATCTTCTCGGGAAGTTGAAGTTTTCTTTCTTTGTTGTGTTTTTATCTGGTTTTGGGATTAGGATGATGCTGGCTTAATAAAAGGAGTTTGGGAGTCTTCCATCTTCTTGGATTTTTTGGAATTGTCTGTGAAGGATAGGGGTTAGCTCTTACATAAATGCTTTGTAGAATTCTCCTGTGAAACCATCCAGTTCAGGGCTTTTGTGTGTTGGGAGTTTTTTCATTACTGCTTCAAGTACAACTGTACTTGAACAACAGTAAAAAAAATAATATTATCTTGGTTAAAAAAAAGTCAATACTAACAAAAAAGACAAACCAGGGTTAAAATGGTCAAAAAGCACAAATAATCATTTCACAGAAAAGAAAATATAAATGACCAATAACGTGAAAATATTTAACTTCATTAGTAATCAGGGAAATGCAAATTATAATGAAATTGAGACACCATTTCGATACCCACCAAATTAGCAAAATCTAAGTTTCTGATAATAGCAACTGATAAAAAGGGTGTAGAACTCTTTCCATTGATGGTAGAAACTGTACATTATGTGATGTGGTTGGAAAAGCTTTTCCTTACTGAGCTAATTTGATCAACAGTATCTCTTCTAAATGTGTATACCTTAAAGATATTCCTGCAAATTTACAGCAGGAGAGAAAACTATCATGAAACAACCACAAATGTCCATCAACAATAGAATGGGTAAGTAGACTGTAGCGTTTTCATAAACTGGATTCATTCACATGACATATTCATCCATGAATCAAAATGAATTGTAGCCACATGCATCAACATGGGTAATTGCAGAAACATAATATTGAGTGGAAAAACCCCAAATCATAAAAGCATACATATGGTGTGATTCTATTTATCTAAAGCTTAAAGACAGGCAAAGCTAAGGTAATATAACAATGTATTGTTTAAGGATGATTGATATTTGATAAAACTATGAAGAAAAGCAAGATAATGATATAAAATTCAGAAGGGGAATTGTTTCTGGGGGAGATAGGGGATATACTTGGAAAGGGATGGGCAAAGAGGGCCTCTCCAGTATTCATAATGTTTTATTTCTTAGGCTAAGTGGTGAGTGTTCATTTTCTTTTCTTGAAACAATTCATATACATTTTATACACTCATTTTTGTGTATGATAAGTATAGGGACTTGAATGGTGGCCTTGGGAGAGAGTCCAGCTCTGATGACTTGATTTAGGACTTCTGGCCTGCAGAGTTGTGAGAGAATATATTTTGACCCAGTTTGTGGTAATTTGTTATGGCAATCTTTGTTTCTGGAAAGATTAAGCATTTAAAAACTGAACAATAATGTGTGTGTGTTATGTACTATTGAGTCGGCTCTGAGTCCTAGAGACCCTGTGAATGAATGATGTTCACAGCATCCTGTCCTCAGCAGCCCTGCACAGCTGCTGTAGACTCATGCCTGTGGTGTCTTTTGTGGAATCAATTTATCCCCATATTTGGCTATCCTCTTTTCCTGATGCCTCTATTTTTCTCACCTTTATCATCTTTTCTAAAGAGCCCTGCCTTCTCATGATGTGTCTGAGGTAGGACAACTTCAGTTTTGTCACTTTGGCCTGTGTAGCATCCAGCACACACGAGAACCAATATCGGAGACTTTCAGGGTATCAAAGATGTTACTTTATTGGCCAAGTTTAACCTGCACAGGGGCGAACTCTCAAAGTGTCCAGCGACACAGTGCCCACAAGGAGCTGC
Source organism: Phyllostomus discolor (assembly GCF_004126475.2). Lineage (NCBI taxonomy): Eukaryota > Metazoa > Chordata > Mammalia > Chiroptera > Phyllostomidae > Phyllostomus > Phyllostomus discolor. The sequence goes on from NC_040914.2 coordinate 7,855,941, forward strand.
AAACAAGAAACGCGCCAAGTGCTCACAACTACGTTCTTATATAGGGGCGGACAAGCAAACGTTACACAGAAGCAGATGTGGCAGTTAGCAGTTCGCTTACAAAGACCGCAGGCGGGAATTTCAAACCAAGCATTCTTGCATAAGGCAGGAAGGCAGGATGTTTGTTCACTAACCTAGTAATCTCCTGGCTCTAGCTAGCTAGGTTCTTATTTTCTCATTAAAACTGCAAAGCATTGCTTATCTAGCCTACCCAGGGGAGAGCATCTGCTCCACACAGGATGTTTGCTTTAACTGCACTTTGTCTCTTTTATCATTTCTTTTTAGCTACAATGTGGTTCTTGTTTACTAAGGTGAAATTTAGTTCTTAATTTCCTTATTCCCAACAGCCTGCAGCAACATTTCAGGCTTAACTTGCTCCAGGACCCATTTGCTTGTTTTTCTGGTGATGCAAGGAAGCTGTAGGGGTCTCCTCTGACACATTATTTCAAAGGAAGCAATTTTTTTCTCACAACTTTCTTCACTGTCTGACTTTCATATCCATACATAGTAATTGGGAATATGAGGGTGTGTATGATCTTAATTTTGTTTTTTAATGACACATCTTTGCTCTTAGTGATCTCTCCCTAATTCTCCCATTGCTGCCCTTTCGAACCTCAGCCTTCTCTGGATTTCTTAACTGCTGTCTCCATTTGAATGGATGACTGAGCCAAGGTAAGCAAAATTGTTAACAATTTAAATGTGTTCACTGTCTATGTTAAAGTTGTGTACTTCTTCTCTGGTCATGATTTTGTTTTCTTAATGTTCAACTGTAGTCCTGCTTTGAAACTTTCTTCTTCACTTTCATTAGCAGTCATTTCAGATCATTGCTACTTTCTGCCAGTAAAATACATCATCTTCATACCTTTTTTCCCTTTTTAAAGGATTTCATTTATTTACTTTTAGAGAGATGGGAAGAGAAGGAGAGAGAGGGAAAGAAATATCCATGTGTGGTTGCTTCTCACGTGCTTCATACTGGGGACCTGCCCAGCAACCAAGGCATCTGTCCTGACTGGGAATCAAACTGGCAACCTTTTGGTTTCCAGCCCACGCTCAATCCACTGAGCTACACCAGCCAGGGCAATATCTTAAGTACCTGATATTTCTTCTACCAATTTTCACTTTTCCTTTCTCTGAGTCCAGCTCCATTTTTCATATGGTATATCAGTTCTGGGTTCAGATTAAATAAACAGGGAGAAAAAAAACACACTTTGTCTGACACCTTTGACTAGAAAAAACCATTCTATCTCTCCATATTCTGTCTTCCTCCTATCTACAAATACAGGTTAGGCAATAGGACAACCAGAGTTGAGGCACACCCAACTCATAGCTTTTCATGATCCACACAAAGGCTTTATTAGTCTATAAAACATAGACTATTTTTTTGAAATTCTTTGGAGCACTCCAGTGTCCAACAAATGTTTGTAAATAGTTCTTGAGTACCTCTTCCTTTTCTGAGTCCAGCTTGAACATCTGCCCTTCCTTGGTCCATCTAAAGTTGCCTTTGTTGCATCACTTTGAACATTACTTTACTTGTGTGAGAAATTAGAGCTATGGTCCCACAGTTACTGCACTCCTTGGCCTGTCCTTTCCTGAAAATTGGAATGTGTATTAAAAATTTCCAGTCTGTAGGCCATTGTTTTGTTTTTTATAGTTATTGACACATTCTTGTTAGGATCTTGACAGATTTAGTCTCTGTGGCTTGAAATAATTCTCTCAGTATCCCACCTGCCTCTGATGATTTATTTCTTCCCTATACTTTCAGGGCAGATTTCACTTCATGTGGCAGGGCTCTGCCCACAGGGCCCCTCTGGCTGCCATGGATGAAAATAAGTCTACCAAGACATGATCTTCTTGGAGAGGAAAGATGGCTGATCAGTCAAAGAAGGGCCAGGAGCCTGTTCCTCAATGGGCTTTTATTGGGTTTAATTTGCATAGGAATGCAGGGTTATACATAAATCTCATCAATCATTGTCAGGCAGTAATGATCAAACAATAGATAACATTCAAAGAACTCCCAGGGGTTATTTGAGTCAGGGTCACACAGCTAAAGGGCCATAAAACTTTGGGGAAACAAACTCATTCTATGTTTGGACTTTTATCATTTCAATTGAGGGTATTAGCAAAGTAGGTTTCAAAGGATTTTAAGCATTCTTTCTTAGGCCTGATTGCCTCAAAGAGCCCACCTTTTCCAGAACATGGCCGTACTCACCTCCACATTGTTTCAGGCTTAAATCGGGCAGATAGTAAGGCAGCCAAGAGATTAGGAGACTTCTTGCAGACAGAATGAGGACTCAGGCTATTTTGAAGCCAAGAAGTGAGGGTCCATCACACCCTTTTCCTATTAGCCCCCCAAGTCCTTCCTGGAGGGCCCCTTCTGACCATACCTGTCTTAGGTCATCTCTCCCTTGAGGAATCTTACCCATCTTTGGTTAACCAGTCATCCACTGGGGCCAGGCAGGGTGAAGTTAAGGGTGCAGAGGCGATGCCCCTGCCAGGGATATAAGCTTTGTCTCCTTAGTGGCTTAGGGTCCCAAGGTCTTTTTGCTCAGCATTAGCCATGAGGGGTTACAGTTTCTGAGACTAGGCAGGGTAGTTTCCAGCAACTTCACATTTTAGAATTTCAGGTTCTTCCTCATAGGAATCTTCTTCAAGGGTATCTATCATCCTTTTCCATCTTTTTTTTTTTTTAACACATTATTCACTATACTGTTTCCACCTTTTCTTTGTTTTCTCCTGTATAGGAGCTAATGTGTTTTCTTTTTGGTCATTCACCATTCCTCATTTAGGTTTGAATTTTCTTCATTTTTTTTATTATTGTTCACATACAATTGTCTTCATTTTCTCTTCACCACTCCACCCCACTCCATCCCACCCATCCCCACTTCCCATCTCCAATTCCACCCCCCTTTGGCTTTTTCCATGGGTCCTATATACATGTTCCTTGATGACCCTGTGACTCTTTTCCTCCATTATCCCTCCCTCCTCTCTCCTCTGGTTACTGTCAGTTTGTTCTTTATTTCCATGTCTCTGGTTATATTTTGTTTGTTGTTTTGTTTTGTTCTGTTGATTAGGTTCCACTTATAGGTGAGATCACATGCTATTTGTCTTTCACTGCCTGTCTTATTTCACTTAGCATAATGCTCTCCAGTTCTATCCATGCTGTTATGAAGGATAGGAGCTCCTTTTTTCTTTCTGTAGTATATAAATGTACCATAATTTTTTTCTTCTTTTAAAATATATTTTATTGATTATGCTATTACATTTGTCCCATTTCCACCCTTTATTCCCCTCCACCCTGCACACTCCCTCCCACCCGCATTACCCCCCTTTAGTTCATGTCCATGGATCATACATATAAGTTACATGGCTTCTCCATTTCCTATACTATTCTTAAACTCCTCCTGTCTATTTTGTACCTACCAATTATGCTTGTTATTCCCTCTAACTTTTCCCCCCTCCTCATCCCACTCCTCAAATGATAACCCCCCCCCCATGTGATCTCCATTTCTGTGGTTCTGTTCCTGTTCTAGTTGTTTGCCTAGTTTTTTTCTTTTTAGGTTCAGTTGTTAATAATTGTGAGTTTGTTCTCATTTTATTGTTCATATTTTTAATTTTCCTTTTCTTAGATAACTCCCTTTAATATTTCATATAATAAGGGCTTGGTGATGATGAACTCCTTTAACTTGACTTTATTTGGGAAGTACTTTATCAGCCCTTTAGTTCTAAATGAAAGTGTTGCTGGATAGAACAATCTTGGGTGTAGGTCCTTGCCTTTCATGACTTGGAATACTTCTTTCCAGCCCCTTCTTGCCTGTAAGGTTTCTTCTGAGAAATCAGCTGATAGTCTTATGGGTACTCCTTTGTAAGTAACTCTATCCTTTCCTCTTCCTGCTTTCAGGATTCTCTCCTTATCTTTAATCTTAGGTAACTTAATGATGATGTGCTTTGGCATGTGCTTCTTTGGGTCCAACTTCTTTGGGACTCTGTGGTTTTCCTGGACTTCCTGGAAGTCTACTACCTTCATCAGATTGGGGAATTTTTCCTTCATTATTTGTTCAAATAGGTTTTCAACTTCTTGCTCTTGTTCTCCTTCTCACACCCCTATGATTCTGATGTTAGAGCTTTTAAAGTTGTCCAAGAGTTTCCTAAGACTCTCTTCATTTTTTGAATTCTTATTTCTTCATTCTGTTCTGGTTGGGTGTTTATTTCATCCTTTTGTTTCAAATCATTCATTTGAGTCCAAGTTTCCTTCCCTTCGCTGGTGGTTCCCTGAATATTTTGGTTTATTTCACTTTGGATATCCTTTATTTGTCCTTTCATTTTATGACCCAGCTCAATCATTTCTGTTAGCATCCTGATTATCCGTGTTTTGAACTCTCCATCAAAAAGTTGGCTATCTCCTTGTAACTCAGCTCTTTTTCTGGAATTTTTCTCTATTCTTTCATTTGGGCCGTATTTCTTTGTCTCAGAGTATCTTTTTTGGTGTAAGGGGGTGGGGCCTTAAGTATTCACCCTTGCAGGGCTACCCTCTTTCCTTCATTGTGGTACTGACTGTGGGGGAGGGGTCAGAGACGGAACAATGAGGCGTGCATGCTTCTCCTCTAGCCCCACTTTCCAATAAACTCTCTCTTGTGAGACTTGGAGTTTCTTCTGCTGTGGCAACCCCCACAGTAGTTTACAGCTAGCTTTCAGTCTTTAGTTTCCCATTCAGCCAGCCCTGCCTGACCTGTGTGGTCTGCCACCTTGCTGAGAGTCTTGGACACTTTCTTACCAAGAGATGAAGAGCTCATGCAGCCTGTGCTGGGTTTATAATCTTGGATAGGAATATCTTTTGGTCTGTAAACTCAATGAATACCCATTTATTCTGCTTAAGGATGCTTATTATATGGTGTCTGAGCAATCCCACTGATATAACTGTCCCAATGGGAAGGGCATGGGGTCCTTGTATACGGCACTAGAGTGGTAAACCATAGGTGAATTGCCTTGGGTTGGCTGCTAGGAGATGCCTGTTGCCTATAGGGGATCAATGGGCACTATTGAAGCTGATCTTGATCTGTCTCTTGTCCATATTTAAAGTGTTGTTCCCTCCTGTGCTCAATTACATTGTGTTTTCCTTGGTGACACCGATAGCAAGATGCAGTGGGCAGAAGTGTTTGTTCCTAGTGGCTGCTATAGTGATGATCTCTGCTTCTCTCCAGGTAGTTGAATTCCTCCCATGGTGCTGATAACCTACATATGCTGCTCTGCTCAACAATGGATAGAAGGATTATTTATCTTATCTTTGTCTTTATAAGCATTATTGAAATGAATATCTGTTTTTATTATTGAACACTTTTTTTGGAGTGTGATTGTTGGGTTATAAGGTCTGTACAAAGGAGAAGATTCTTTCTATAACTAAAGATAATTAGGCAAATCACCAAAGAAAAATTAGAATTTGACTTCATATGAAATAATTTCATTGTTTAAAAAAATACAAATTCAAAAGGAAATGCATCATGAAAATCTCTTTTCCCAGCAAACAAAATAAGGGTCAGTGTATGACAGGTTTATAGAATCAATGAAAAAAATTCTGAATGTAGAGTATGTACAGGGGCCAACAACATGAATCAACAACTCATAAAAGAAGAAATGCCCCTGTCTGGCATAGCTCAGTGGATTGAGTGTGGGCTGCGAGCCAAAGTGTTGCAGGTTCGATTCCCAGTCAGGCTACATGCCTGGGTTGCAGGCCATGACCCCCAGCAACCGCACATTGATGTTTCTCTCTCTCTCTCTTTCTCCCTCCCTTCCCTCTATAAAGAAATTAATTAATTAATTAATTAAAAAAAGAAGAAATGCAATGGGTAAACACAAACATGTGCTATCTCCTTACTAACCAAAGAAATAAAACATTTAAGCCATAGTGTATCACCTTTCTTGCTCGTTAAATTCCCAAAATTAATTTTGTTGATATTTTGTTTGGAAAACCTACCCATTTTTGACAGTGGGGTGTTAAAATTCCCTACTATAATTGTATTGCTGTCAATATCTCTTTTGAAGTCCTCCAAGATTTTCCTCATGTATTTGGGTGCTGCTATACATATATTTATAATGTTTATGTCTTCTTGATGGATTCTTCCCTTTAGTATTATGAGGTGTTCTTCAGCATCTCTTTATTGACCTCATTTTGAAGTCTATTTTGTCTGATATGAGTATTGCTACCCTAGCTTTTTTTTTCCTTTCCATTTGCTTGGGATATTTTTTTCCACCCCTCACTTTCAATGTGTGAAGGTCTTTTGTTCTGAGGCGGTCTCTTGATCAGCAAAAAAAATAAGCTAGCAAAATATAGCCAGAGACAGAGAAATCAAGAACAAACTGACAGTAACCAGAGGGTAGGTGGGAGAGGATAAAGGAGTAAAGGCGGAAGGGGTTCCCCTTTAAAAGATCTCCATATCTATGATTCTGTTTTTGTTCTACTTGTTTGCTTAGTTTGTTTTTTAGGTGGATAGCTGTGAATTTATTGCCATCTTAATGTTCATACTTTTGATCTTCTTTTTCTTAGACAAGTCCCTTTAACATTTTATATGATAAGGGCTTGGTGGTGACAGCTCTTTTAGCTTTACCTTGTCTGGGAAGCACTTTATCTGCCCTTCATTCTAAACCATAGTTTTGCTGGGTAGAGCAATCTAGGTTGCACGTCCTTGTTTTTATCACTCTGAATACTTCTTGCCAATCCCATCTAGCCTGCAAAGTTGCTGTTTTGTTTTGTTTTAGAAATCAGCTAGCAATCGTATGGGAACTCCTTTATAGGTAGTTCTCTGCTTTTCTCTTGCTACTTTTAAGATTCTCTCTTTATCTTTAACTTTTGCCATTTTAACTATGATGTGATTTGGTGTGGTCCTCTTTGTGTTCATCTCGTTTGAGACTCTCTGTACTTCCTGGATTTGTATGCCTATTTCCTTCACGAGATTAGGGAAGTCCTCTTTTATTATTTTTAAAATAGGTTTCAAATTTCTTCCTTCTTCTTTTCTCCTTCTAGCACCCCTATGATGTGAACATTGGAGTGTTTAAAGGCGTCCCAAAGGCTTCTTACGCTATTCCCTATATTTTGGATTCTTTTTTCTTGTTGCTGCACTGATTAGATGTCCTTTCCTTCCTTAGGTTCCAAATCATTGAGTTGATTCTTGGCTTCATCCACTCTGCTGATTCCCTGTAAATTGTTCTTTATTTCAGTTAGTATATCCTTCATTTCTGCCTGGGTCTTTTTTATGCTGTTGAAGTACTCACTGAGTTCCTTGAGCATCCTTATAACCAGTGTTTTAACTTTGCATCTGATAGACTGCTTATCTCCATTTTGTTTAGTTCTTTTTCTGCAGTTTTTATCTGTTCTTTCATTTCAGCCATGTTTCTTTGTCTCTTCATTTTGGCAGCTTCCCTGTGCTTTTTTTCTATGTACTAAGTAGAGCTGCTTTGATTCCCTGTCTTAGTCCCATGGCCTAGTGTGGAAAAGTGCACCAATTGGTTGGATGTGGGTGGAGCTGTAGGTAATTGCCAGGGCAGGGCAACCAGTATGAACCAGGTTGATGGAGTCTCTGATATGGTGTTGACATTCTGTGGCTCCTTGTGCGGGAGGGCTCAAAAAGGGGACAATGCTGATGCCTGGTCTCTGGAGTTTTGTCCAGGAAGAAGCTGTCCCCTGGCACTTGCCCTGATGCCAGACACTTCAATTTCTCCCATTATGCCACAGGTGCCCTTTCAGCTGCTGCCCTGGTACTAGAGCCCAGAGACAATGAGTCTGCATAAGTCCTAAGTTCATTGAGGGGCCTTTAAAAGGAGACCCCTGAGAAACCCTCAGTTTCCTCCATTGTCTCAACTCCACTGGTTTTTACAGCCAGAAGTTATGGGAAGTTACCTTTTTGGCACTGGATCCCTGGTCTAGATGGTCTGGTGTGGGGCTGTGACCCCTCACTCCCAAGGTATCCTTCCTGATTTTTATATACCACACAAGTGTGTGGGACCTCCCGTTCTGGTACTCCATGTCTCTGTCTCCATGTCCCTCTGTACATCTATGTGCCTCTCCAAGTCTCCACATCTCCTACCCATCTGGATGAATGTGACTTATTTAATTCCTTGGTTTTCAGACTTCCATTCAGCCCGATTTTCTGATGATTCTGGATGATAGTTGTATTGTAGTTTAGTTGTAATTTTTATTGCAGTTGTGCAAGGAGGTGAGGCATGTTTACCTACATCTCCATCTTAACCTGGAGTCCCCTGGTCTTTATAACAGATTCCAAATCCACTCACTTCTCCCGCCTACACAAGTGGTCTCTGCTATCTTCTTCCTCAATATTTTCCATGCAGCATCTAGAGTTTGCCTTTTAAAATATGTCAGTATGTCAACTTGTGTTCACAAAGACCCCACCCCCATCTCACTCAGGATAAAGCCAAAATCTTCAAGGAGGCCCCAAAGGCCCCACCCAATCTTGCCCTCTAACTCTGTACCCCATCTTGTTACTCCTACACTCTCCCTTTCTCTTCTACTCCAGCTACATGTTTCTCCTTGTGGGGTTCTGGACCTACAGGAAGCCTCTTGCCTCACATCTCTGCTGATTTTAATCTCTTTGTCAGGAACATCCCTTCCCAGATATCTGTATGCATTGCTGCTCCAGTACCTTTTGAGACCAGCCTTGATTACCTCACAGTTAAAAATCCCAATCCTGGAGTTATTGCCATTTTAGCATACTACCTCATTTATTTATTATGTTTATTTAAAAAACATTTTTTTTAGAGAGGGGAAGGAAGGGAGAAGAGAGAGAGAGAAACACAGATGTGAAAGAGAAACACCAATCATGTGCCCCAGCTGAGAATGAACCTGAAGCTCTGGCATGCACACTAATTGGTAGTTGAACTGGAAACCTATTACTTTGCAAAACAACAACCAACCAGCTGAGTCACACTGGTCAGGGCTATTACGTTCATTAGTTTTTAAGTGCTTTTTAAAAATTGATTATGCTATTACAGTTGTCCCAAGTTTTCTCCTTTGCCCACCTCCACCCAGCACGCTCCATTCCCTCTGGTAATCCCCAACCTTTTTTGTGTCCATGGTTCATGCATATAAGTTGTTTGGTAACTTCATTTCCTATACTTCCTGTTAACACCCCCCTGCCCGTTCTGTTAACTACCAATTTGTACTTGTTAATCCCTTCACATTTCCCCCCATTCTCCCAGACCCCCTCCTCATGGGCCATCATCACAATGACCTCCATATCTATGATACTGTCTCTGTTCTGCTTGTTTAATTAGTTTGATTTTTAGATTCATTTGTCGATAGTTATGCACTTATTGCCATTTTTAATGCTCATAGTTTTCATCTTCTTTTTCTTAAATAAGTTCCTTTAACATTTCATGTAATAATGGCTTGGTAGTGATGAACTCATTTAGCTTTACCTTGTCTGGGAAGCATTTCATCTGCCCTTCTGTTCTAAATGATAGCTTTGCTGGATAGAGGTTGTAGGTCCTTGCTTTTCATCACTTTGAATACTTCTTGCCTGCAAAGTTTCTTTTCAGAAATCAGCTGACAGTCTTATAGGAACTCTTTTGTAGTAAGTACACATCTGTTTTTATCTTGCTGCTTCTAATATTTTTTCTTTATCTTTAACTTTGACATTTTAATTGTGATATAATTTTGTGTGGTCCTCTTTCTGTCCATCTTGTTCAGAACTGTCTGTGCTTCCTGGGCTTGTATGTCTATTGCCTTCACCAAATTGTGGAAATTCTCCTTCATTATATTTAAAAGTAGATTTCCAATTTCTTGCTCCTTCTTTTCTCCTGGCATCCCTATAATGTGAATGTTGGACCTCCTGAAGTTGTCCCAGAGGCTCCTTACACTATCTTTGATTTTTAACTATATTTTATTCATTATGCTATTACAGTTGCCCCAATTCTTTTGCCCCTTTATCGTGATTCACCCTGTATTCTGGCTCCAGTAGCATTTCTCCCCTTAGCTCATGTCTGTAGGCTGTACATATAAGTTCTTTGGCTTCTCCATTTCCCATACTATTCTTAATCTCCCCCTGTCTCTTTTTTACCTAACCAATTATGCTTCTTATTCCCTCTACCTTTTTCCCCATTCTCTCCACTCCTCCTCCCCACAGATAATCCTCCATCTGATCTCCATTTCTGTGATTCTGATCCTGTTCTAGGTGTTTGCTTACTTTGTTTTTGTTTTTTAGGTTCAGTCATTGATCATTGTGAGTTTGTTTTCATTTCACTGTTCATATTTTTGATCATCTTTTCCTTAGATAAGTCCCTTTCACATTTCATATAATAGGGGCTAGGTGATGATGAGCTCCTTTAACTTGACCTTATCTGAGAAGTACTTTATCTGCCCTTCAATTCTAAATGAAAGCTTTGCTGGATAGAGTAATCTTGGATGTAGGTCTTTGCCTTTCATGACTTCAAATGCTTCTTTCCAGCCCTTTCTTGCCTGCGAGGTTTCTTGTGAGAAATCAGTTGACAGTCTTATGGGAACTCCTTTGTAAGTAACTCTCTCCTTTTCTCTTGCTGCTTTTAAGATTCTCTCCTTATCTTTAATCTTGGGAAATTTAATTTTGATGTTTCTTAGTTTGGGACCTACTTGTCTGGGACTCTCTGAGATTCCTGGATGTCCAGGAAGTCTATTTCTTTTGCTGAATTGAGGAAGTTTTCCTTCATTGTTTTTTCAAATAATTTTTTAATTTCTTGCTCTTTGTCTTCTTCTTCTGTCACCCTTATGTTTCGGGTGTTGGAAGGTTTAAAGTTGTCCCAGAGGTTCCTAAGCTTCTCCTCATATTTTTGAATTCTTGTTTCTTCATTCTGTTCCAGTTGAATGTTTGTTTCTTCCTTCTCCAAATTGTTGATTTGAGTCCCAGTTTTCTTCCCTCTACTGTTTCCTGTTTATTTTTCTTTATTTCACTTGCATAGCCTTAACTTCTTCCTGTATTTTGCAACCATACTCAATCATTTCTGTGAGCATCCTGATTACCAGTGTTTTGAACTCTTCATCAGATAGGTTGGCTATCTCCTTGTTGTTTAGTTCTTTTCCTGGAGTTTTGATCTGTTCTTTCATTTGGGTCATATTTCTTTGTCTCTGTGTACCTGTTACATTGTAAGGGGTGGAGCTTAGGCATTTGGAAGGGTGGGGCAACCCACTTTGCTGAGTTGTGGTGCTGTATGTGGGGGAGATGTCAGAGAGAAAATTGCAGCTTCCTGGGCTCTCATATCACTTTCAGTTACTTCCCTCACTACCCACAAGCAAACTGGGCCTTTTTTTGTTCTGACTCCAGGGTGGCTGGGCTTGTGTATGTTCTAAGTCCCCATGGATCTGTCCAGTGAATTGTCATGTGAATCTCAGAATTTCTCCCTCCACCACAACTCCCACAGATTTTTTGCAGCCTGAGGTTTGAGGCTTTAGTTTCTCATGCTGGAACCCTGGGGTGCATTGTCTGTCTCCCTCCCAGTTTTTCCTCCTGGCTTATCCACATGTGAATGTGGGACAGCCTGGTCCACCTCCCACCATTTCTCCCAGTTGGTCCGTTTCATTGCTCCATGTCCTCTCCATCCTGGCGTGTCTCCACCCATTCTACCAGTTGGATGAATGTTTCTACTTTAACTCCTTAGTTGTCAGACTTCCATATAGTTTGATTATCTGGTAGTTCTGATTGTTTCTTGTTTTTGAATATGTTGTTGTCCTTCTTTTAGTTGTGCGAGGAAGCAAAGTGTATCTACCCATGCCTCCATCTTGGCTGGAAGTCATCCTTGATTGTTCAATTGTTTTTCCTTCTCGCTGTACTGATTGGTTATTTTTTTTTTTGCCTCCTTATGTTCCAAATCATTGAGTTGATTCTCAGCTTCATTGTCTCCACGGTTGATTGCTTGTAAGTTGTTCTTTATTTCAGTTAGTAAATCTTTCATTTCTGCCATGTGGGGATTTTTTTTTCTCCTGAAAAGGAGGATAGTAAACATTTTCCGTTTTGTTTTGTTTTTCTTATTGCCTCCTGTGTTCAGGGAAGGACTTTTTGAAAAGACAATAGGTGGGTAAAGTAATTGGGTGTTGGGAGAGAATGTTCCAGGCAGAGGAATTAATGAGAGCAAACATCCTGAAGTATTAAGATGTCTGCTGTATTGAAGGAGCAGCAGGAAGGGGGCCAGTAGTTGGAGTGGAATGAACAATAGGGAGAATGCAGGTAGTAGGAAGTAGAATGCCTTGGAAAACTTGAAAATTGTAGGGCATAAGGGTATATAATTTAATACTTCCAAGCTCTAAAATTCTATTATGTAGAAATATAAATTTGTAAAATTCTAATATTTTAAGGATCTATGATGAGAAGTATTGAGCTTCTAAACTTCTAAACACATAGAATTTTAAGTTTATCACATTCTATGATTCCAAAGTTATCATTCTTCTTTACTTTTAAGTCTCTGGCATATTTGTAAAGTTTAATAATGAAACAAAATAAAGAGCCCAGACAAAAAAAACATGCATATTTGGACAATTAATTTATTTCAAACTAGCCAAGAATATATATTAGGGAAAGCATGGTCTCTTCAATAAATGCTGTTGGGAAAATTGGAAAGCTACATGCAAAAGAATAAAAGTGGACCATTATCTTATGTAATATGCAAAAACCAACTCAAGATGTCTTAAGGATTGAACACAAAACATGAAAACTTAAAACTTCTTGTAGAAAACATGGGTAGTAAACTCACTGATGTCAGTCTTGACAATGATTTTGTATTTGACACCAAAATCAAAGTTAATACAGCAAAAATAGAGAAGTGGAAATACACAAAAATAAAAAGATTTTGCGAAGGAAAACTATAGGAAAATAAAAAGGCAACATATTGAATGGAAGAAAATATTTGCAAATCATACATCTCATAAGGGTTAATACTTGTTATATTCAGCAAACGCAAGGACAAATGTTGGAGACTTTCAGGATATCAAAGATGTTGCTTTATTGGCCAAGTTTAACCTGCGCAGGGGTGAACTCTTAAAGTGTCTGGAGACACAGTACCCACAGGGGCTGCAGATAAAAGAGTCGCGCCGAGCGCTCACAGCTAGGTTTTTATATAGGGGTTTTGGCGTGAGCAAGCAAGCAAGCGTTTTACAGAAGCTGATGTGGCAGTTAGCTATTTACTTACAGAGACTGCACGCGGGAACAGGGTAAAATTTAAATTTTTAAAGCTAAACAAAGCATTGCTTATTTAGCAGCCCCAGGGGAGAATATTTGCATGATGCAGGACGTTTGCTTAACTACATCCTACACTCTGTCTCCCTTGTTAGTTCCTTTTAGCTACAATGCAGTCCCTGTTTACTAAGGTCACATTTAGTTCTTAATTTTCTTGTTCCCAACAATACTCAAGATCTATAAAGAACTCGTGCAACTGAATAGTAACCCCCCCACCCCCCCGCCAAACACTCTGGAGAACTTCCAATCAAGTTGGTGTAGGTAAACATGGTTCATCTCCTTGCACAACCACATCAAAATTACAACAAAACTACAAAACAGCTATCATTTGGAAACATCAGAAATCAAGCTGAATGGAAGTCCTAAAACTATGGAATTAAAGAAGAAGCTACAATGTGACTAGTAAGAGAGGCAAATGCAGAATGGGCGAGTCCCATACCCACAGGTGGTGGATAAAAATTGGGAAGGTATCTTGAGAGTCAGAGGTCCCAGCCATACCACGTCCCCTAGCACAAGCTTCCAGTGCTAGGAAGAGAAGTCACCATAATTTCTGCCTGTGAAAATGAGCACAGATTGAGGCTGTGGAAGACAGAAACCTCTGGACTTCCTGGCAGATCCTCTTAAAAGGCCCAAGAACAAACTTACAGACATACTTCCTCTGAACTCCAGTGTGGCTGCAGCAGAAAGAAAGGCATCAGAGACATGAAAGGAGGAACTGAATCATCCAACAGCAGGCTGAGAGCCAGGGCACAGCTTTCTCCCAAACAGAAGTGCCGGCAGAGGGCACTGCTCCTTTTCTAAGCCTTCTCCCCACAGAGCCACAGAGCTGACAGGTCTGTGCCATATCTGAGACTCTATCAACCTGACTCACACTGTTTGCCCCACCCTGTTGATTCCCTGGGCCCTGCCCCACCCCACTTTCAGGTCTACCAAAGCTGTTTCCAGTGGCTTTTCCATAGGAATGGCTTGTGTTGGCCCACGCTTCAGATTTCCCTAAATTATCTCAAACAAGAAGCATCTTGCTTCAGTGAGACCCATACTGTCATTAAGTTGCCCCAAACCAGGAGCTAGCAGAGGCTGGCCTTGGTTCACACCTTGACCTCGCCTGGGCACCTCCAAGCTCAGTATAAGTAGCAGTCATCTGCAGATCACTTTGTAGCTTATGCTGTGTGATTCTGGACAGAACACAGGTAGTGGCTGACCTTGGATGTACCAACAGCAATCAAGGCTCAACTAAAACAGGAGGATGTGCACAGCCCACACAGTGGAAGCACCTACAGTACCCAGCTTGGGTAATAGGGGAGTTGTGCCAGTAGACACCTACTATACTAGGCCACTCTACCAAGCTGGGGAGGCATAGCAGTTCTATCTAGTACATAGAAACAAACACAGGGAGGCTGCCAAAATAAGAAAACAAAGAAACATGACCCAAATAAAGCAACAGAACAAAACTCCAGAAAAAGAATGAAGCAAAATGGAGATAAGCAATCTATCATATGCAGAGTTCAAAACACTGGTTATATAGGGATGCTCAGGACCTCAACAGTACAAAAAAAGATCCATTCATAAATGAAGGATACATTAATTGAAATAAAGAACAATTTTCAAGGAAACAACTGTAGAATGGATGAAGCCAAGAATCAACTCAATGATTTGGAACATAAGGAAGCCAAAAATGACCACAGAACAACACGAAAAAAAGAATCCAAGAAAATGAAAATAGTATAAACAGCCACCGGAACAACTTTATGAAATCTAACATTCACCTCATAATGGTGCCAAAAGGAGAAAAGAAAGAGCAAGAAATTGCAAATCTATCTGAAAAAAAGGTGAAGGAAAATTTCCCTAATTTGGTGAAGGAAATAGATGTGCAAGGCCAGAAAGCACAGAGAGTCCCAATTGTGATGAATGCAAAGAGGCCCACTCCAAGACACATCATTTTTAAAAGGCAAAAGTTAAAAATAAAGAGAGACTCTTAAAAGCAAGGGAAAATAAGTTAGTTGCTGAAAGGTTGCCAGATGAGAGGGGTGAGAGGGAGAATTGGTGAAGAGGCAAGGGGAGTAAGAAGTACAAATAGGTAGTTACAGAATAATCATGGGGTTGTAAAGTACAGTGTAGGAAAGGGAGCAGCCAAAGAACTTATATGCATGACCATGGACATGAACAATGGTGGGGGGATTGCCTGAGGGAGTGTGGGGATCTTGGTGGAGGAGGGCAAAGGGGGAAAAATCAGGACAACTGTCATAGCATAATCAATAAAATATAATTAAATAAAATATAATTCTATCCACAAATTATGTAAAAATTATTATTTCATATTTTTGGTATTAAGTCTTCTAGCTTGTTGGTATTTTATACTGTGAAAAATAATGTAAACAGAGTCACTTCAAAATGGAGTCAGAGCCTCCATTCCAGATGAAGGGCTTTGCATTTCTTGTTCTTTGAACATTTGCAATGCATGAACTGGGCAAAAGAGCCTTTGGAACAGGCCAAACCAACACTGTATTTCTAACAAATGCTTGCAAAGCTAACAGGAAATCAGACATCCTGACCACAGGACTGAAAATTAAAGATGTTCTTTATAATTGACAGCATCCACTTATCACTAAAGAATAACAGATTATTTGCACATGTAAAAATTCCTTCCTTAGCTTATTGACACCAATAGAAGTTCCTACTTTGTATTTATGTAATTACTTCCCTTCTTTTTCTCATAAAACTCCCTTGACTTCTCCTCATAACTAGAATAATATTTGGTTTCCTTCCTGAATCAGTTCTTCCCAAATAACTATTCTTTCTCACCTCAAATAAATGCTTCTTGGCATGTCATCTCCAGACCTTCTTTTGTGCTCGCTGCTCCACCAACATCCACCTCCCCAGTTCTGAGTTCCTCCCAGACTCTGAACTTCCCTGTTTTTATTGTTGAGGTCAGTAAATTCATTTGAGATGAGAAGAGATCTTTCCTGGAATTGGGTGAGGGCAGGGAAGGAGGGCTCCAGAAATGCTTGTTTTGTGCCAGTGTGCAACTGCAGCCCCAGGAGTTGGCCATGGCATGTGGAATTATTTTCCTCAGGAGAGTCTTCTTTTCTGGTTCTCACTTGTGCAAGAAGTCTGTGGCTGGTGAGCAGCTCACATAGATTTTCTTCCACTGGTGACTCAATACTCATTTGTGTTGTATGCTGTTTTGTTTTTATTCTTTATCTTTGTTGTGTCCTTTTTCACAAGAAGGAAATTCACTTTGGGTGAAATTGGATGTTTTCTTTAGTCTTGAGAGTTTGGCTTTTTGTCCTATGAGAATACACTATTTGGTCGCTGCCATCTGGAAGGCTCCCATATCTGTGTACATATGACATTTGGCATCTATTTTTAGGTTAACAATACTTATAGTATATATCAATTTGGACTACAAATTTTCAACAAAAATTCCTGATCTGTATTTAGATTTCATAAAGTTTAAACCTGAAAAAGTTGATTTACAAGTCAAAGTTGTTCTGAGCATACTTAAACTTTTTAGCTTAAATTTAAATCAAGTGCTGAAGTTTAAATGCACTCAAATAATATTAAAAATTCAGTTATCTAGTTTCAGTAGATACATTTTTAAAAAGATTTTATTTAGTTACTTTTAGAGAAAGGGGAAGGGAGGGAGAGAAGCATCGATGTGTAAGAGAAACATTGAAACCCACAACCAGGGATCTGGCTGCAACCCAGGTATATGCCCAAGTGCCCTGAACAGGAATCAAACTGGTGACCTTTTGGTTTTCAGGACAATGCTCAACTCACTGAGCCACACCAATCAGGACTCACTAGCTATATTTTATATACCTCATATTGTAACCAGAAAAGACACAGGCGTTCAGGCTGCCTGTCACTACCAAATCCAATAAGCAATGACAGTGATTGAATCTTTTATAGGCACTTTATTCAGATGGCTGACGATCTGAGAAGATGGTGGGTTCATACCCTAACAAATCATCTTACCCTTTCTTTCCCGGCCAGATCTTTTATAAGGGAGTTGGCGGAGGGCAAACAAGGTGTCAGTGAAAGCCTTTGAAATTCAACAGTTGTCTCCAAGGGGGGAAGGGTAGTTGCTTGCTTCTTCCTGGTACAGATGTCTCCAGGGAAGGTAACCTCCAGCCAGTGCCCCAGGAGGTCAACTGCTTATTCTCAGGCACCAGGGTGGGCCTTATCTGTAGTTACTGAAACAAAAACTTAACATACACATTACTTGCTAGATTTATGACTATTTACCTTAAGCTAAATTTTCCCAAGTCTTAAGCCCCTATCAACATAACTAGTGTCTGCTGGGCTAGATTGTGCAGGCCTAGAAGAAAGAAGGAGCATCGCCTCTATCCACCCACAAATGGGACAGGAAATTTTGTAACTGGGACAGGAAAATTTAGAGGGACAGGAAAATTTATAACTGGGTGTGATTAAAGACATTTATTTCAGTGGCTAGTGAGGGAGTTTTGATGCCTTATCCTTGGGAGCATTAAAGTTGTTATTCACTCCTCTCCTTGTGACAAGAAACTGTCTTGCAACATAGATTGCAACAATCCCTTCCTACATAGACTGGGGTCTCTATGATCCAGATCCTTGAAACAGAAGAAAGAAACCTCAGTAGCATAGAGCCAAGAAACCTGTGCCCATATTTCTGATTTTTACTTAATATCATATTAATAGAAAATTAAAGGACCTTGTTAAAAGATTTTACTAAAGTCTTCCTTAAGGAGTTTGCAATCTCTCTCTTATTGAAAGAAAAATACCAGTTATTTTATTTAGGGCCTAGTTAGAAAGATAGAATCTTTAATCATCATTGTCCTAATATTTTTTAACTTTAAATCAGTTTACTGACCCAGTAACACAACACACTTGCCTCCCTGACACTCCCACCCCCCTCACCCAGACTAGATAGATCTCTCTCCCTTCCTCCCCCCTTAGAACAAGCTGTTCCTTGAAAACAGAAAAGGGCAGGCCACTTCTACAGCCCCAGTCCCACCTCTAGGTCCTGTGAAGCAGAGTCTCAGGCACTATTCAGACCCTGCTAGAGGGGTGGGTTGAGGGTGTGTGCCCTTAGCACTATACTCAGCTAGGCAGAGGCATCCAGCTAGTCCCCTCTGCCTCCCTCTGCCCCCAGGACCTGAGTCGCTACTCCTCTTCCTCTCTGACCTTTGCGACCCTAGGAAGGATTTTTCCTGGGGCTGTAGCCAGGAGGAAAAACTGATTGTGAACTGATAATTGGAATTTGGATTCTGTTTTTTAAGTTCCAGATACCCTCAAAAAAGCTTTGGTGGTGGGAGTGAACTTCAATGCACCTATTAAAAATGCACTTTAACAACGCTTAAAATATAAAAAAATGTTATTAAAAGATGCACTGACAACATTAAACAGATTATTCTAACTTAACCAAATGCCAGAACAACACTAAGCTCTACAGAAGGAGGGCATCAGACCGGTTTTCTCCAGGCCAGACACCATGCACAGAGAGAAGCCCAGGTGGAGTGTCAGAAAACAAACCAAGGACACTGCTGCACAGGGGCTAAAAAGCTGATACACAGGAACCCCTGGGGTGATAGGGAGCAAGGAAAGAAAATACACAAGTCTTCAAAACCAAAAGACAAAGCACAACAGCTAGGGAGCCTGAGCCTGACAGTGTCGCCAAGGGCCCTCCAGGCTTTGCCCTTGACCCAGACAGCCCCTCCTCCTGCAGGCAATGTCCTCCCCTACACATCACACAACTCAGTTTACAAAGTTTCTACTGCCAGTTCATAAATATTTACTATTGGCGATTACATGTGAATAATATGTTTCTACTGTTCTCTATGGAAAACAATTTCAGCCAGTCAACTCCAAGAACACAATAGGCAGTCCTTACCTTAAGCCCCTCAGCCTCCTTCCCTGGACAGCAAGGAGCCCCCAACTCTGTCCCAGGGCTGACTAACTTGCCCTCTTAACTCTTTGTAGCTCTTGGGCAAAGCATCCTCTGACTGTTAGTCCTCATCAGGCAAGTTCTGGTGCAGGGGGTAAACCATGAACATCACATCTGGCTGAGAAGGGACACAGGAATGGCCTCGAGGTACACTCAGTGCATCAGCAAACTTAAGCAGCACTAGCAATCCTTCTTTGCTCCCATCAGCTAATGATCCATCTGGCATTTCTACAAACAGACTTTGGTTGGACAGGACTGCATGCCAGGAAGAGACCGTCACCTCAGTGATGTCATATTGGAAGTGGATGATGGGAGGTCTCCCATTGTTCACAAGGAGGTCCTGGTTAACAGGGAGCTTCTCATTCTTATATATTACAGCTGAGAAAGAAGGATCCCTGCTGCCCCCTTGCCCACTCAGGACCTTCGACAGTGCATGGGGGCATCAGGAGGGCCACAGAGTCCCTGGAACTGGGGGCAGGTATTCAAAGGCAAAATACTGCTGTCCTGGCTGCTTACCATCTTCGCTGGCTCTGCTTAGGGTGGGAGGAGGCCACACAGGGAGTGGGTAGGTGGATGAGTGGGTGAGTGTGGGGTCCCCTGCCTCCAACTCCAAATATTTCTAAAAGATAGTTATGGAATGTAAATGTTTTGCATGTAATTATTATATGTTTATATGTGGCTTAGTTCGGATTTTTGATATTTTAAAGGGTCTCATGGTGTGGGATATACTAGACTTTTATCGATGTACATTTAGATTACTTCCCCCTCTCTTCTGACTTTAAAAGCAATGCTGGAATGATTGTCTTTATCGTTCCTTTTTGGACACTTCCTCAAACTATAATTGCTGGATTAAAAGATTTGTGTGGAGGATGAGGTATTTCAGACAGTAGAGATAATAAAGCAAATTGCCAAAGAAAATAGGAAAGCACTTGATTTTATAAGAAGTAGTTTCTTTGGTTTAAAAAATTAGATTCAGAAGCAAGAATCAGTGCATCAGGTGACTGTCTTCAGCCAACATTATAAATAAGGCTCAACATCTTCCTTGTATGATGAGCTTAGAGTGTCAAAGAGAGAAGTTCAGAAATAGAGTAGGTAAAGAAGGCCAAGGAAATGATCTGATACTTCAGGAAAGTGGAATTGCACAGAATAAATAAGCACACAAAAGTCCAGCTTTTTAGTAAGGAAATTAAAATTTGAACAGTACTGAGCCATCTTTTTTCCCCACTGAATTTACAAAGTTTGGAAAGAGATACAGCACTGATGTGTAATGGAAGACAGTGTGAGATTCTGATAAGGGGAGTGCTAAACTCTGGCCTGGAGGTGGTGAGGACAGCCACAAGTATTATAAAGAGCGAGCCTTTTTTTGTTTGTTTCTTTTCTTTTAAATATTTTTATTGCTGTTCAACTACAGTTGATTCCATTTCCACCCTCTCTCCATAAACTCCCCCCTCCCACAGCTACCCCCACCTCCCACACTTGATCGTACTGCCCTTTGCTTTTGTCCATGTGTCCTTTATAGTTGTTCCTGAAAACACTTTCCCCTTTTCCACCCACTATCCCTGCCCACCTCCCCTATGGTTACTGTCAGTGTGTTCTTAATTTCACTGTCTCTGGTTATATTTTGCTTGCTTGTTTGTTTTGTTGATGCGCCTTTTGCATACTGTGCCCTTAAATTCTCAGAGTTTTCTGCAGAGTCCATGAAGAACTGAATTTTATTTAGTTGATTACCATTCAGCTAAATAAAGTATTTGCTAGTTCCTCAGCTGCCCATCCAAGGAAAGGAAATCAAAGTTCATGGTTTTTTCTTCTCCCTGTTTTATTTCTGTTATGTAAATCCCCCCTTTGGTCTTTATTCTATAAAATCAATCCATTTTTGGTTTTCTGTGATTTAAGGAATTAATATGCTAAGAATTAACCAAAGTATATGAATTTTTCTTTGGAATTATATTGTGGTTCTACCAACCCACTTGAGTTCTTCCTTTGAAACAACAGAAAATACAGCCCCAGAGTTCATGCCACCAGGGCCTGAACCTCACTCACTCAGCTCGGCTTCCATTGGCTGCCTTGGTAAATCTCATGTGGCGCTTGAGCTCCTTTGATCTTGAATGCCAAACCTGGTCTCTGGCTAAGGTCAATTCTAGGGTTGAGCCTGTACTGATTGTTCAAGGGTAATTTTTGTCCATGCAGGCAGTGGCCAAGGTGGAGTCTGGACTTCCATTCTATGGCCTGGCCACCAGGTGGTAGTGGACAGGGAATATAGAATCTGGTTCCTGTTGATGAAACTTTTTTTCTGTTCATCTTTGCATCTCTGAGGATCTGATATTTCTTGGCATTTGAGACTGTGGGGTTGAAAAGTTTTTGGAATTTTTTTATGATTGATAAGATAGCCTATATTTTTGTGTTTGTGGTCTTCACCCATTTGGGTTCCCCTAAAGCTTAGAATTTCCTTCTCTTGGAATGCTGGTATTATATTCATGTTTCGTCATTATGGAACTGAGGCAGGCTACTAAGAAGCTAGGGAAACTCCTTGTCAGGTGGAATCAGGACACTGAGGCAGAGAGCTGAACAAACTGGCCAAGCAATTTACCACCAGGTACAGAAGGTCACCTCCTTAGAGACAACATCTAAGCTTCAATTGTATTTCAGCTCCAGGTCCTGGGAAGCAGCAAAACCAGATGGGTGGCACCAAGACCAGCTGCAAAGACTAATGACCCTCTAACCCTGGGCTGACCAATCAGCAGAGATCATGACCCTGAAAGGTCATAGAAAAGCCGATGAATATTGTATTGAGATGTCCCCTAAGACCTCCCCAAACTCCTAGACTTTAAAAACCCTCCAAGAACCCAGTGCTCACTCCCAGGAGCTTGCCTGCCCTTTTCTCTTCCCCCTCTTCTTCCTTCTTAGGTGTGCATCTCCTAAACTCTACCAGACCTCGCAAGACTCCAAACCAGGGGTACAAGGGGCAGTAACAGCTCATCCTGGACTAACCCCCTAAACCTGTCTTCAAAACCCCCTTTTCCCTGACTTGCCAGTGAGGGAAAGAAGCCCCAGCCTAGGTCTCTCCTCTCGCTTCTTCTACGGTAGGCCTTTCCTTGTTTCATTGTCCCCAGCTTTAATAAATGTACCTTCAAAGTCACCTGGACTCATGTTCTGAGATCTTTCCTGCACGAAGTCAAGAACCCACACACACTGACTGGCCTTAAGCAGACCAGCTCAGGCCAGGTCCCCTGCCTAGCAAAGGAACCAAACAGCTAATGAAATGAACACCACATAAATAGCATAAAATAGTCAGTGCTTACTGGTTTCTGTAAATGATTTAACACTTTCAAAATTACTGTCACTTCAAATTTTTTCAAATAATAAAAAGGAGAATATCATTGTTTGGTAAGGGTTAATATATGCTAAAGAGAGGCAGACACTTAAAGGAGAGAGAGAGAGAGAGAGAGATTGAGTATCCTGGCAAGTTCAGAAGGTAATCACAAAATTGCTGAGATTTTCAAGTTACTTTACTAAAAGATCTAAGGCTTCTTAATTTATATGATTGTTTTTATTAACTAATCAATGTTTTTATAGAAACTACAGCTTCTGTCTCTATTACTTAACTTTGCTGCAAAGCACTCTAAAACATAGTGGTCTGAACAACAAACATTCCTATATAAAGCTTACACATTTGGGGTGTGTTGGAAATTTAGATTGGGCTCGGCTGAGTAGTTTCTCAGTCTTGGCTAATGTTGGTTGGGGCTCATTCATGTGTTATTGCTGGTCACTGAGTTAGCTGACTGGCAATTGGCTGGGATGTCTTGGTTATTCTCCATGTGGCTGAGCTTGTTCATCTGTTTCTGGGAAAGTCCCAGAGAAGCAAATCCCATGCAGGAGCACTTTTCCGATCTCTACCTGCAGTGTCTTTGCTACTGTCCACTGGCCAAAACAAGTGACAAGGACATCCCAGACTGAAGGGGTTGAGAAAGAGTCTACAGTTTTCTGAGAAGAACTACAGTCTCATTTCCCAGAGTATAAACGTGGGAGGTGAGGATAAACAGTTTGCAATCATCTTGCCATCAATCTACCATAGTTTCTACTATGAATTTTTCACCTTTACCACATATGACCCCTATAGTTTGCACAAGAGTTGGTACAATTTCCCTTTTATGAATATAAAATATTTTGAAACAAACTGGCATATGCTGTCTGCCTCAAGGAGAGAATTAATCTAATTATAAACTCTCTTAAAGTTTAATGGAGTGGAGACAATATTCCAATAGACTTTTAAAAAACAATGTCAGTATGTTAAGTACATGTGTAAAGTTAAAAATACAGAAAATAAAAGATTTATGCATTTTAACTTTATATATTTTTAAAATGTTAGCTCCATATTTTTTGAAAAAGCTGTATATTGGAAAAAAAGCAAAAATGTTATTAACTATCAGTTTAATTAATGACTTTGATTACTAGGTTTTAAGATTATAATGCACCAAAAATTACTATTAAGCAAGTATAAATTTTAAATATTTAGTATATAATTGATCAAGAAAAACTTCTGGTAATATTCCTAGTAGATATTATTCTGACTGATTGAATAGTTTTTTGGGGTTTTTTTTGTAAAACACTTCTAGGTCTTTGCTTTTACCACTATGTAAAAATAATGTTGGCATAATAATCTAGTCTGTTTATGTTCTTGTTTTATTATCTTATGCATAGCCTAGTTATTTTGAATACCCTTATTTTTTCTTTTTTTTAAGGTCAGACTAACTATCATCACTGTATTAAGATTACAAAATCATGTGTTTAACTCAATCAAATTATTGTAACTAATGTCTGTTTTTAATCTTCACTTGAGGATATGTTTATTAATTTTAGGAAGAGAGAGAGAAAGAGAGAGAGAGAAGTGAGAAACATTGATCAGTGGCTTCCCGACATGTCCGGACCAGGAATCAAACCTGCAATCTAGGCATGTATCCTGATGCAGAATTGAACCCGCAACTTTTTGGTGTAGAAGATGACACTCCAACCCACTGAGCAACCTGGCCAGGGCTTGTAAATAATGTCTTTAATAAAAAATTACATTCTTAAAATGCTATAGTCATAAGAACTCAATTTTTCTGCAATTCTCAGATTTAGTTAATTTTAAGAGTTTAGAATAATACTAAATTGAGAGGAGCTAATTTATAATTAATTTTTGGATATCTAGACAATTTAAAATTAAGAGCAAGTATACAAAAGACTGGTTACTAAGTCAGTAAACATAATATGTTTGTTCATTAAGCTTACATATTTTAGAGTGGTGCTAGATTAACAAGATATAGCACAAACAACTGCCACTGGATGATGTCACTACACATGTCCTTTTTTCCATATTATAATTTTAAAAGTAATATGTAAAGTATACCTATGGGCAGGAACACTTGACATTTAAGGTTTTCTGCTTCTTCCACTAAGCCAAAATTGGGTTACCCTGGCTAAAGGTTAGTAGAAGTGGTTGAGGCTATACTGTGTGTAATATTTGCAGAGAAATATTAATATGTGTATAAGGGATTATTTGGTTAGCTAGTTTATCAAGGAAATTGCTATAATTTGTCAATGGAATTTTGTGTATCTTTAAAAAATATTTTTTTAAATTTATGTATTTATTTTTAAAGGGAAGGAAAGGGAGGGAGAAAGAGGCCGGGAGAAACATCAATGTGTGGTTGCCTCTTGTATGCCCCCTACTGGGGACTGGGCTTCCAACCCAGGCATGTGCCCTGACTGGGAATTGAACTAGAAACCCTTTGCTTTGCAGTCTGGTGCTCAATCCACTGAGCCACACCAGTCAGGGCTAAATATTTTTTTATTGTTGTTCAAGTCCAGTTGTCTCCATTTTTTCCCCACCACTCCCTCACACCTCACCCTCAATTCTACCCTCCTTTGGCTTTGTCCATGTGTCCTTCATACATGTTCCTTGATGACCTTTCCCCTATTTCTTCTGTTATACCCTCCCCACTCCCCTCTGGTTTCTGTCACTTTGTTCTCTGTTTCAATGTCTCCAGTTGTATTTTGCTTGTTTCTTTATTTTGTTGATTAGGTTCCACTTATAGGTGAGATCATATGGTATTTGTCTTTCATGGCCTGGCTCATTTCACTTAGCATAATGTTTTCCAGACTCATTCATGCTGTTGTGAAGAGTAGGAGTTCCTTCTGTCTTTCTGCCACATGGTATTCCATTGTGTGAATCAGGGGTGTCAAACTCATTTTCACTGGGAGCCACATCAGCCTTGTGGTTGCCTTCAAAGGGCCCAATGTAATTTCAATTTTTTAACAGTTAAGGAGTAGTTACATTTATACAGTTCTAAAATTATTTTGGCCCTTTGAGGGCAACCATGAGGCTGATGTGGCCCCTGGTGAAAATGAGTTTGACATTCCTGGTGTAATGTACCATAATTTTTTTGTGTGAAGGGAATTTTAAATAACAATTTAAACCAATGTAAATGATCCTAAGAGCAAACAACAAATGAAATAAATAACATGTATTCAAGATAATTAACAAAAAATTCTGCAAGAAAGTCTGGAGTGGGTGGAATTTGAGTCTTGACTGATTTCTTCCTAACACTTCCAGTAAGACAGACTCCACTCCAGACTTCTACACAAGAACACAAGGCTCCCTCACCCCCAGATTCCAGTCAGGAGAACTTTCTGGTTGATGCAAAAAAAATACTTTAAATAATGCTGTTGAACTCTATGGAAATTCTCAAAGAGGAACATATATATGTTCCTATAGATATTTGTCACCTTTTTAAAATCCACCCCTGCTACCACCATGAAAAGGACTAAGGAAGCAAAAACCTCTATTCTGTACATGTAAATTAACACATGTACCAATGTGACAAATATACTTTGTCTACTTCGAAAATTTCTTTCAAGCACCACAATTCTGCCTTTTTATTTATTTATTTTTTTTGGGGGGGTGCATTTCTGTTGAAATACAGTTGTCTCCATTTTCACCCCACCACAATTCTGCCTTTCAATGATCAGCCCTTAAGTTAGAACCTTGAACTTCACTGAGCTGAGTTGTACCCCATGGAAAAGTTTGTGTTGCTTTCTTAAGCAGCCCCATTTGTGATAGTTTGGTGCCCTGAAAACAGATACATCCATCCACAGATGAGTGGATAAAATAACCTGGTATATTCATACACTGAAATTTTATTCAGTCTTAAAGAGGAATGAAGGTACAGTAGTCCCTTATTATTCGCAGTTTTAATTTCTGTGTTTTAGTTACCTGCGCTTAACCATGGTCCCAAGATATTAAATGATAATTTCTAAAATTAAACAACCCATGCACTTTAAATTGTGTGTTGTTCTTGAGTAGCTTGTGAAATCTTGCACCATCTAATTCCATCCTTTCTGGGACATTAATTATCCCTTTGTCCAGTGTATCCATGTTGTATATGTGCTGCCTGCCCATTAGTCACTTAGTATTTGTCAAAGTTACCAAATCAACAGTCACAGTGTCACAGAGCTGGTAGTCATGTAACCCATATTTTACTTAATAATGGCCCCAAAGACATTTATATGACTTTCATTTATGTTGTCATAATTGTTCAGTTTTATTATTAGTTATTGGTGTTAATTTCTTACTGTGCCTAATGTATAAATTAAACTTTAACTTAGGGATGTATGTATAGAAAAAACATAGTATGTATAGGGTTTGGTTCTTCATGCACTTTCAGGCATCCAGTGGGGTTCTTGGAATGTATCCTCTATGGTTACCAGGTGACTTTTTTATACATGGTACCATTAGCATGGACCTTGAAAATATTGTGTTAGGTTAAACAAGCCAGTCACAAAGACCATGTGTTATATGATTCCATTCATATGAAAATCAAGAATAGAGAATCTATATAGACAGAAAGAGATTACTTGTTGCTTAGGGCAAGGAATGAGGTCACAGTATAGGGGAGAGATATCTAGAAACTATGACTTTTATTTTTGAAATGATGAAAAGGTCCTAAAATTGACAATGGTGATTGTTGCACCCAACTATGAATATTCCAAAAACCATTTAAGCATACTTTTTAAGTGGGTGAATTTTAGATATTTGAATTTATCTCAATAAAACTTTGGTAAAATATATTAAAAACATAGTAAAGAAAATACACTCTCTGACTCATGTCCTTTTTGGCTCTTCCTAGCAATGACAAGTATAAAGACAATTAATTCACCTACTTTTTGAGAAGAACTTACTCCAGTAAAACAAATTACTTTCAGAAAATAAAAGGAATATCAACTCTCTCAAAACTGTCTCTTACCACCTGGTGTTGCCCCAACCCAATTGGGCACCTCTTTTCCCATTATAGCTTTCAATACTCTAGTCCATGCTTCCACCAGAAGTCTGAAGTCTCTGGGCTCTCACTGTCCAGAGATGGGTCAGTCTTCTTTGCTGGACTGTGAGCCCTATGTGGTCAATGAATGAACCTAGCCTGGTCACTGTGACATTATCAGGTTGGTCCAAAGTTCTTCACATAGAAAAAAGGTGTGTGTTGAATGACTACAATGCCTTCTAGTCCTCAGAATTTCTAGGACCTTTCTAGTGGGCTTTTATCAAGGAAAGTGACACTTTTTTGAGGGTCTAGAGCTCCTCCATGCTTTACTTAGAGAGAAAGGTCAGCATTTAGCCCCCTTGTTTCATATATTTGACTTATACATAAGATACTTTGAAAAAGATTTTCACAGCTAAACATTTGATAACCATTTGACTTGTTGACTTGAAGAAAGAAGATACCTATCAAGCAGGGCTTTGGGTGTCTAACTGGGCTCAGATTTACAGAGCCTAGCAGCCATTGCTAAACAGGGGCCTTTCATACCAGCTGCATATTAGGGAGACGATGCATTGAACTGCCTGCCTCCCACACTGAACCATGTGCCTTCAGTGTGTTCCTGCTCTCTGGTTTCAACACAATAAAGGAGTTGCTGGAATCATACTTCAACCAATAGCACTAAGACTTTTCCCATCCAATTGGAGCTGTACAGCTATGTTCCCATTAGCATGTTCACTGAGCAATCAGACCAGCTCCATTTTGACCAATCAAGAGAGTGCTTTCTGGGGACTTCTCATTTACATAAAGGCAAACCAATCTGAGACCATGGGCAGAAACTTCTGTCTGTATAAGTCAGCTCCCTCTGGCTTGGAAAGCACACTTTCCTTTTTTCACAGAAGACTGTAGCTTGCATTTTTCTGGCTGGAGCTGAAACACCAAGGACTTTCCATCAGAACAGAGTGGTACAGAAGAGAGTAGGTGGAGCAGAGCAGGACCAGACAAGTGCAGCAGAGCTTTCTATCCAGAGAGGGGCCTCTCCTCAAGGTTTCCCTCGCCTGAGCATTTCCTCAGTTTAGAGCTGCCTCACAGACATGTTGTCCCAGAGTCACACTGTATCACAGTTGAGGTGTTTGCACTAAATAAAGGTTTCTTCTTCATTGCACCCCAAATTGGGTATTTCTGGAGTCATTGAATTGGTGCCAACGTACATTAGTTGACAGTTTGTACCCTTATAAGGGTATTCGTAGCTCTGAAATGCAATACTTATGGAAGGAGCACCAAGGCTTTAATGATGTGTATTTCTGCATTTGTCTGTGGAGGCCACAGAGAGGTGACACTCAGATCTTCCTTAAAGAAGGAACTTGCCATTCAGCTGCAAGGAGTGCAGTGAGCTGACAGTCTCCAGCTACAGCACCTTCAGGATCCACTTCAACTTGGAGCAGAGTCCATGCTCTTCCAAGGAAGCCCAGTCAGCAACTGAGAATAGCTGGGGTTGATGCATGACCACCTCTTGCCCAACATGAGACACCTCTAACAGCAATCTTGACTTCAGAGGTATTGTTAGATAAATTGCAACTCTGCATAGTGGTCTGAGTCTCTCCCTGCCTATTTCTGCTTCTTCTCTTCTTTCCTTTCATGGGTGCCAAATCTGCATCTCAGTCTGAACACTTTTCTTGACCCATTCTGCTTCCTTCTTCTATTGTCTTTAACACACATTACCCCCCAATAAAATTATGCATTCCTAACTCTATCCAAGCCTCTCCTTCCCTGGGGACCCAATTCATATAACAAGCATCATGGGATTTGATGTTTATTACATTCTTGATCTCAAAACTCTCTTCCAATATTGGAAAACTCCTATTGTGTGACTCTTCATAAGTGGAAAGTCTTTGCTTCCTACCATGGAAATTGAAGGGGTCATTAAATCTTAGGGACCATTAAGTCTTTGCCAGAACACACTGAAACCTAAGGCTTTAACATCTGACAATCGTTTGGCTAATTGGATCATCCTGCTAGGAACTATGAATATTGTTTGAGGAAGTGACAAAAAAACAAATACAATCAGGAGTTGTCTACAGCAGTGGCAATGGGTCTAGTGTCCCCTGGTAGTGGTGTTCAGGGCCCTGAATGTGTGTGGAAGAGGTAGCAATGGAAGTAGTAGCCCTTGGCTAATGGTTCTGGCCACTATGTTGGCTGACATCCTTCTGGCACTGCCTCTTTTTTCTTTCCTACTCATATTTTTAGCATGACTTCACATTGATTTTGTGAGCTAGCCATTCTCTTTCTAATAGCCAACATCCTTTACAGCTTAAAATAGCCAAAGCTATTTTATGTTAGGAACACTGTAGTAGCCTCCTAATTGGTTCTTGCTTTTGTCCTCACCCCTTCCTTCAGTGTATTCATTATACAACAGTACTAAAGTTAGTCATTCAAAACATTTCAGATAATGTCACTCATGACACCTATGCGCACCCCCCAAAAGCCCCTCTATCTCACTCAAGTCCTCATTCAACCTGGCACTTTAACTCTCTACGCTCCTCTCCTTTACTCATACAGACTCTCTTACTCCTCTACTCCAGCCACATGTGCATCCTTCTAGATTCATGCACACACAGCCTTCTTAGGCTCAGCTTTTTAAAACTTGTTCTGCCAGGAATACTCACTTTCAGGTATCTGTCTGGCTTGCCCAACATTGCCTTAGGAAACCACCCATGACCACTGGTTTAAAAGTCTAATCCTGGAACTCCATATCCCACTTCCCTACTTTGCTTTTCTAACATGTCTTTTGTTTATTTATTATGTTTATTCTTAATATCCTACCTTCTCAACTAGAATGTAAGCTCCATGAGGGTAAGAATCTTGTCCATTTTGTTCACTCGTGGTTCCTAAGTACCTGAACAATGTGCTGGCCCACATTGGATATTTAATGAATATTGGTTGAATAAAACGAATTATAAAAGAAAACTTTCATCACTGATCAACTTGGTGGGGTTTAGAAATGGGAGCTATAGGCAATTTAACTATTTCTCAAAATGGATTGGAGAGTATTTGGAATTGGAAGTTATAATAAGAACAGGGAAGCAGGTTTAGAAAGAAGAGATGATGTCCTGGCTGGTGTGGTTCAGTGCATTGTGTGCTGGCCTTCAAACCAAAGGGTTGCTATTTAATTCCCAGTCAGGGCACATGCCTGAGTTCAGACCAGGTCCCCAGTAGGGGACGCATAAGAACTAACCACATACTGATGTTTCTCCCCCTCTCTTTCTCCCTCCCTTTCCCTCTCTAAAAATAAATAAATACAATCTTTAAAAAAATGTGAAGAAAAGAAAGAAGAGATTATTGGGCAGCAGCAGAGATAATGAGCCAACAAGATGGTTGAAGCTGGGGTATTACAAGGGTGGCTCAACCAGTAGGAAATCTCTGGTGGTGGGCTGGAAGAAAAGATAATTAATAACAAGGTAGTAAAAAAAAGCCATTTTAAGTTGTTTGCAGTGTTCTCTTGATGTCACACACACAATACAATAAACATGCCACACTCAACAGTACTGAGCTCTTGATGCCTTTTTTTGGGAAGTGGTGGATATAAGGATCAAGAAAGGGGATGTGATCTATGTTGAGGTTATGATCAGAACTAAAACAAAGGAACATCATAAAGACAGGGAATCTACAACGAGAATCTTGTACAAACATAAACCGAGCCAGAGGTGATCAAGTGAAGGAAAACTCCACACGCTCTTGCTGAAATATTGGACAGGCTTTTCTATCAGATATGGAAGATATGCAAGTCTGTATTTTTAGGTGAGCCTCGCTAGCCTGTGGCCCCATGAGAGTAGCAATAGTACTTTCTCTTAGGGTTGTTGAGATCATTTGAGAAGATGAGGGGGCTGCCCCTGCACTCAGGCAGAGTCTGTCCCCTGATGGTTCCTTCTGGGCACAGTAGGGGGCACTCAGCGGGCCATCAGGCAGAGCTCATAGGTTGGGGGGATGTTGCCAAAGCCTGAGATCTTGGGGGTGATATCGATGTCAGCAGGTGGCACCAGTGGGCGCAGGGAGAAATTCTGAAGGATGGAGGTGAAGTAGAGGAAGAGTTCCATGCGGGCCATGGCCTCGCCCAGGCAGATGCGCTTTCCTGTGAGCACATTGGAAGAGAGGAGGGTCAGTCACACTTGCACTGTGAGAGCAGAGTCATGGGGAGCCTTCTGACCCCACCACCTCCTGAGTCTCATCTACTTCCTCAGCCTCTCTGGGGTCATGATAGCACCCACTTTATGGGGCTATTATAAAGACTCAGTGGGTTTCTAGAGTTAGTACTCAGCTAGCATCTGTCACTCAACATGTAGCAGCTACTTGTCTGATGGTTTGGATGCCATCAGATTCCAAGATGGAATGCTTGTAAAGGATACTCAAATAGGAAGATTCTGCTTATTTCAATTTCTTAAATGTTTATCAAAAGCCTAGTTGGTTCCAGACACTGGTGAGTGGGGGGAAATACCAAAAGCATACCCTTAAATGGTTTCAATCATTCTTCCAGTGTTTTGGAGAAGTTAATCCCCATTTTATAGAAGGAGAGCTGAGGTAACTCCCCTATTGGCCCCACTGTTTGTTGCATCCTGTTTCCTAGCCACTGGTCACTTTCGTAGTACAATGGTGCATGTGACTAATTCAGATGACATATTTCAGACAGAAAGTATAGGAATGGCAAATTTCAGACAGAGAGTATATGAACACCAAAATCTAAAGTAGTTTCTATCTGGTCCTTAGCAGAAAAAGTTTGCAGACCCCTGTATAGTAGTACTATTACTTTTCTAATTATAGGAGTCAATGATTCTAATATTCTATGATTCTGGGATTCTAGGACTCTTTAAAATACCATGCAACTTTCATTTCAGATCTGAACCCAGTACAGACCAATGATTGGGGGGCATATCAAGCATGTCCCTGAGGGGAACTCAGACCACGGACACCTACCAGAAGAAAAAGGCACAAAGGCTTCATTCTTCTTGAAGCGGCCCTGCTCATCCAAGAAGTGTTGGGGATAGAAGGCATCTGGGTAGCGGAAGTATTTGGGGTCTTTGAGAACTGAGCCAAGCAGGGGGAACACGTCAGTGCCCTGAGGTGAAAAATGGAGGCAGTTAGGAGAAATCAGTTTTGGAGCATGGGATAAAGAACCAGCTAATAAAGGGGTGCAGTGGAGGGAAAAAGGGTTCTAATGACAGTATACTCCACCTTGGGCAGAAGGTAGCCTCGGAAATGAGTGTCCCGGATGACATTATGTGGGACACCCAGGGGCACAATATCTGTCATTCTCTGTATCTCATGGATCACAGCATCTGTGTAGGGCATCTTGACTCGGTCATCCACACTTGGTATCCGATGTGGTCCAATCACCTGGTCAATCTCCTCGTGGATCTTTGCTGGAAAAGTAAAAAAAACCATAACAGACAAGGATGCAGGATGTGTTTTGGGGGGATAGAATTGGGTCATGGGTTTGTTTCTTAAGTACCTGCAGATCCTGAGGGAGAAGGCCATGTGTGTTTGGACTACCTCTTTATTTATAACATGTGACATGTTGGTGGGATTACTAAATACTAATCAGGTCATTGGAAGGCACAAAGCCTAGGGCCCTAAATGATATTTGGGCCATTTTGTCTTCACCTTGAAGAAAAACAAAGGAGCCATGGGAGGCTGATGAGCAAGGCAGTGTCCTGGTTTCAGCTGGGTGTTCAGACACAGAGTTTCAACAAGACAGGAAAGAGGCACAATAGATAACTAGGCCAGGACTGAAGCACATGTCAACAATTATGTGACAGTGTTAAGAACACTGTAGGTGCAGTCACCCCTCTGCACTTCCTGGATGAGTAACCTTGGGGCAAGTGACTTTAACCTCTGGGACTCTCTTTCTTCATTTTCAAAGTAGACATAATGGTCTAACAAGTTCTTAGAATTGCAAAGTTTACATAAAATCCAGTATGTAAGTAACTAGGACCCACTCCACAGAAAGTGTTCATCATATCTGAATTCTTAGATTAGCAAAAGATGTCATGGACAGTGGAAGAGAGACTAGAAGAGTTTGAGGGGAAACAAGTTAGTCTTTCCCTTCATCTGTAATAGAAAAATTTGTTGGCTTACTTTGAACTGCATGAGAAGGAAGAAGGGCTGTAATTGGAGATTTTCCTTAAGCAAGTAATGAGCTCCTAATTTCTGGAATTACTTAAGTAGACCAGATTCTTATTTATTGGTGATAGAGTCTATTTGATTCTGGCCCTATAGTCAGCTAAATAATGGACATGAAAGTTATCCACCTCCTAATCACTGGAACCTGTCAATGTGACCTTATATGACAAAAGGAACTATGTAGATATAATCAAATTAAAGATGTTGAGATAGGGAGATTATTCATAATTAATAAGGTTGGCTCTTAGTATAATCAGAAGTGGCTGTATAAGAAGGAAGAGTAAGGTCAGTTTCAGAGAAGGAGATGTGACAATGCAATCAAGAGAGATTTGAAGATCTTTGCTGCTGACTTTGAAGGTATAGGGAAGAGCATGAGCTCAGGAATGCAAGGAACACAGCTCTAGAACCTAGAAGAGTCAAGGAATCAGGTTCTACCTTGGTTCAGCTGAGTGAAAGCCTATTTGAACTTCTGAACCGCAGAACCATTTAAAAGATTTATGTTGTTTTAAGCTAAGTTTCTGGCAGTTGATGACAGCAGCCATAGGAAACCAACACAGGCACCAAGTAGAAGATTAAATTAAATGGCCTTCTAAGCCTTAGATCCCAAGATTCTGTGTCCTGAGATTCTGAAGTGTGAAGAATCTAAGGCCATAGGGTTCCAAGGTTTCAAGGTTAGATCTGCTTTGCTGTTGGGAGTAGGAGTCGGGTAAGCAGCTCAAGTGAACACTCACCTTCCACCTCAGGATGCTTCATTAACAGCAGAAATCCATAGCGTAGTGTAGAGCTCACAGTCTCTGTGCCAGCAAAGAAGAGGTTGAGAGTGGTGAGGACCAAGTTCTTGAGGGTGAATTCTGTGTTGGGATTATTTTTATCCTGAAAATGACAGCAAAAAAAGAAATAGAATCACTTTTTTTGTCTTCATCTTCTTATTTTTGCCTTTGTATATGGTAGGCCTTTGAGAAAACACAATAGATGGGAAAACCAATTGGGTATCTGGGAGAAGAAACAGCCAAAGCAAAGGTTTCAAGGCACAGGTGAGGCTGGTGTATTAGAGGAACAGCCAGGAGGAGGCCAGTGTGATTGGAGTGGAGTGAACAATGAGAAAAGTAGAAAGAGAAGAAAGTAGAAATTGTCTTGTTAGATTTGAATGTTCTATGACATTAGGGTATATAATTTTAAACCACAGGTGGGAAACACAAGGCCAAAGGGCAAAACCCAGCCTTCCACCTTGTTTTATCTGGCTCGACACCTTGCTTCTACCCGATGACAGCGCTGCGCTCTCGCTTAACTGTTACAGAGTAGTTACATTCATACAGTCCTAAAATTACATTCAGCCTTTTGAAGGCACCTGGGAGGCTGATGTGGCCCCTAGTGAAAATGAATTTGACACCCCTGTTTTAAACTTTCTAGTGCTGCTATTTTATATTAAAATATATAGTTCTAAGAATCTATGATACAGAAGTATTAAGCTTCTAATTTCTACATTTCTATGGCTTTTAAGTTTATTAAGTTTAAAAACTTTATATGTCGAAGCTTCTCAAATTCTAAGACTAAGGACTCATCCTTCTTTTCTACAGCTGTCTCTGGCAGTTTATACATGATTAGAAAGATGTAAGGTTTTGAGTTTCCATATTCTTAAAGTTTTTTATGTTCAAAGTTCATTTTAAAAGTTTAATAGTTTGTGCCTTTACAGTTTTTAGATCTCATCTATAAATGAAAGTACACCACAAGAAACAATACTTGCCACCTTTTTTTTTGTCTCTAGCATGTCTACAAATGAGTTAAAAAGTTACAAGTAATAAGAGTTGAGCAGATGACACAGGGTTGGGGAAAGGAGGTGAGATACCTGGTGCATCCTGATGAGGAAGCAGTCAATGAAGTCTCGAGGGTTCTGTGGGTCAAAGGATTCCTCGTTGATCTTGACCCTAGAGGCAATGAAGTCCTTGAGCCCCTCTACCAAGTAGTAGATGCGATTGTGCCTCCCTGGCAGATATTGCATTATTCCGGAATACATGTCATATAGCTGTTGGGAACAGGCAAAGGGAGTTTGTCAGCAATGGGCACTCCAGGCCAGCCTGGGCTGAGTCTGGAGTTAGATAGCTGGACTCAACATCCAGCACTAGGGCTGAGAACTAGGTGAGTCTGTTTGCTTCTTGGAGATTCAGGGCATATTGATACTTGCCTCCCAAGATTGTGGGGACTATTATGCAAGATAGGTAGTAGTTAGTTATTTGAGTTTGGGGGTAGACAGAGAGGTGGCTGGTAGGCACCTGTGCCCAGGGTGTGCTCATCTCAATGAAGCTCTGGTTGATCATCTGCAGCAGCTTCTGGAATTGCTTGTCCTCATAGTCAAAGCGGCTCCCGAAGACAACGGAACTGATGACGTTGGAGACAGTGCGGCTCAGGAAGAAAGTGGGTTCAGTCGGGGCACCTGGATGGTGGAAATTGTCTATGTTGGAGGCAATAATCAGGAACATGGGGTGTAGAATGATTCAGTCATGGATATGAGTCCTGAATCCACTATCTAATAGTATGCTTTAGTTATTTCATTTTTGTGTTTTGAGTGGGTACCCAATATGCAAATAGGTTTAGTAACCACTTCACTGCTTCATGAGGATTCAATATAGTTATCCATGTAAAATGCTTAACACAATCTTTGCCATGTAGTAAACAGCTGGTGGAGTTTAATCATTACTTTCTGGTATTGGTATTTAATTGTGTTTGTGCTGGACAGTCACAGATCTGGGAAAGGAGCTGTAGTGAGGGACACATTTTACAAAAATGGGTAGCTGGAGTCTGTCTATCTCTGTCAATAATTCCATTCAACCTATTAAGAAAATCTTCCCATTGGCCTCAGCTGTGCCATCTGTAAACCAGGATGCTTGTCAGGATGGTGGATTTAGGGATGATTTTCCAAGAACAATGCCCATATTCACAAATATACAATTTTGCAAATAATTTCTGGGGGTACATGGACATTCAAAGTCTTTATGTAGACTATTTAGTATCATGGAGCCCAAGTAAGGAATCTCTGATTTAGAGAAATCATCACTATTTCTGTCTCTTAACTATTCATCTTCATTTTTCTCAGCCTCTGTGTCTTTTTTCTCTAGACCTCAGTGGTTCCAGATCTTATTTTTGGGTGGGGATTGAATTGCTTTAAAAATATAATGAAATGGGTATAGAGTTTCAGATCCTTGAGTTGAAAACTTTCTAAAGCTCTATTTCACAACAATATGAATATACTTAAAACTACTGAAAAGTACCTTTAGGAATGGTGAGGATGGTAAAATTTTATGTCATGTAATTGTTTTAGCACAATTGTGTGTGTGTGTGTGTGTGTGCATTTAGGTATACATGTAATTAAATTTGGTCCTGTCACCAGAAAAAGGCATACACTGACATATTGCCAAAGTCCACATATGATGTCAGGAACTTACAAACTCCCTGAGATCTGTTGATTAAAGTTCCTGGACAAGTGGTCTCTAGGGGTCCTTCATGTTAACTTTTAATATGGAACCTGGCTAGAAATCTCAGTAAATCCTGTCTTTTTCATCCTCTCCCATTCAGAGCTTTCTGACACCAAGGCCTTTCTTCTCATGACTGAGCTCTCTCCCACCACCTAGTCACCTTGTAGATACTCCCCCTTTAGACGCCCATACCCTTGGTCTTCCGTAATTCCTCTAGTAGGAAGCCAGCCTCCTCCTGGATCCGCTCCTCAATGCTGCGCTTTCCCATCCCGAAGTCCCGAAGAATGGTCAGAGAGAAGCGTCGGAGAATCCTCCATCGATCTCCATTAGCCAGAGCTACACCTGCCAGAATCTCAGTGTCAGACTTCTGCCTCCTCCCTCTTCCTGTGTCCAACTCTTTACCAGACAAGGATGGGGGCAGATTATGAAAACTCTAGGCTCTACTCTTAGGGAAGCCCCTCCCAGCCCTCCAGGCTTGATGGGAACACTAAAGTTTCCTACATGCAGGACCCTCAAAAACAGTCTAGGACTGAGGTGGAGAAAGGGAATCAGGCCAGGAGTGATTAAGGAGACAAAGGGGTTTCCTACAGGATAAAGACCTGGAACTGGATGAATGGGATGGATACATAGGAATGTGGGGGGAAGTATAGATAGGATGCTATATATAATACCCTGGAATGAGAAGACTACTTCTCTTTCCTACATACCACTTAGATTCTGGTTTTGTAATCCTTACCCAAGAACATTTTTTTTCATTGCTTTTTAGAGAGAGAGGAAGGGAGAGGGAGAAACATTGATGCGAGAGAGAAGCATCAGCTGGTTGCCTCCTGTATGCACCCATCTGGGGATTATACATGCCCAAACAAAAAACTGAACCCACAATATAGGCATGTGCCCTGACTGGGAACTGAACCCATAACCCTTTGGTTACAGGACAGTGCTCCAACCAACAGAGCCACACAGGCCAGAACCCATTTCGATTCTTTAGACATACATGCACATAGAACCTCACACCTGTACAACTTATATACCTACACAAAAGGAATTATCCTGTAATAAGGAATGTTTAGAAATTATCAGATATGCATGGATTGGTGAATTAATGTTTGGAAATGTAATGAAATGATTTTGGTGGATTATCAAAAGGGAGAAAGATTTTATGACAGGAATGATTGATACATGGATGGATGGAAGGCTTAATGAATGAGTGAAGGGTTAATGGATGGTTTGAGGTAGGTGGATAAATGGTTGGAAGGATGAATTATGAACATAAAGGTTAATAGATAGATGAATAATGGAACAGTTAATGAATGAGTGAATGAAATGATGGATAGAGAGGTAAGTGGAAAGTTAATTGATAGATTCATAGATAATTGGATAGAAAGATATTTGTATAGAAAATCTAATTAATGAATGAATTTTTGGTGGATGAGTGGATCATGGAAAATGGATGAATGGAAGGAAAAGAATAAGGATATATGAAAAGAATAGTGTGAGGCTGCTTGGAATTAAAAGGTATGGGCATTTAGGGATGGATGCATATGTAACACTAGAAAGGTATCTACCTAAATCAAGGAGACAGAGACCTATGTGTTGGTGTGTGTGTGTGTGTGTGTGTGTGTGTGTGTGTGTGATGAAAGATTGGCTATGAGGACTTCAGTGGGTACACAGTGTCACTAATCCATTAAAAATGGGAACAAAACTAATGCAGCAGGTATTCTAGAGTCAGATAGTTAGGTCCAAAGTAGAATGGTTCTACCACTGACTATGTGATATTACCTAACTTTTCTTACCCTCAGCTTCCTTATTTGCCATATTAGTAAGATGTTAATAGATCTCTCAAAGGAATCAGTGCAATAATTCATGTAGAGTATTGGTCAAAGAACCTGGGACAGAGGAAGTACGTTATAATAATTTTGTTTCGTTGTTGGTTGTTGTTGTTACTTACCATGACCTTGGAAGTTTCGTTCTATTGAAGCCAATTCTCCACGGCCACTGAACTCCTCTGCTTGGTCTACCAGGGCCTCCTTCACTGCTTCATGTCCACATAAAACAACTACTGGCCGGGGACCCATGTACACAGTAAAGACTGGGCCATATTTCTCCCTGAGCTTGGAGTGAAAGAAAACATAAGAGGATGAGGCTGATTGGAGCACTGAGTAGAGATCAATGAAGGATTTTAGGATGTGGAGATTTCAAAGGAATGCAAAGGTGGGAATAACAGATAAAGATAAATCTTGGACTCTTGTGATCCTAGGCCAGACTCCCCAATGACTCCACAAGTCTTAGTTCCTCATCTGTGAAATGATGGATCTGGATGAGATAAACACCGGGATCAATTCTTCTCTCTCAGAAATGTTAAATTTCTAGAATCCTAAGATTTCATGACATTCAGTCTCAAAGTTCTAAGATAATTAGCCTATAAGAGTTATTGTATTTAAAGATATAAGGTACCGTGAGTCCAAAGTCCTGAGGCTGTGAGAGTCTTAAGTTCCAATATGCTAGGAGTGTGTCTTTCCAAGAGTCTAAGAATCTGACATTTCAGAATTCTGAGGTTCATAACCTATGTGTTTCCAAGTCTGTGTTTTAGAAGTTAGAAGATTATACATGTATTTGTCTATAGAATGAGTTGCTTCCAGCCCTAAGAAAAGCAGACAGACTCACCTTCATGAGAGACTGAAAGGTAGCATCTGTACGGATTTGTAACAGGTTCCCCAGGAAGGGTATCGGTGTGGGACCTGGAGGCAGTTTTCCCCCCTTGCTGATCTGCTTCCAGGCAATGAGGATGAGCAGACAAAACAAGCAGAGTGTCAGAAGCATGGTGAAGGTCCCTCCCAGCTCCATGGTGCTAGGCTGAGGGGTTGTGTCTGAGGCATCAGACCCTGCCTAAATATATTCTGGGAAATCAGTGATGCAGAAATCTGAACACCCTGGGATTCAAGTTTTCCGGGTATGGATACCATCAGAGAAGAGATCACTTTAGCTGGGAGGCAGTTATATAACTGATAATCTCCAATGTGAACAAAGGTGGATTGAATTCACCCAGGTAAAACCACTGGGAACATTCCTCTTTCTTTATATTTTTAGTCCTTCAGTTCTCCCTCAGTTCAATTCTGTGTTCAACATGTCTTGGTAGGGTGTAGGAAGCACTGAAAATCATTATTAGGCTACTGCATTTAGGAACTAAACATTTGGGTTCAAATTTCAGCTCCATCTTTTCTCTGCTGGGCCAGGGACCTAACCCTCTTGGCCTTAGTTTCCCCATCTGAAAAATAGGGTCACCAAACCATTTTAGAAAGTCTTGACAGAATAGGAGTGACTCTCTTCTCTTTGCCAGATCCTAATTAGTAAGTTTTTAAAAAGCAATAAAGGTAGTGAAATGAAGATTTAGAATAGCAAGAGAAATAGCTCAATTGAAAGAGTTTTATTCAACAAGTTCTCTTGTTTATGTTTAAGGTGATATGAAATAGTAATAATCAAAGATTACTTGAGATGGTTTATCAAAACTTTGCTGGTGTCTGTCCACACACGCATATATTTTCAAAGTGTGGGATGTGGAGACCACCTCTGAGCCTCAATCTCTACAGGAAAGGACTGCTATAGAAGTATGGCCTCATGATTGTTTTCTGTGATAATCTACATAAATGGCTCTCAACACTTTTTGTATCAAATATCTGTAACCCTGGCTGGTATGGTTCAGTGGATTGAGTGCTGGCCTGTGAACAAAAGGGTCACCAATTCAATTCCCAGTCAGGACACATGCGTGGCTCGAGAGGCAGGTCCCTGGTGGGGGTGCTTGAGAGGCAACTACACATTGATGTTTCTCTCCTTCTCTTTCTCCCTTTCTTCTGTTCTCTCTAAAAATAAATAAATAAAATATTTCTAAAAAGTTAAAACCAAATATTTGTAAATCTTTACTGTCCTGAAACCAAATTCTGAGTATTATATCCTATCTACATATTATTAAACAAAACCCAATGTCCTTCTCATGTGTCTGCATTCTTAGACTCAGGAACTGAATCTTTAGGGGAACCCACAGGTTATGAAATAAGGCTTGACTGTCTGGCTGGGCTGAGGCAATCTGTGTCCAGAAGTGATGGGAATTCTGGGAAAACAAAATGATTCACAAAGCACTGCTTTCTAGATCTTGGATCTCCTGCTATGCGATATCTTTCATGAAGTAACAGTTGGCTCTAAGCTGCCTCTCTCTTCTATTCTGAACCCCCCACCACACACCTATAATCCATTGATAACTAGTCTTTTAATTACCCATGATGGTACAGAAACGACAGAGAAAGTATTCTTAGAACAGCCCTTGTCACCATCCCATGCCAAACACAAAGGAGTACAGGCACAA
Source organism: Phyllostomus discolor (assembly GCF_004126475.2). Classification (NCBI taxonomy): domain Eukaryota; kingdom Metazoa; phylum Chordata; class Mammalia; order Chiroptera; family Phyllostomidae; genus Phyllostomus; species Phyllostomus discolor. The sequence continues at coordinate 7,897,397 of NC_040914.2, forward strand.
TAATCTGATGTTTCTCACAGTTTCTGTGGTTGATGTAATTTAACGCCATAATCTCTATACTTGCTAGGAAGTCTCTCTGGTACTTACATTTACCCCCTGCTTCCTTTCCACATATCTTCTGAGGCTCTAGCATAGTGTTGCAGCCTAGAGCAACATCAAGTCAGAGATTGAAGAGGCCTGAGAAATATTTCTAGCTAAAAGCTCCTGCTTTAACTTCAAAGGTATAAACAAAAGTGCAAGGGTTGGAGATGGCTGAGAGGTAGGAGGGAGCAGAATCCACTTCCCCCTACACACAGGAGAAAAACCTAGCTGATCTACGGAGGAACAGAACAAACAGCCAACAGTACCCCAGCGTATATGAAGATAGGAGACCAAAATTTGTAGAGGACGTTGAAAAACAAGATGATAAGGAGAGTGCTTCAGGACAATAAGGTCCCTGGGACCAGCTCAGGGACCAGGGCAGCTGCAGCCCCAGGCCTGGAGCCCTTCAGTTCTGCCACAGGGTTCTTGGGAGAGACCCAGGTCAATGGCTCCCTCCCCTGCCAAACAAGGATTGAGCAGCACCAGAAGACATCTGGTTGCTTGAAGTTGCAGAGAGGGGAATAAGGACTAAATGGCAAACACATTGGGGCTGTGAGCACCCATGGATTCTGTGGACACTGACTGGAGACAGTTCGGAGTTGGGCTGTGATCAGCCTTGACCCAGATAGTCTCCCATCTGGCTGGAGAATTGGGCTGTGCCAGAGGTCAGGCCTCTGTATGGAGAGGCAGGCTTGAGCAGGAGGAATTTCTCAAAAAGAAAAAGTGAAAAAATAGACACTTGGTAGCTGTTTGAGGAATTCTCCTGCAGCAGCCACTCCAGCCTCCCTGCCCCGCCCCTGCTCCCAGGTGGCATGGAAGGCCCTACACACTCCTGTAGCCCTGTGAAGATTGTGCACCAGACCTGAGGGACGAGAGGCCTCCTGGCCAAGTGTGCATACCCACAACGCTGGAAGAGTGTGCTCAGCGGAAGACCCTGAACCCATACATGTACTGGGAAGAGTGCACTCTAAGGAAGTCCTGGTGCCCACACCCAAAGCCCTGAGGAGAGGCACCACACTCATAGCCCTGGAGAGTGGGGAGAGTGCACTCCTGAACCTGTGGAACCTGAGGGATGAGAGGCTGCTGGAGAGCTGGGCTGGAGGCTGACTGAGTGTGGATCAGGAAGGGAGAAAAGTGAAACCAATTGCCCCTCAGCCTGCTGCAGCCAGGAAGACCAGAAAAACTGCTTTGACCAGTTTGAAGCCAGTAAGAGGCTTTTTTGTTTTTTAAATAATTCTTTTTTGAAAATTTTCATTATTTTTATTATCTTTCAACTCCATTTTCCTCTCTTTCCTTCTCTCTTTTGCCATTCCTTTTTCCTTTCTTACCCATTTTATTTCTTCTTCCTTCCTTACTTCTTCTTCTTCTTTTTTTTTTAAGATTCCCACAAGGGAAACAAAAAAACTGGAACTGTGAAAAGACCAGAGTTGGACCCAAAGAGGGGGTCATTCCAAGAGCTGAGATGATGAGACAAATTTCACTTTGCTACTATAGAGAACCTGCAAGTTAAGGCATATTTGTATTATTATTTTTTCATTATTATTGCATCTTTTATTTTATTAGTACTTTTCTATTCCTCTTCTTTCTGTTTAGTCTTCTTTGCTTGGCTGGTTAAATTGTACTCTTTGACTGGTTTCCCTTGTTCTCTCTTTCATAGTGTATTGTTGATTTACTGTCTTTCACTTCATTTGTGTTCCATTAGCACACTACTCTAGGTCCTACACTTCCTATTCTTCTTATCCAGATCACATAGATTCTGTCATGTGATTGTTGCTCCATTATTATTGTAAATAATAGCTATTCCAAACTATTGTAAACACTACACAGCACCCCTCCCAGATCATAGCCCACTTCACAGTTTCCTGAATATTATTACTGTTGTGGTTAACTCTATTCTTTCACACACTACACCTATTTTCTATCCTTTACTCTCACCTTACCTCAGAATCTGACCTCCCATAAGCTCACTGCTTTCTAGATCCAACTCACATTTCTTCCCTCCCCAACAAGAGTCTTATCTTCTTTCCACCCTTTGTAAAAAGTGGCTAGTCGGGAGTAAGATCACAGTTAACACTATACATAGGCAAAGGATGTCCTATTTTCTCTCTATGGACTGCTACTGTAAATACCATAGAATACATTCTTGCTGTCTTAAACCATTTTTCCCTCCCCCTCCAATGGATCACAAAAAACAGTAGGTGGAAGCGGTGAACACCAAGGATACCTACTGGAGGAGGAAACACACCAACAAAGGAACCACCAACAGATAACAACAGAAGAAGGTGAAGAAGGGAGTGGAAGCCACACTAACCTCAATCCAAGACCAATCCGGAAATACATCTAAATAGTGGAGAAATTACCCACAACAAACAACTGAACAAGAGCAAGAGAGAATCCTCAACCTTGTACATATGGAAGAGCCAGCTTTGACACAACCTGCCCACACCAGCACAACAAAATACAAGAGCTGGTGGGCAGAGTGACCCTCAGTTAACCAGCTGGTGGGAAAGACCAGCCAAAGAAATACCTAACAACAATCAAAACCCAAAGACAAACACAGAGCTAACATAAACAACAGCCCAAGACCATTAGCTCAGGAGATCAAGGAGATGGTACCACTGAATCTAACCAGTATTCTACCATAGAATTTCACACCATAAACCCAGGGAGTCAAAACAGATTTAGAAGCTGAGGCTAACAAGAAGAGTGTCACTAACAATAGGAAGACACAGAAACAATTCCCAAATGAAAGGAAAGGAGAAAGTCTCAGAAAGAATGCTAAATGAACTACAGTCAACTCAACTATAGATATGGAGTTCAAAGCAATGGTTATCAGGAAGCTCAGAGAACTCACAGAGAATTACCAGAAACTACAGGGAAGCTACAATGAACTCACTGCAAACTATATCAACATGAAAAAGGAAAAATAAACTATCAACAACGGCCAATACAAAATGAAGAACACAATTTCTGAAGTGAAGAACACAGTAGACGGAATTACAAGCAGGCTCAATGAAGCAGAAGATTGGATCAGTGAGCTGGAGGACAAGGTAGAAAAAAAAAAACACCCAGAAAGAGCAAGAAAAGGAAACGAAGCTCAGAAAGAATGAAGAGGGATTAAGGGAAATGCAGGACAATGTGAAACATAATAATATCAATATAATAGGGATATCAGAAGGAGAAAAACAAGAGGAAAGGATAGAAACTTTGTCTGAAAAGTAATGATGGAAAACTTCCCTAATTTGATGAGAGGAAAAAGTCACACAAATCCAGGAAACACAGAGAGTCCCAAACAAGAGGAACCCAAAGAGGCCCACCTCAAGACACATCATAATTAAAATGGCAAAATTTTAAAACAAAGAGAAAATCTTAAAGGCAGCAAGGGAGAAATAGGAAGTAACATACAAGGGAGCCCCAATAAGGCTAACAGCTGATGTCTCAATGGAAACACTCCAACCCAGAAGAGAATGACAAGATATATTCCAAGTAATGAGAACCAGTGGCCTGCAACCAAGGCTACTTTACCCAGCAAGGCTCTCAATCACAATAGAAGGCCAAATAGGGAGCTTCCCAGACAAAAGAAGTTTAAAAGAATACACCTCCACCAAACCAGCTCTGCAAGAGATGCTAAAGGGCTTGCTTTAAGGAAAGAAAGGGAGGGGAGGGAGGGGAACACAGGTAAGAAAATGGCAATGAATAGTATCTATCAATAATAACCTTAAATGTAAATGCATTAAATGCTCCAATCAAAAGACACAGAATAGCTGAATGGATAAGAAAGCATGACTCGAACATGTGTTGCCTGCAAGAGACCTACCTCAGAACAAAAGACCTACACAGACTGAAAGTGAAGGGCTGGAAACTAATTTTCCAAGCAAATGGACAGGAAAAAAAAAAGCCAGCATAGCAATACTCATATCACACAAAGTAGACTTCAAAAATGGGCTATAAAGAGAGATTCAGAAGGTCATTTCATAGTACTCAAGGGAAGAATCCACCAAGAAGACATAAACATTGTAAATATATATACACCCAACATAGGAGCACCCAAATACATAAAGAAAATCTTGGAGAACTTCAACAAAGATATTGTCAGCAACACAATTGTAGCAGGGGATTTTAACACCCACTGTCAAAAGTGGACAGATCTTCCAAATTAAATATCAACGATGACATAGTGGCATTGAACAATGCCCTAGATGAAATGGACTTAACTGATATATATAGAGCCGTTCATCCCAAAGAAACAAAATACACATTCTTTTCCAATACACATGGAACATTTTCAAAGATAGACCACATGACAGGACATGAAACAAACCTCGACAAATTCAAGAAAATTGAAGTCATATCAAGCCTTTTCTCCAGCCACAAGGGACAAAAACTAGAAACCACCCCCTGCCCAAAGAAACATCCCAGCCCTGGCTGGAGTACTTCGGTGGAATGGGCGCGGGTTGCAAACCAAAGCATTGCAGGTTCAGTTCCTGGTCAGGGCACATGCCTGGGTTGCAGGCTATGGTCCCCAGCAACCACACGCTAATGTTTCTCTCTCTCTCTCTCCCTCCCTTCCCTCTCTAGAAATAAATAAATAAAATCTTTAAAAAAAACATCCCAAACACTCAAACTCATGGAGGTTGAATAGCATGCTATTAAACAATGAATGGGTCAAGAATGAAGTTAGGGAAGAAATCAAAAGGTTTCTGGAAACAAATGAAAATGAACTCACAATGACCCAAAACTTATGGGACACAGAGAAAGCAGTCGTGAGAGGGAAGTTCAGAGTGATACAGGCCCACCAGAAAGGATAGAAATATTTCAAACAAACAAACTAACCCTATGTCTACAAGAACTTGAGGAACAACAACAAAGACAGCCCAGAGCAAGTAGAAGGAAGGAAATAACCAAGATCAGAGCAGAATTAAATGACATAGAGTCTAAAAGTACAATTCTAGGGGTCAATGACCCAGGAACTGGTTCTTTGGAAAGATAAATAAAATCAAAAAGCCTTTAAGCAGGCTGATCAAGAAAATAAAAGGAGAGGACACACATAAACACAATCAGAAGTGAAAGAGGAGAGATTACAATGGATACCACAGAGATAAAAAGGATTGTAAGAAATTACTATGAAGAACTGTATGCCAAGAAATTTGAAAACCTAGGTGAAATGGACAAATTTCTAGAAAATATATAATCTTCCAAATTCAATGAAGAAGAAGCTGAAAGCCTGAACAGACCAATAATAGCATATGAAATTAAAGCAGTAATCAAAAAACTCCCAAACAAGCAAAAGCCCTGGACTGGATGGTTTCACAGTAGAATTCTACAGAACATTTAAGGAAAAGCTAACCCCTATCCTTCACAGACTATTCCAAAAGATCCAAAAAGGTGGAAGACTCCCAAACTCCTTTTATGAGGCCAGCACCATCCTAATCCCAAAACCAGATAAAGACACAACAACAACAAAAAAGAAAACTTCAGGCCAATATCGTTCATGAACATGGATGCTAAAATCCTCAACAAAATATTATCAAACTGCACCCAACAATACATTAAAAAGATCATGCACCACGACCAAGTGGGATTCATCCCAAGGATGCAAGGATGGTAAGATATTTGCAAATCAATAAATGTAATTCATCACATAAACAAAAGCAAAGCCAAAAACCACATGATCATATCAGTAGATGTAGAAAAAGCATTTGATAAGGTACAGCACACATTTATGATAAAAATACTCAGCAAAGTGGGAATAGAGGGGGCATTCCTCAACATAATAAAGGCCATATAGAAGAGACCTATAGGAAACATCATACTCAAGGGGCAAAAACTAAAAGCTCTCCCACTAAGATCAGGAACAAGACAAGGTTGTCCACTTTCACCACTTCTATTCAACATAGTACTGGAAGTTTTAGCCACAGAAATCAGAGAGAAAAAGGAAATAAAAAGCATCCAAATCAGAAAGGAGGAAACAAAACTGTCATTGTTTGCAAATGACATGGTAGTGTACATAGAAAATCCTATAGACTCTGCCAAAAACCTGCTTGACCTAATAAATGAATTTGGCAAAACAGGGGGATACAAAGTTAATATTCAGAAATCAAAGGCATTTTTGTATACCAACAATGAAACAGCAGAAGAAACCAAAAAAAATCCCATTTCATATAGCAACAAGAAAAATAAAATACCTAGGAATAAACCTAACGAAGGAAGTAAAAGACCTGTATGCAGAAAACTACACAACGCTGAAGAAAGAAATCAAGGAAGTCACAAAAAAATGGAAACAAATACCATGTTCATGGATCAGAAGAATTAACATCATCAAAATGTCCATACTACCCAAAGCAATGTACAGATTCAATGCAATACCTATTAAAGTACCAATGACATATATCACAGATTATAACAAACTCTTTGAAAATTTATATGGAGCCATAAATGACCTTGAATAGATGCAACAATTTTGACAAAGAAGAGCAAAGTAGGAGGGATCACAATACCCGATACCAAACTGTATTACAAGGCCACTGTAATCAAAACAGCCTGGCTACTGGCATAAAAACAGAGACATAGACCAATGGAACAGAACAGAGAGTACAGAAATAAACCCAAGTCTCTATAGTCAATTAATATTCGACAAAGGGGGCAACAATATAAAATGGAATAAAAATACCCTCTTCAACAAATGGTGTTGGGAAAACTGGACAGCTACGTGAAAAACAAATGAAACTCAATCACCAACTTACACCATACACAAAAATAAATTCAAGGTAAATAAAAGATTTAAATATAAGCCATGACACCATTAAAGTCCTAGAGGACAACATAGGGAGGAAAATCTCAGATACTTCATGCAGCAATATTTTCACTGATGTGTCCCCTAGGAAAAGAGACATAAGAAAAGAATAAACAAATGGGATCTCATCAAAATAAAAAATCTTCTGCATGGCTAACGCAAATAGTATTAAAGTAAAAAGAGAACCAACCTTGTGGGGAAACATATTTGCCAATGATACCTCAAACAAGGGTTTAATCTCCAAAATATATAAAGAACTCACATGACTCCACTCTAAGAAGACAAGCAACCCAATTAAAAAATGGGCAAAGGACTTGAACAGACACTTCTCCAAGGAAGACATACACAGGATCCAGAGACACGTGAAAAGATCCTCAGTATTGCTCGCCATCAGAGAGATACAAATTAAAACCACAATGAGATACCACTTCACACCAGTCAGAATGGCCATCATAAACAAAGCAACAAAAAAGTGTTGGAGAGGTTGTGGAGAAAAGGGGACCTTAGTGCACTGTTGGTGGGATTGCAGACTGGTACAACCACTATGGAAAGCAGTATGGAATTTTCTCAAAAAACTAAAAATGGATCTGCCTTTTGACCCAGCAATTCCACTGTTAGGATTATATCCTAAGAATCCTGAAACACCAATCCAAAAGAACCTATGCACCCCAATGTTTATAGTAGCACAATTTCTTCTTTGTAACAGCTTGGATGGAGCTGGAAAGCATTATGCTAAGTGAAATAAGCCAGGCAGTGAAAGACAAATACCATATGATCTCACCTTTAACAGGAATGTAATCAACAGAACAAACAAACAAGCAAAATATAATTAGAGACACCAAAATTGAGAACAGGCTGACAGTGACCAGAGGAGAGAGGGGAGGGAATTTCAGGAGTAAGGGGGAAGGGTTTGCAGGAACAATTATAAAAGACACATAGACAATAACAATGGGGTGGTAGAAATGGAGGGGTGGTGAGGAGGGTGGGGGCGGTGGGTTGGGATAGGGGTAAAAGGCAGAAAACTGTACTTGAACAGCAATTAAAGTCAAAAATATAAAAATAGCCCTGGCTGGCGTACCTCAGTGGATTGAGCGCGGGCTGGGAACCAAAGTGTCCCAGGTTCGATTCCCAGCCAGGGTACATTCCTGGGTTGCAGGCCATAACCCCCAGCAACCGCACATTGATGTTTCTCTCCCTCTCTTTCTCTCTCTCTCTCTCTCTCTCGCTCTCTCTCTCTCTCCCCCCTCTCCCTCCCCCCTTCCCTCTCTAAAAATAAATAAATAAAATCTTAAAATATATATATATATATATATATATATATATGGTGCAAAACTGTCCTTACCTGGGGCATTTGAAATTTCGTCTTGCTTCCTGGCAGCTGTCATCAGTTTGGCTCAAACAAAATCTTATAAAATTCTTTACAGGCTTGCACATCTTATATCAAGATCTAAGAACACCTATTATGGGGTTGTTTTAGGGGATGGTCCTGAGACCAAGCTAAACAGCCTCTCCATGCTAGCATTTTTCTAAGGTACAGTGGTTCTCAGAATCTGCTGTTCTAACATTTGAGGATTCCACAATTCTATAATTTTAAGTTTTCAGTGTTCTGTGGATTCATCCCACTGGGAGTGGGGGGATCAGCTTTAGATAAGTGAGGAGCTATATAGAGACAAACTGGATGACCTTTCACCTGCTCATAAATATTTTCATCAGGAGCTAAAATTTACCACCAGTGCATGGTTGTGGCTCTCAGCCCCAATTAAAATCAACTAACAGTCTTTTTAAAAAGATTTTATTTATTTTTAGAGAGAGGGGAAGGGAAGGAGAAAGAGAGGGAGAGAAACATCAGTGTGTGGTTGCCTCTTGCACACCCCCACTTGGAGACCTGGCCTGCAACCCAGGCATGTGCCCTGACTGGGAATCGAACCAGCAACCCTTTGGTTCATAGGCTGCCACTCAATCTACTGAGCCACACCAGCCAGGGCAACTTACAGAGTCTTAAGAAACAAATTCTAGAAACTGAATTTGGCAAAGGGGTCATTCTTCTATTGGAGAGTGGGAGGGTTAGGAATTGGGGCTTCTGAATTTCTTTCGTTTTGCTGGTGACAGACACCAAAACACAGACCCAATTTCAAGGAACACCAACAGAGTAATGCCAAAAAGCCCACAGGTAAGCATATTATATTCAAACTTCAAGAAACCAAAGTAAAGAGAATATTTAAAGGCCAATATCCCTGATGAACATAGATGCAAAAACCCTCAATCAAATATTTACAAACCAAATCCAGAACACATTAAAAAATCACATGGCATGATCAAGGGGGATTTACTCCTGTGATACAAGGTTGATACAATATCTGCAAGTCAATTAACATGATACACCATATAAGCAAAGTGAAGGATAGAAATAATATGATCATATCAATAGATGCAAACAAGCTTTTGACAAATCCAGCACCCATTTATGATTTAAAAAAAAAACCTCTCAGCAAAGTAGGAAAGAAGGGAACGTGTCTCAACATAATAAAGGTCATATATGACAAATTCACAGCTAGTATCATACTCAGTGGGGAAAACTAAAAGCATTTCCCTTAACACCAGGAACTAGACAAGGAGGTCCACTTTCACCACTCTTATTCAACATAGTACTGGAAGTCCTAGCTACAGAAATCAGACAAGAAGAAGAAATAAAATCCATACCAATTGGAAAAAAGAAGTAAAACTGACTTCTGGCCAAGATGGAGACATAGGTGGATGCACTGTGCCTCCTCACACAACCAGGATAGGGACAACAACAATTTAGAAACAGAATAACAACCATAACTGACAGAAAATTGATCTGAATGGAAGTTGGACAACCAAGAAGTGAAAACAGACATGTTCATCCAGACCGGTAGGAGGGGCGGAGTTGGCCAGGTGCAGGTTGCGGCCTGGAGAGCAGAGAGTGTTGTGACCAGGCACGTAAGGCATCCAGGGCACACTAGACTGCAGAGGGTGGATGCTGAACATGCAAGCGGCAGCTGGCAGATCCTGGCTGAGGGGTGGCAACTGGCAGATCCAGTGAAGTGGTGATTGTGAAGCAAGGCACTGTGTGCAACCCAGGATCCCAGCGATGGGAAATAGAGCTTTGGGGCACTGATTGAAAACACCTGTGGGGGTTGAGGCACAGGGAGAAACTCCCAGCCTCACAAGAGAGGTCCTCGAAAAGTCCCATGGCGTGCACAAGCCCACCCACATGGGAACTGGCACCAGAGGGGCCCAGTTTGCTCCGGGGAAGCAGTGGAAGGGACTGAGGTCTGACGGAGAATGGAGCAAGGGCCATTGTTCCCTCTTGGACCCTGCCCCCACATAAATGTCACAACCCAGAGACTGGGGTGCCCCGCCCTGGTGTACACCTAAGGCTCCGCCCCTCATACAAAACAGGCACCAGTAGACCGAGGGGGGAGGAGGAAGATGGCTCAAACAGAATTGCAAGCCTCAGAATCAGTACTTTTAAGCGACCAAGAGATAGCCAACCTATCAGATGCACAGTTCAAAGCACTGGTGACCAGAATGCTCACAGAGTTGTTTGATTTTGGTTGCAAATTAGATGAAAAAATGAAGGCTACAATAAGTGAAATGAAGGAAAATGCACAGGAAACTAATAGTGATGGAATGAAAGCTGGGTCTCACACCAATGGAGTGGACCAGAAGGAAGGAAGAAATATACAACCAGAAAAGAATGAAGAGATAAGAATTCAAAAAAGTGAGGAGAGGCTTAGGAACCTCCAGGACATCTTGAAAGGATCCAACATCCAAATTATAGGGGTACCAGAAGGAGAAGAGGAAGAGCAACAAGTGGAAAACTTATCTGAACAAATGATAAAGGAGAACTTCCCCATTCTGGCGAGGGAAATGGACCTCCAGGAAGTCCAGGAAGTTCAGAGAGTCCCAAAGAAGTTGGACCCAAGGAGGAACACACCAAGGCACATCATAATTACATTAGCCAAGATTAAAACGAAGGAGAGAATCCTAGAAGCAGCAAGAGATAAGGAGAAAGTAACCTACAATAGCGTTCCCATCATACTATCAAGCAGACTTCTCAAGAGAGACCTTGCAGGCAAGAAGGGTCTGGAAACAAGTATTCCAAATCATGAAAGGCAAGGACCTACACCCCAGATTGCTCTATCTAGCAAAGCTTTCATTTAGAATGGAAGGGCAGATAAAGTGCTTCTCAGATAGGGTCAAGTTAAAGGAGTTCATCATCACCAAGCCTTTATTTTATGAAATGTTAAAGGGGCTTATCTAAGAAAAAGGAGATTAAACACATGTACAGTAATATGACAGCAAACTCACAATTATTAACAACCACACCTAAAACAAAAACAAAAACTAACTAAGCAAACAACTAGAACAGGAACAGAACCACCGAAATGGAGATCACTTGGAGGGTTATCAACAGGGGAGTGGGAAGAGGAGACAGGGGGAAAAGTTATGGAGAATAAGTAGCACAAATGGTAGGTAGAAAATAGACATGGGGAGGGAAAGAATAGTATGGGAAATGTAGAAGTTAAAGAACTTATGACGCATGGACATGAACTAAAGAGGGAGAATGTGGGTGGGAGGGGGTGTGCAGGGTGGAGAGGAGTGAAAGGGGGAAATGGGACAACTGTAATAGCATAATCAATAAAATATATTTTTTAAAAAAGGAAAAAGGACTCATGACATGGACAACAGTGTCGTTGATTGCAGAGGGAATGGGGGTATATGGAACTAAACAAAAATAGGAAAAAATACAAAAGAATTTTTCAAAAAATAAAAAATAAAAAGGAAGGTGGTTGGGGCTGTGTGAAAAAGCTAAAGAGATTAAGCAAAGAAAACCTCATGGACATAGACACCATTATGGTAATTACCAGAGGAAAAAGGGGGGATAGGAAGAGGTAGAAGAGGATAAGGAGGGGATAAATGTTGATGGATGCAGACTTGACTTTGGCAGGTTAACACATAATACAACACACAGTTGATGTATCATAGAATTATACACTTGAATCCTATATATTTTATTAACCAGCATCACTCCCAATAAATTCAATTTAAAATTTTAAAAGAAAAATTATCATTAAAATTGCTATGAATTTTCTTTGAAATATTTCTTGTTATTTAATATATCTGTTATTCTGCTGTAAGGAAATTTGCTAAATTATGCCTTTGTAAACAAAGTTAAAACATTTATCTCTTTCTTCATCCTTGATCCCTCCAGAATTCAGAAATTTTATGTAACTATTCTTATTTTCATAGTGGTATAGTTACTTCAACAAGTTAGGAAGAATCTGTTCTGCTTGTAACAGGGCATAATTGAAAACTGGCTAGATTACCAAGCCTTTGACAAATATCATATTTGAGAGAGACACATCTATAGTCTCACATATATACAGCCTAAATGAACTAAGATCAATGTATGGCACCTATAAAGCCTCCTTGGAAAATTCAGCCTGATGCTTTACTTTCAAGGTTCCCAGCAGCCTTACCAGATGAGTAAGCAAACTTCTGCCCTCTGTCAGGCACAGGGACATTGTGGTATTATGCTGAGCTTGAGAAGAGAGGAATTCATCCAAATCTATAGATACTCCAGGCAAAGTCTGATGGCAAGTCCTTGGCTTACTTTCCTGGCCTCAGGAGACCTTTAAAATTGGAAGATTCCTCATGAAAATTTCCAGCAAAACAGATTCAAAAGAGCCTGCATGGATGATTACTATTCTTGCTGCTCCTAGGTAAATAATGGGCCAAGCTTATTGAAGCCAGATTTGTTGTACAAATCAATTAGCCTGAATTTGGCTATCTTTGGTAAAAATGGGGGTGATTTTAGAGAAAAGGTTACGTTTTAGTAACACACTTTGGGGATAGCAAAGCCTAGCATTATTTGTTATCATTTTGGATTTTGTTTTCTACCTGTAACTGGAATGGACCCTGAATTCTAGTTTTCTCCAATATCTGCTATGGTTTTCCAAATTAACATTTCCAAGTTTTCTTCCACCTTTTTGGTTTGGAATCATTATGAACTAAAAGTTTTAACTCCCTTTTTCCTGATGCCCTGCAAACTAAAGCTAAGTGACTTGTTATAAACTTCAGGGAAATCACCACAGTAGCCCCTGGATAGACAATCTCCATTTCCGTTGTTGTGCAGACACTCAGAGAGACCGCCAGAGACATTCAAACTGCAGATGAGGAAAATCTATCAGATTGTCACTGCCTGTCTTCACTCTGTCTGAGGGTGATTTGAGTCAGATACCTAGAACTCCTCTTGACTGGTAGCCTTCAGAACTCAGAAACTGAGATTATAGTCTGCTCCAATTACTGATTGTTGTTTTCATTTTTCTCCATAGAGATGCCTCTTGTTAAATACCTGATTTCTTCTACCATAAAGCCCAAATTTAGGGGACCACCTCACCATTTCCTGAACTAAGCTGCAACTATTTAACTGAACTGACCTGTTCTCAGAACTAGGGGGTTTCCTCAATGAGATGGAGCAATCTATCAACCCAACTTCTAGAATGTGAAATTTTTCAGGAAGTTTCACAGGCAGGACTAAAGGATTTTAGATCAGCCTTTCCAAAAATGACTTGCAGGCTCTTGGGAGAGCCTTTTGAAAGACTTACTAAGTTGTGGGCTAATTGTCCTTTTCCAATGAACGTTTCAAGAAAGAAATCAGTGGCTTCTTTGTGGAGTCCTGTCTGATGTTTCATCTCTTGGGTAATGATGAGTAGATAGAAATTCACTCAACACTAAAGGCTACGTTGTTGTTTTTTTTAGGTAAAAATGAGTTCTGGCTGGAACTGAAGTCATATTCCATTATCCCACTGACTTGTTACGTTCTTTTGGCCGGGGTGTCAGACCATTTTACTGAGTTGAAAGGCTGGGACGACAAGATCCAATGTGCTCAGCCTGGCTGGGATCTCCCAAGCTTCACAACCGCAAAAAAAGAAAAATGTGTCATGTTCTTTTATATAAGTCACTTCCCCACCCCGGACATTAAATTTCTTACCTGTAAAGAAAAGTGGTTTGTTTGTTTGTTTGTTTGTTTGTTTTGCTATTGTTGTTCAAGTACAGTTGTCTGCATTTACTCCCCACCACTCCCTCACAACCCCAGCCATCCTGACCTCCCTCCCCTGATTCCACCCTTCCTTCGTTTTGTCCATGTACCCTTATAGTTGTTCCTGAAAACCCCTCCTCTCTTTCCCCTCATTATTCCCCTCCCCCTCCCCTCTGGTTACTGTCAGATTGCTCTTAATAAGAAAATGGGTTTTTGTGAGACGAGAGTTTCTCCAAGTCTAATTGGCAGGCCATGAGAATCAATCAAGTATGTAAATAATTATACATCAACAATATACTCCAAATAGTCAAGTTTTTTGTCAACTTAAGTATTTCTGTCAAGAGCCATGTGTTTTGTGGACTGAAAAATGCCCTGTGAATGGCAATACTTTGTGCCTGGAGCATGCTTTGTAGACTACAAAGCACCTTACAATCGTGCAAGCATTTTACAAATTACTAACACTTCATAAGAAAAAAGTACTTTCTAAAATGACAACAAACTCACAACTATCAACAGCTAAACCTAAAATAGAAAAACCAGTTAGAAAAGCAACAGAATCACAGAAATGGAGATCAGGGCTGGGGGAGGCAGTGGCCTGGGATGAGGGTAAAGGGCAGAAAACTGTACTTGAACAATAATTTTAAAAAAAGAAATGGAGATCACATGGAGGGTTATCAGTGAGGAGGAAGGGGGAAAATGGGGTGAAGGTATGGGGAATATCAAGGATAATTGGTAGGCACAAATACACAGGGGGAAGTGACAAATAGTATAGGAAATGGAGAAGCCAAAGAACTTATATGTTTGACCCATGGACATGAGATAAGAGTTGGGGGAATGTTGGAGGGTGAGTGGTACAGGGTGGAGGAGGATAAAGAGGAGAGAAAAATGGGGCCACTGTATAGCATAGTCAGTAAAATATACTTTAAACAAGAACAAAAAAAAATCCTTCTAAGCCATAGGATGCTTCATTGAATAAAACATATTTTCTAAATTGTCAAGTACCTTGTCAACTTCAAAGAGCTTTGTCAGCATCCAAGCTTCATTATAAGTTACAAATACTTACAGGGATGGATTTTATATTTTTCACACTGATCTCAAGACAGAAGTTGTTTGTCTTTACCCATCAACTAATTGATTCCAGGCTGGCTACAGAGACACTCACCTGCCATAGCACACACCCAAGCTAAGCCCAGCTTACCTAAGACATCAGGGTTCTAAAGAAGCAGAAGGGCATAGTAGAGAGTGATGTCAGAGATCTCAGTACTGGCAAAGAGCAGCTTGACCACTGTGAGGACAAGGATCTTATGCTGGAACTCACTCTCAGGGTCACAGCTCTCCTGGGATAGTGATGAAAAATCCTTGCAAAGGTTTCCAGTTTTGGGGTCTGTTCTACTTGTCTAACTCAGTATTAGTCTGTGCCATTTTTTTTGTTTACTTATTTCCTTTTCCCTCTATTCAAGGCCAACATTATAGCAGAAGGGTGAGCTCTGGAGCCAGACTGCCCCAGTTCAAACTCAGGTCTTACTATTTATTATCTGTGTGTCTTTGGGCAAGAAACTGACCTTTCAGAACCTTAGTTCATCTTCTTGGGTTGTTCTGATATTATGTATGTGAGTGCTCAATAAACACTATGGATTAATATCTTGTTGATGTTATTATCTTCTCTGTCCTTGGGTATCTTTGTTTTCCCCATTGACTTTTGTAGCTATCATTATGAGGCTGATGTTGAAAATATTTAATAACCTGAATGGCATTAGAATTGACAGGGCCTGACCCAATCAGAATAAACATAAGTCTGAAAAATCAGAAGAGAGATGGGCCTCTGACCAATCAAAACACAAATGGGCCTCTGACTAATCAATCAAAATAGGGCTGGGAGAGCAGGGTCTTAAAGGCCCCTTGCTGGGCTTCATGCAGCTACCTTTTTATTTTTAATAATTTATTTATTTTTAGAGAGGAACGGAAGGAGAAAGTGAAAGAAACATTGATGTCTGAGAGAAATATTGATGTGTTGTCCCTTGCATGTCCCCAAATGGGGACTTGAACCCCAACCCAGGCATGTGCTTTGTCTGGGAATCAAACAGGTGACCCTTCATTTTGTGGGAGGAAACCCAACCCACTGGTCAGGTTTAGATGCATCTACCTCTTAACAGGAATTCATGATGAGGGATCTGGGGAAACTAAGTAAAAAATAGGGGAGCGGGGATTAGAGGGATAGGTCCAGTGGCTTTCTTACAAATATTAAAGAGTATTGCAATATTGAACTACACCAAGATTGTACTCTAACTCACAAGCTTGTTGTCAGTACTGTGTCTATCACTCTGCAATCTAGCAGAGCCCTTGTTTTGTTCATGCGGGGCAAGAAGAAATCACTGAAGTCCTTTGGGGCACTGGGGTCCAATGGTGTCTGGTGGGTCTCAATGATCTCAGTGACAAAGTCTTCCACGTCTTAACTGAGACTTGCCAAGTGAGTGTGGGTGCCGGGAAACTGTTTCAAGATGCTGGAGACGAGTTCAAACATCTATAGGGAAGCCAAAAAGGCCATGGAACCATTTCTAATCTCTGGGCTAGTGTTATGGGTGTTGAGATTGTGCATTCTCAAATGGCAACATCTGAAGGGTACCATTCATCACCTGCACTTGGGGAAATGTGACCCCCACCAGCTGAGCAGGACCACGTGCACATTCACACCTTCTCTGATACATGAGCAGCTGCCCCCTGCTCCAATCACTCTTGCATCTTCAAGGTTTCTTCTCTCAGAGTCCATCTTTATAGAAGGCCTGATTTCTACCCACAATCTGACTCATTGAATGCACTCTCATTGGCAGAGTGCAGGGAGTGAGGTGTGTGCACAGAAAATGGACTTCTGGGCCTGGCTGGGTAGTTCAGTTCATTAGAGCATCATCCAGATAGGCCAAGGTTGAGGATTTGATCCCTGATCAGGGCACATACAAGAAACAACCAATGAATACGTAAGTAAGAGGAACAACAATTCCATGTTTCTCTCTCTCCCCTGCCTTCCTCTCCCTAAAATTAACTGTACTTGAATACCAATAAAAAAATAAATAAATCCAATTTTTAAAAATTAAATTAACTGACCTTCCTGCTTTCCTGCTCAGGACAGAAAGCATCTGATCCCTTACCAAGGTCAGCCCAGCTCAATACCTTGATTCCTGGCCACCATGAAATCTTTGGCCTCTCCTGGTTCTAGAAAGAGCTGATGATGGTGAAGATCCATTCAGTATATTTAGCAGCTGTAAGAATCTAAGGTCCTGGTAATTAAAGTGCTCTCCATAGACAATGGAGCTTCCAGGGGTTTTCCCTGCACACTTTGATTTGATGATAAGCATTCATACATGCATCAGTATAAATGGTAAAGATTTACATATAAAACAAACAAATAAACAAAGATGATGGGGCATATGATATCGGCCATGATCAAGTTAAAGAAGAACGTGGGATCCAGATAGGCTCCTGGGAATGAGAAATATGTCATGAGAGGTTCCCTGCATTGTCCTTTTGGGTGGCTCTGTCCTGGCTGGTCCTCTCTTAGCTTATGTGATTGGTTAGTTTCTATTTCCCTTGGACATTTTGTCTTTCACTATCCTCTACATCTCATCTTTTTTTCTGGGAGTCTTCCTCTCTGTGACTTACTTCTCTTTGTCTCTTCCTCTGACTTTCTTGGTGCACATGGGTCTGTCTCTGGTCTTATCTCTCACTCCTTATTTAAGACTCAGCTCCTTTTCTCCATACTCTCTCTTTTCAGTGCCCCCAATGTTCTTTGTTCTTAACCTCACCAACACTCTGTCTCTCCTCTGACTCCATTTCTACCTTTGCCTCTTTCTTTCTATTTTTTAAAATTTTATTTTACTTTAATTGTTGTTCAAGTACAGTTTTCTGTCTTTTACTCCCATACCAGTCCACCCCTCCAAACCTCCCCATCTCCTTCTTATTTCCACCTCATCCCTAGTTTTGTCCATTTGTCCTTTACACTTGTTCCTGTAATCACTTCCTTTTTTTTCTAGGACTTTTCTTTGCAGGTTCTAATTATGGATCAATTTTTTAAGCATATTCAATTTTCTCTGTCTTTCTGTCTCTCCCCTGCTTTCTCTGACTCTCCTCTCTTTCTCTGTCTCTGTCTCTGTCATTCTTATTCTCTTTCTCTTTTACCTACCAGTAAACCTGACCCTTCACCTTCCTGTTTCTGTGTCTGTGTGTCTCTCCATCAGTCACGTTCTCTCTTCCTTCTATGTCCCCATCTCATCCATCCCTGTCTGCCCCTTCACCCCCTTCCCTGGGCCAGGGTTCACCCAGGGATCTCTGCAGCCCCTCCTCCAGACCCTGAGCCTAGATTTGCTTCTTGATGCTCTGATTCCCCATCCCAAAGTCCTTCATGGTGGTCAGAAAAAATAGCCCAAAGGTCCTCCAAGATTTTCCACTGATCCAAATCACACCTGATTGGTGGGGCATGGAGGGAATATTAGAGGAAGCATGAGATGTTCCCTAGTCATCTCCCCTGTCCCCATCCCATGTCCCAGTCACCAGTTCCCTGGAAGATAAGATAAGCAATAGTAATGTGCCCTTGGCCAGAGATAGCCTCAGCCTGACTCTCCAGGGTCTCCCTCAGTGCCTCATGTACACACAGGGTGATGACAGGCTGGGGTTCCAGGTAGACTCTGAAGACTTCACCATATTTCTCCCACAGCTGTGTGGGCAGGGTCAACACCTCACTCCCCAACCCAAGAGCAAGGCCTCCAGGCTCACACATACATCACACTTCCAGTGTAGCCTACACCTTACTGGCTTCAGTCCCATTGGGAAGAAGGCACACTTGCAGGTTATGGCCCCAGCCCTGCCTGCAGCTCTTACTGCAAGTGTCTTCCTTACTTGGCTTTTCCAAGAACCCTCCCATCTTCTATTTTAAGAATTGCAGAAACTCCCCACATCTGAGTTCTAGTCCCTGCCCAACCAGAAAGACCACAGTTCAAATCTCCATTCTGTCAGGACTTTCCACCAGTCTCCATTTCCTATATCCCTACTCATTGGAATTCCAGCAGCTTCTCCAGAGGGTGTATTGTCCAGATTGTGACTGAAAGAAGACAGGTATCTCCCAGCTGGCCAATGAAGTTCCACCCTAAAATTGACCCTCCAGCTGCCTTGTTGCCTGTGAAATTTTCCTGTCTACCACCTCTCACTCTCCACCCACTTTCTGCTCTGCATACCTGGAAAGACTTGAGAAGGCCCTTGTGGTCTAGTTGCAAAATATTCCCTAGGAAGGGCAAAGGCCAGGGTCCAAGAGGGAGGTGGCTCTGGGAGGTGGCCCCTATTTAACAACAGGCCTATGAGGATGATGAGGTCCAGTGGGCTGGCCCAGAATACCATGGTCCTTGCTGTGCCTGGTGTTTCTCCTAAAACATGAGTTGCCCTGTTGTTTGTTGGTTTTTCTGTGGTTGTTGGGAGATAGTATTGTGCAAATATACCTTGGCAGAAATCTCTGTGTGTCACCGGAGGCAACAGAAAGCCCAAAGTTGGCAGGTGCTACAGAGGCCAGGAAGTCTAGCATCTTATTTGGTTCCCAAAGCAACCTTCCCATTGGCCCCTGGCTTTCCTGTGGTATCTCATGGGCAATGCCCTTGAATGAAGAGCACCTCACTCAAGAAAGGGTTGTGTGCCAGCTGATGGGACAGGTGAAGGCTGGTTTCATGGTTTTTGCACTGTACTTGTGGCTCCCAGCCTATTTTGTCAGAGGCAGAGGCATTGCATATAAGGGATCAAAAATCATTGGCAGGCAGAATTGGGGCATCTTGTGCCCAGTAGGGACAGGGATTCAGTGGAGGCATCAGAGTGGAGTGACATTGGAAGACATACGAACTGGTGGGGGACACTCAGCTCTATGCTGGGAATTTGGAGGATTGCCTGATTAGCCATTCATTCATTCATTTCTCAGAAAATATTTTGAATACCTGTTGTATGCTGCACAAAGCTCTATGTGCTGAGAGAACAGTGATGAACAAGACAACATGTTTGTTTTCATGGAGCTGGCATTCAGGTAAAGTAGAACATTCACTTTCTGGGAGGATTCCTAGTGACTGGACAATAAACAGGTCACATGTGAAGTGACACAGATCACCACCAGCTAACCCAGAGATGTCAGGCATCGGATGTTTCTTTGAGTCTCAGTGGACTTGAAGGGGAATATCAGAGAATCCATAGCACCAGTTTATAATCATACAGACCAGGTGGTTGTGGGCTGAGGAGGTCCTTTCAAATTGAAGAGATAAGAGGAAGAGGCAAGAGGACAATGACTGGGCACAACTGTGGTTTACAAGGTGGACCTCCAAAATATCATGCTGAGTGAAAGAAGCCAGTCACAAAAGGCCACATATTGTGTAATTCGATTTTATGAAATATGCAAAAAAGGTAAATTACAGACACAGAAAGCACTAAACTATATTACTTGTGAAAATGGTTGAATTTTTTGTTCTCTGAATCACTTTAATTTAAAAATATATGAATGGAAAGCATTATGCTAAGTGAAATAAGCCAGGAGATGAAAGACAAATACCATATGATCTCACCTTTAACAGGAACCTAATCAACAAAACAAACAAACAAACAAGCAAAATATAACCTAAGACACTGAAATAGAGAACAGGCTGACAGTGACCAGATGGAAGAGGGGAGGGAATTTCAGGGGAATTTCAGGGGAAAAGGGGAAGGGTATACAGGAACAAATATAAAGGACACATGAACAAAAACTAGGCAGGGTGGAATTGGGAGGGAGTCGGGGAGGGATGGGCAGGTGGGCTGGGATGGGACTAAAGGACAGAAAACTGTACTTGAACAATGATTAAAATAAAATTTTTTAAAAAATAGAAAAAAAATTAAAAATATATATATATGGGTGGGAAGAACTTTGTTGAAGGGTTTGAGTTCTAGAGCCATGGAGACTGATTGTGAAACTTATTCCCCCACTTAATAGCTATGTGACCTTGGACAATTGACACTATTACCTGGCCTTTTTAACTCATATGTACAATAGGCATGATCATTGTACTCATCATATGGGGTTATTAGGAGTGGGATTCAAGTGAGATCATGTATGTACAGATCATGCAGCATATGAAGTTGCTAAATGCAGGCTGTGCCTGTTCTAAGGAAGGGAGAAGTCACTCAGGGTGAGCAGTAGCCTGGGAAGCAGATCTGCAGAGAGATCCTGAGCTGAGTTTCTCCTTTCAGCCTCTAGTTTCTATATATACCACTTCTGGAATTCTATTAGCAGAGAAAAGGAAAACACCTCCTGTCACACACACACACACATGCCTCCTTGAGTCTTTAGAAGAGCTGCAATATGATGGGAGGAGATGAGACACAGAAAGGACTTTCTCATGGAGGTGTAAAACAAGGATGGGGAAGGATACTGGCTTGCAGCAGATCTCTCAGATGCAGAACACAAACAGAGGCAGGGGACATTCCTTGCAGGGGTGGGGATACTTCATGACCGTGGAATCTTTTGATCTGCTTCCTTCAACTCAGCGGGACAGGAAGCGGATCTGGTATGTAGGGGGCACTTTGCCCACTCCACACTCCTGGGGTGTGAGGTCAATGTCTTCAGGGGCCATGGGACTGGCCACGGAGAAATTCTGGAGGATGGTGGTGAAGAAGAGGAATAACTCTGCACGGGCAATGCCTTCACCAAGGCAAATGCGCTTCCCTGTGGGTACAGAGGATCACCAGTGTGGACTCAGAGTGTATGCACATTCTTTGCCCAAAGCCCAGTCACCTGTGTCCATTGCAACTGGTTTACATGGGTAGCCCTTCACCTGCAATTCAGGTTGGACTTTTAGCAAGTTCCCAATCCTCTGAAACCAGGTGCAAATCTTTGATGGCTATTTTTCCAGGAGAAAGGTTGTAGCTCCCAAAGGTTCATTTGGACTCACAGAGTCTAAGGACTATCATCTGGTTGGACATGTGTGCTGTGCACAACTCCACATGTGTAGATGTGTGCATATTTCTGACAACCATTAGAGAACTGTGAGCTTAAAGAAGCTAATATTTGTAAAAATTCTTAGAAGAGTACCTGGTCCATACCAAAGATCCTACAGGTGTAGTTGGTACTTTGTGTTCTTTTTCTGGGTGTGTGCAGTGTGGGATGAGTGTGTGATTGTCTCTCTCTGGGTTTTCTTCTTTTATTTGTTTTCACTACAGTTACCATTCAACATTATTTTATGTTAGTTTTGAGTGTACAGCATAGTGGTTAGACATATGTATAATTTACAAGATGACCCCCATAAGTCTACTACCCATCTGACACCATACATAATTATTACAACATTGACTATTCCCTATGCTGCACTTTACATCCTCATGACTATCTTGTAATCACCACTTTCTACTCCTTACTCACTTCACCTTTTTCACCCAGTTCCCCAAGCCTCCTCCCCTCTGTCAATCATCAGTTTGTTCTCTGTATCTTTGAGTCTGTTTCTGTTCTGTTTCTTATCTACACTTTAAGAAAAGATGCATATTTTACATAAATTTTTAAATGGGACATATGCACATGAATTGGGTCTATGGCTTCCTTCAGATTCTCAGAGGTGTAAGCCCCTCTCCCCAATAGGTAACAACCACTGGCTTGGAAAGAAATGAAGGCAAAGGGAGCCAGAAAGCTCAGGCAGAGACACCAAGAGTTTCCTCCATTACTTCATTGGTTCTTAAGCTGCAAGCTGACAACCTGGGAAAGGCCTTTTCAAGGATGGGTTTCCAGGCATTTCCTAAACCTTTCAAGTTGTTAGACATTGTGCCTGTGCGGAGGCATCTGGGGAAGGGTTCACATTATTGGCACACCCAGAAGTTAGGGGACAGGAGCTAGTCCTTGGGGCAGGACTATGGCATGGTCCTTATCCTGTAACTGGCTCAATTACCCATATCTTTCTTGAAGAGCTGGTTAACTCCCTCTCACTCCATCCTCCCCATCCCTGGGATGTCCTTTGCACATCTTTCTGTGGATCTTTGGTTCTAACACCTTTTTGACCAGGTTTGTCTTTCTTTCTACCCATGGCAGTTGGACTCAATCTTTTTGTTTTTTTATTCACTTCCTGACAGGAAGTCTATCTTCTAAAATTTGTCTTCTTTTCAATCTTGTTTGACTCCTTGACTCATTTTGGAGCTGATTGTGTCCGCAACTCACTCCTCATTTTTCATCTCCCTCTTTGATCCCTGTTCTCTTTTTCACTATTTCTTCCTCTCTACTTATGACACTTTTATCCCTCTATATCTTACTCTGCTATTCTCTTTTTTCACCCTCTTTTCTCCTTCTCCTATTGTCTCACATTCACTCAAAAAACAAAACTGTTCAATAAACAAGAATCTCTCCTCAAGGAGGGGAAGACACCTGCACTTTAGTGTCTGGGGAAGTGAGTGCAGATCCAGCTCACCTATGGAGAAGGGGATAAAAGCTTCATTCTTCTTCAGTGCCCCAGTGGAATCCAGAAAGTGATCAGGGTTGAAGGTGTCTGGTGTGTCAAAGTAACGTGGGTCAAAAAGAGCCGAATTCAGGATGGGAAATATTTCAGTGCCCTGAGGGATAATCACAATATCAAAACCATTGCCATTACCCTACCTACCCCACCTGAAAACAGTGTGAAACAACAGGCCCCAGTGATAAAACAAGAAGTCAAGTGTGGAGATTAAGAGAACCCAGGATCCCACACAGGATAGATGTGTTTGCCTGGTTGGCCTCACCTTTGGGATGATGTAACCTCGGAATTGAGTGTCTTTGTTGACAATATGGGGCACACCAATGGGGAGGAGATCTCCAAATCTCTGAATCTCATGAATGACTGCTTCAGTATATGGCATTTTGGCTTTGTCATTGAGGGCTGGAGGGCGATGTGAGCCAATCACTTGATCAATCTCCTTGTGGACTTTCTCTGCACAGAAGAGTAGGACCAATGAACCTCATGTAAAGCAGTAATTCAGCAGGGATACTGCTTTCTATATGCCAGTGAGCCAGGAAGAAATATAGTAAAGTATTAGATCATTGACACTTAGAATGACCAGCTTGGGGTGAGCAGAGCAGAGGAGAAGCAACAAAAATTCTCACTTTTTCACTTCTGGTCAAGATGACAGCATAAGTAAATATGGCTCACTTCCTCATATGACCACATCAAAATTACAACTAAATTATAGAACAACCATTACTCAGAACCAGCAAAAATTAAATTGAATGGAAGTCTGACAACTATAGAATTAAAGAAACCACTTCCATCTAGATTGATAGAAACGGCAGAGACACAAAATGGGCTGGTCCCACATACAGGTTTGGTGGATAAAAATTTGGGAGGAGTATCTTGGGAGTGAGGAGTCCCAGGCACATATGAGGCCACCCAGCCCAGTATACCATTGCCAGGAAGATATGGCCCCATAACTTCCAATGCAAGCACCAGCAAGGATTGAAGTAGTGGAAGAAATGCTGGAGTCCTAAGCAGTTCATCTTAAAGAACCCACACACAAACTTACTCAGACTCACTTGCTCTGAACTCCAGCACTGGGGTAGCAGATTTAAAGGCACCAGTAGCATACAGGGAAAACTGAGTGGCTGGCATTATTGCGAGAGCTACAGGATAGCTTTCTCCCAAACAGAAAAGTAGGCAGAGCAACAGAGCTGGCAGGCCATATCTGAGATTCCATCAACCTGGCTAACACTATTTGCCCACCCTAGATATCCCCAGAGGCTCCCTCACACCTAACGTACAACTGTAAACAGTAGCTTTTCCACATGAATGGCCCATCTAGGCTCAAACTTCACAACTTCCTAAATATTTTCAAACAAGCAACAGCTGGCCTCAGTGAGTCCCCAGCCACCAAACCTTTTCCTAAGTGGCCTCAGGCCCTGCATTAGGAGTAGCCAGCCTAGATTCACATTGTGGCTTCTCCTGGGAATCACCAAGCCCAGCACAAGTAGCAGCCATCTCAGATTGCTCTATAGCTCAGACAGGGCGGTCCTAGGCCAAACACAGCTGGGGGGTGACCTTGGCCTGCACCACCAGGGAAACTCCAGGGCCAGCACACCCAGTGGACAGCTACAGACCACTTTGGAGCACCATTGCCTAGCCCCTGAACAGCTGATCCTCCATAGAGGGTGAAAATTCATAATCAGTGGTCACAGCTACTGCTTGCAAATGACTGGCCTGGGTAAATCCCTCCCATTAACCTACCAACATCAACCAATGATCAAGTACAAGATGAGAGTGTACTCATTCCATATGAAGGAAACAACTTGAGGACCCAGCTTGGATGACAGGAGGAGGCTGTGCCACTGGACCCTACAGGACACTGACCTCATTAGGCCACAATACCAAGACAGGAAATCATAGCAGCTCTACCTAGTACATTAAAAACAAGCACAGTGAGGCTGCCCAAATGAGAAGACAAAGAAACATGGCCCAAATAAAAGAACAGATCAAAACTCCAGAAAAGCAACTAAACAAAATGGAGACGAGCAATCTATCAGATGCAGAGTTCAAAACACTATTGGATTATAAGAATGCTCAAGGAACTTAGTGAGGACCCCAATAGCATAAAAAAAAGATCCAGTCAAAAATGAAGGATACACTTATTGAAATAAAGAACAATTTACAGGGAAACAACAATAGAGTGGATGAAGCCAAAAATCATATCAGTGATTTGGAACATAAGGAACAACAACAACAAAAAAACCACAACCAATCAGAATAACAACAAGAAAAAAATACAAAAATAAAAATGAGGATAGTATAAGCAGCCTCTGGAACAACTTCAAGCATTCCAATATTCACATCATAGAGGTGCCAAAAGGAGAAGAGAAAGAGCAAGAGAAAGAGAAAGAGAACTTGGAAACCCATTTAAAAAAATAATGAATAAAAACTTCCCTAACTTGGTGAAGAAAATAGACACGCAGGTCCAGAAAGCACAAAGAGTCCCAAACAAGATGAATGCAAAGAGGTCCATGCCAGCACACATCATAATTAAAATGACAAAGGCTAAAGGTAAAGAGAGAATCTTACAAGCACCAAGAGAAAAGCAATTAGTTACCTACAGGGGAGTTCCCATAACACTGTCAGCTGATTTCACAAAAGAAACTTTGCAGTCTAGAAGGGACTGGCAAGAAATATTCAAAGTCATGAAGAGCAGGAATCTATAGCCAACATTGCTCTATTCAGCAAAGATATCATTTAGAAGCAAAGGGCAAATAAAGAGTTTCCCAGATAAGAAAAAACTAAAGGAGTTCATCATCAACAAACCATAATTATTTGAAAATTAAAGGGACTTACTTAAGAAAAAGATCAAAACTATGACCAATAAAATGGCAATAAATGCATATGTGTCAACAATTGAATCTAAAAAACAAAGTAAGCAAACAATAAGAACAGAGACAGAATCACAGATACAGAGAGTGTTTTGACAGTTGCCAGATAGAAGGGAAGTGTGGGGGAATGGGTGAAGAGGTGAGAGGATTAAGAAGTATACATAGGTAGGGACAGAATAGCCATGTGATATAAAGTACAGTATAGGAAATGAAGTAGCCAAAGAACTTATACACATTACCCATGGACATGTACAATAGTGGAATAATTGCCTGGGGGGGGGATGCTGGGTGGAGGGAGACCAAGGGGTAAAACCAGGACAACTGTAATAGCATAATCAATAAACTATAATAAAAATAAAAAGAATTTTCACTGTTTGAAATATAATGAATGTTATAGACTTTTCTATATGCACACGGAAACCCAGTTGCACACACAAACACAACACATTTTTGCATAAAATTTCAGATTGAGAATTCAAGTCTATAAAACTGTCAAAATTTTTTCTCAAAGATGGTTAGAAAATTAACTAATATTTATTGCATATATTGTAAATGAAGCCCTGTGCTAAGTCCTCAAGAATATAACAGTGAATAGATCAATAGGTTAACCCATGAACAACTAGATAAATAAGTGAGTATATCAATCTCACTTATTTCACTTTCAATTCATAAATCTCACTTTCAATTCATAAATGAAAAGACTGATGAATGGAAAAACATTAATGAATGAATGTATTACTTACTTCTCAATCAATAGATGAATTTATAAATCATTAACTAATAAATGATCCATACACAAATAAATAAATTAATGTAATTAACCAATAAGTCACACGAATGAAATAAATGAATGGGTAGATTTACAGAGGACTACGTGAACAAATAAATTAAAGAAATAGGTAGATAAAGCAATGAATGGATGACAGTTTGATATTAGATGAATAAATAAAAGTGGATCACTGAGTATTATTAAATTAACAAATAAAGGGGTAGAAAGCTTAAGGAGGAATTGAAAGGCTGACTGATGGATGGATTAAGGAATGAAACGTAGTTCACAGGAGGACAGGTAGATGCATAACTGAATGAATGGATAAGT
The DNA here is from genome assembly GCF_004126475.2 of Phyllostomus discolor. Classification (NCBI taxonomy): domain Eukaryota; kingdom Metazoa; phylum Chordata; class Mammalia; order Chiroptera; family Phyllostomidae; genus Phyllostomus; species Phyllostomus discolor. Next base: position 7,924,785 of record NC_040914.2, read on the forward strand.
AATGAGTCAATGACAAATAGTTCATTGAATCAACCAGTGTTTCGAAGGGTCAACAGGAGACTCAATCCAAATAAAGAATGGGAGTGTATGTTCTTGGGTGAATCATAGATAAAAGAATCTGACTATACAGATCCATTAATGGATAAAAGCACAGACAGATGAATTTGTAGGTGGATGAGTGAATCTTTAAGTGATCAGCAAAAACAGGAGAAGAGATCGACAGATTCTTCATTCATCCATCCACCAACAGGGCTGACTTAGTTTGCAGGTCATTCAAACATGCAGTATTCCTGATTCAAGTATTTCTCATTTAGGAAAGACCCCTACACCATTTCTGCAGCCAAAAAGAGATCAGAGGACCCCTCCTCCACTGGCTGTCCCCAGCATGCCCACCTGTGATGTGCGGGTATTTGAGCAAGAGCAGAAACCCGTAGCGGAGGGTGGTGCTGGTGGTCTCTGTGCCCGCGAAAAAGAGACTGAGCATAGTGTTCATGAGGTTCTGCTGGTGGAACTCGCTCTCTGGGTTGGATTTCTCCTGCATCCAGAGGTGCAGAGTTCATTTCAGGGGAGGCTGGAACCTTGCTGCATGCATGTCCTGGGGTTGCCCTCCACTATTTTCTTGGTCTCTTACACCATCTGGCCTGTTTTACCTTTGCTCCGTCTTCTACATGTCCACCCACACATCTTTATCTCTATCTCTCTCAGTCTCTCTTCACTCTGGCTCTATTCCAATATATCTTTTCATCTTTTTGGTGTGTTAGTCTCACTTTCTCTCCCAGCCTCTTTCTTCCTCTGTGGCTCTTTTCCCCTGTTGTCACATTTTTGTTCCTTGTCCTATATTATTTTCCCCTCCCCCTCCCCTTTCTCCCCTCTCTCTCTTTCCCCCTCCCTCCCTTCCTGCCTCCTCCATAGTTTCTCCTTTTTTATCTCCCCTACATTCCTTCCACATCTCCCCTCCCTTTTCCTAATCTTCCCTCTGAATCCTCTGTTCTTCTATCCCCCTCACCCTCCTCCTTTTTTCTCACTGCCCCACCATCTTTTCATTCCTCCCACTCCCTCCCACTCCCTCTCCAAACCCTACTTTGTCCATGCGGAGCAGGTAGGCATCAATGAAGTCCCGGGGGGTGCTGGGGTCCAGGGTCTCTCTGTGCTTCTCTACGCTGCGGCCAATGAAGTCTTTGACTTCCTGCAGGTTTCTGCAGACTTGCCTGTGTGTGCCAGGAAAGTACTTCAAGATGCCAGAGAAGAACTCAAACAGCTGTGGGAGACAAGGGGCTATGAGGTCCTCCTGTGGCTGAGCTACTGGGTCACAGGAAGGGACAGCCCTCCTGGGCCCTAATACTTCTGATAGAGGGGAATCTATGTTTCACTGTTTCTTTCTCTCTGTCTCTCTCTCCCTCTCTTTCCCTCTCTCTCACACACACACATTCTTTTCAACTCTGTCTCTCATGATTTCTTTATCTCTGTCCCTTTCAGTCTTATTTTCTCTCTCCCTCCTCCTCTCTCTCCCTCCAATTCTCTATTTCTGCCTCCTCCATCACTCCCCTTTTTTTCTTAGTCCTCAGCCCCTATCTCACCATCTCTCTTTCCCTCCAGGTGTCTGTACCCTTGTGTCCCCCTGTTGTACCTGGCTTTCTTCCAACCCTAAGCTGCATTTTTTAGACCCCAAATCAGATTACTTCTTTCCCCTTCCCTGGATGGCCACCTCCTCCACACCATCCCCCACCCTCTCCCTGACCTGGCTGGAGGAAGAGCTGATGAGTGCAAAGGACTGGTAGAACATGTCCAGAAGCTTCACAAACTCAGGGTCTCTGTAATCAAAGCGTTTTCCTAAGATAATGGAGCAGATGATGTTGGCAGTGATAGAGTGGAAGATGATGGTGGGGTCCTGGAGAGCTCCTAGGAGGAAGAGGTAGCAGGTCAGGGGACACAGACTCAAATGCCCCATCTCTATGTGACTGTCCTCAATCACTTAGAAATGATAAAGAAAGCAGGAATAATAACAGCTACCACTCACTAGCCCAGATGATGGACCAGGCCCTAGTTGAAGCACTTCCCATCTTATTTCATTCAATTCTCCCCTCAACCATGTGAGGAAGATGCATTACCCCATTTCACAGAAGGACAAACAGAGAGGTTAAGTAATTTGACCAGGGTTGCCCAGTGGCTCACCACTAGGCCCAAGATACAGACCCAGGTAGTTCAGCTACAGAGGCTGGAGGCTGGGCCCTCTCAGGCCCCAGTTCTGACTGGGAGAGAAGGTGCAGTTAAGTCCCAGGGGCAGAAGGAGTGCAGTGCAGGTGTTTAATCAATTACATGTACATATTCAAAAGCTCTTCTCTCCTGCCCCTTTCTTATTTCTTCCTTTACTTCCTTTGTTCACCTCTAGGGATCTGTGATCTTTAGGAAAATGTTCTGCACTTGCTAACTGATCTCTGCATACACCAGGCTAACCCAGTTGGAGAGAGGGTGGGCTATGGGCTCAGGAGTGTCAGGTCATTGGGTGGGTGCAATCTCTCTCTGTGAGTCTCACCTGTCCATCTTCTCTTGTTCCTCTGCAGATGCTTTTCTGAGCCTGCCTATCTGTCTCTCTAATTTTCCCTCCTTTTGTTTCTTTCTGTTTCACCCATTCTCTTCTACTCTCTTGTGTCTTTGTGCCTCTCTCTTTGCCTCAGTTCCTCCATCTCTGACTCCTTTTCCTTCTCTGTCTCTTTGTCTGCATCAGTCTGTTTCTTCTGTTTTTCTCTAGTCCCTCTGTCTCCTTTCCTCCTTGTGCCTTTGCCTCTGCCTCTCCCTCCCAACCTCTACAGTTATATCTCTCAGTCTTTTGAGAAAAGACCCTGTTGCCTGTATGTCTAACACATACCAGCTTTCTGGAGGCTCTAAAAACAACCAAAAGTGCATCTCTGACAGCCCATCCAGCCTGAGAGCAGAAACCCCACTGCCCTCACTGCCAGTTTGTCAGTAGTTCACCCAAGAAAAGGAAAACACAGTTTGTCTTCCTGATGTCTACAGTTTTTTCCATTTCTTTTTGCTTTCCTTTTTATATAAGTCTTGTTTTTGCCTCTGAGATACACAATTAACCCATGAATCAGTTTCCTTGAACACAAAGATAACATGCTAATATCTAACTTTATGTCTTTAGAGGTTCTTGACACTATCCACCCCTCATATCTTCTGGTCCCTGTGTCCCTTTCCAACCCATCACTATCCATCTCCTGCCCAACTGTCTGCTGGTACATTGCTGTCTGCCTCCATGTCCCCTCTGTGCCCCTGTCCATCTGTCTGGTGATCTCTCTGGCTCTGTCTTTATCTCTACCTCTCTCTCCATCCTGTCTTTCTGTTGCTATGAACCCTGTTCCTCTCTATTTCACTGTCTTTCTTTCCTCCCATCCCCCAGGCTCACCCTGAGATTTCCGCAGCTCCTCCACCAGACACTGGGCCTCCTCCTGAATGCGATCCTCCACACTCCGCTTGCCCATGCCAAAGTCCCTCATGGTGGCCAGAGAGAATCTCCGAAGGACCTTCCAACGTTCCCCATTGGCAAAAATCACACCTGGGGTGTAGGCAGGCATGGGTTTCAGAGGAAATTGCATGGAGACTCTGGGTCCCTCTCCATCCCTTATTCACCCTTCCCAGAATCACCTTCCCCCATCCCATCCTTCATCCCTTCCTGCTGCCTTTCAGGCCCTTACCATATCCTTGAAAGACTTGATCAACAACGGCAATTTTGCCCCTGCCAGAAAAGGCCTCAGCTTGGTCCACCAGGGCCTCTCGAATGGCTTCTGTCCCACATAGCATGACCACAGGCCTTGACCCCAGGTATACCGTGAAGACATCCCCATATTTGTCTCGGAGCTGCCAAGCATACCCACATTATAGTTGCTGTTACTCAATAAGCATCTCTGTGTTCATTCCAGTTGTTAAACCATTAAAATACATGTAGATTGGTAATAAACTGCCATCTCAAACCCCTCCATTCGAGTCTGCCTTTTCCTTTCCCAGGACCTGACAACAAAATGATTAACCCACGACCCTGCCAGGGTCTGCATGATTGATTGGTGTCCCAAGTAGTACAAGTGGTTAAATAATTCTAATATCACCTCTGGCTATATCCTGAAGTCTGGCCAGATCTCCCTGGCATCAGAACTAAAGAATCATTCTTTTGCAACCCGATTTCAACCTGCTGTCTGCCTCCTGCCTCAGGGTAGTTCTCTGGGGACAATAGACATGAACAAGAGTGATGGCCCTCTGAGGCTGATCATGAGATCTGAAAAATTTGTAACAGCTTCAGTAAAACTGGCAGTTCACAAGGATACTCAATGACTCAACCTGTTTCACTTCCAGATACATGTATTAAAAAATGCATACTTGTGTTCACCAAAAACAAGGACAGGGAGGTCCACTGAAACCTTACAGAAGATATAGTGATATGTCTATGCCATGGAATACTACACAGCAACAAAAAAAGAACAAACTGGTTCTATACCCAACCAGTTCAACCCCATGGGCGAAAGTGACAGGTATAATGCTGAGTGCAAGAAACTAGACAGAAAAGAGTCCAACATCATAACTCCATTTATAGGAAGTTGAAGAACAGAGAGCATGAACCCATGGTGTCAGGACAGTTGGAGGGTGGAGACAGGAAGGGGATGTGAGTGGGGTATCTGGAAATGGGCAGTGTGGTTACTTATCTGTATGTCAAATGTATCATTCTGAGAAAATTCACTGAGCTGGGCACTTATGATGTGTGCATTTCTTAAGGTGATGTTAAACTTCAATAAGAAGTTGAGTTACGATCATAAAAGATTAAATTTTTGTGATTTTTATGTAAAATCTTTCACACTGATTTGTGCAAAGCCTCCTCACTGGTCTCTCTATCCCCATTCCTGGACCCTCTACAAACATTTCACCTCCTGCCCCACCAGACCATGAAACCAGAGTAATCCTATTGACATGTAAGTTAATATCATGACATGCCCCAAACACTTTTGGTGCTCCCACATCATTGAGAACAGAACTAAAGTCTCCACCATGGTCCACATGGCCATGCATGACGTGGCCTCATCATCCCTCTGCTTCTCCTCCCACTGGCCCTCTGACTCACTCAGATCCTGCCTCCATGTTGTCCCCCAAGAATGGTGAACCTGCTCCTGCTTCAGGGTTCTTTGCACCAACACCTGCCTCTCTGATACTTTTCTCCTGCATCTTTCAGGGTCTCTGCCCAGAAACAAAGCAGGATTGAGCCTTTCCCTCACCACTCAATCTAAAGCAGCTCCTACCACAATCTAAAATAGCACCCTGCTTTATTTTAATCACAGCTCTTACGTTGCTAATATTCTTTGTTTGTTTGTTTCTTTTTTATAGATTTAACTAATTTATTTATTTCAGAGAGGGGAAGGAAGAGAAAAAGACAGAGAGAGAAACTCCAATGTGTGGCTGCCTCTCAAGTGTCCCCTACTGGGGACCTGGCCCACACCCCAGGGATGTGCACTGACTGGGAACCAAACCAGGGACCGTTTGATTCAGAGGCTGGCACCCAACCCACTGAGCCACACCTGCCAGGGCTATTTCTTGATTTCTTATGCCCTATCCAATGCTACACCTAGATATTCCCCATCACTCAGAGGATTCCCAGTCACTTGCTATTGAATGGCTGAATAAATGAATGAGTGGATCAATGTAGCTGTCATTTAATGAGCATTTACTATACCCCAGGCTCTGTGCAATGTCCCATCTCATCCTCACAACAGTTTTATGAGGGACACATTCTTACTGTCACCATCTCACTTTACAGAAGGGGAAGCAAAGATTCAATGAGCAGCACTCAAGTCTGGAACATAAGTCCATGCCAGATTCCAGAAAGATATGGGCGTGTATAGGGAAATGAAGGAAGAATAAGTGCCAGCTTCCCCAACCCATTCCATCATGACGCCCACTAGCTCACACCCTCTCCTTCCCTCTCTATTTCAATCTCTGTGTGTGCATGTCTCTATGTGTCTTTCTCCATGACTCCCTCTCTCTGTGTCTCCCTCTCTGTCTCTCTCTGTCTGTGTCTGTCTTCAAATATGTAATGATGATGGAGACACCTAGAAGATATTTGGAAGGTACATGTGAAAACTTTAGGGGTCTGAAATTCTCAAAATTTATGCACAAATGTGTATGAATATTGGGAGGGAGCCTAAAGCCTTAATGAGATTGTCAAAAAATTTAGTGACCCCCAAACCGTTAGGCAGCTTCAGGCTATGAGGATACAGGAGATGGAGAGAACTCCATGTGGACCCCAGTTTCCCTGCTGATGTCCCAGCTGTGTGGCTGTGGACAGAGCCTTCCCCAAGCTAAACCTCACTGTCCTTACCTCTGAGATGGGAATAGCATCTCACCTAGCCCACAAGGTTGTTGTAAGTGAGACCCAATGATTTCCACAACAATATAGGTAAATCCTAGCTACATGATTCTGAATGAAGAAACTAAGTCCAGGAATTTGCAGGAAAGCATGTTATCCTGCGGTACACTGAAGAAAACAAGAACAGAATCCCATATACTGGAGCTGCCACATATGTTATAAACTCTCTCTGTTAAAAGCAAAGATAATGACAAGCCCAAGATTCAAGACTGTGGTCACCATACTTGTGGATAAGGGGTGGAGATGGGACTAAAAAACAAGAAGCCATTGAAAGTTACTATCAGTGTTCCAGTTCTCCCATTGGGAAGTGGGGTCATGGTGTGGATTACATAATTAATAAATAAATACACAATCAAACATGAAATAATGCCTGGAAAGCAGTTATGCACAGCCTAGTAAGTACTCCATAGTGTCAGCTATTACATATAGCACATTAATGTTCATTATTGGTAAGCACTCTGTACCTGACCTCCTGCTCTCCCTTGCTCCTCCCCATTGTCCTGGTACTGGCATGAACCAGCATTTCCTTTCTTTTGTTGACAGAAAAGAAACCTACTTGATGTCCCTGTCCCCTATTCTCTCTCTTCCAAGAGTAGACAGGCACCCAGGAACTGAACAGAAGGTAGCAGAAGATGTAAAATTCTACACCCATGGCTCATACATAGACATGTTCATATGTACTTGCCCAATCCAGAGAGTGCCCACCCACTTCCCACTGAGCAAGACACCTCCAAATATCTGACCACCATCCACCATATTTCAACCTCTTACCCACCACCCTTTACACACAACCCTGCCTTGAGCCTGGCAGGATGCCTTACTCCTTCTGGTGAGCAATCCTGAAGTACAGAGACAGGGAGCTACCCTTGGAACCCGTCCACCTCCATCTCACCTTCAGAAAGGATTTGAGTAGGCCTCTTCTGTCCATCTGCAGAATGTTCCCCAGGAAGGGCACAGGACGGGGGCCTGGCGGAAGATGGCCATGTGCATTTGGGTGGCCCCTAGCCAGGAGGATCAAGAGTCCCAAGAGGAGAGCAAGGAGAAGAAGGGTGCTGAGCTCCATTCTCCCAGTCTGGCTGCCTTCCAGCTTACTGAAGTCAGCCTTGGCCTCTTATCCTAACCCTGCCTCCCTGCCCAATTATGTAACTTCATCCATTCCCTGCCTCCTCTCTATCATTGCCCAGGAACATGAATCTGAAAGAGAAGTTCTAAGAGGCCCATACTTCCTGTTCAGTATGCTGCTCCCTCCCTATCCCAGCACCTATTCTGCATATGTTGGCACAGTTACTGTGGTTATTACCAAGGGCAACACAAGTGCTTATGTTTTTTGGTGAGTATGGGTGAACAGGCACTCTATACTTGTGGCTTTGTGTGTTTATGCTTGCATGTTTGTTCAAGCATTCTTGCATCTATGAGTGTGCCTGTATGATTTTTATGTGTGAAGAGGTGTTTGTATTTTTGTGAAAATGCTGATGTGCTTCTGTGTATGAGTCTAAGTGTGGTGATATATATATATTTTTGTATATGTGGAGGCTTTTATGCATTTATATGGACTCATATGTACAGGGGTGTTTGCTTTTTCACAGAGGTGGTAGTATATGTCCCTGTGTGTGAGGCTGTGTATGCTTGTATGTTTGTGCATCTTCATGTCCATGTGTTTTTAGGGTCTTCTTGTGCTCAGTGTCTATCTTCAGACTCCCTTCTTCCACCCTCCTTTCTGTGACAGCCATAGGTGGGAGTGATGAGAGAAACATAAGGAGTGTGGAGAGACTCAGAACTGGTGAAACTCAGAGGTGGAGGGGGTCAGTGGAGAATGAGAGACTGAGACCTGGCAGAGGGCACATTTAGGTCCAATGCATCTCTCACTGAACTGACTAGTGCTGGCCATTCTCTTTCTGTCTTTGGCTCTGTCTTCACTGTGCAGGGTGTTTCTCTGATCCTTTCTGATAATCTGTGTGTATGTCTCTATTTCTTGTAATCTCTCTCTGTCTCAGTGTCTCTGTTTCCCCCTTTACTCTAAGCCCCAGATGTGTAGAGATGGGGTCCAGTTCTATTGATGTCCACCAGGCTGGTGACTGTCTCCATCATTGCTCTGAGCCTCTGGAAGGCTGAGTCCCCAGTTGCCAGATATGTGAATGAGTGCATCCGTGTGCACCAGTGGTGGTCTGGGCCTGGCCTTCCACCTCACTCTATGTCTTTCCTTTAAAAGGCAATGGGGGAAGGCCAGGCAGCACCATTCCTGCCATGTTAGGTAAACCTCTTGCTGGACCCAAGATCCTGACCCTGGCAGTTGAATCATACACCTCTGACACAGGAGGAGGGGACAGACAGTCCTGATCTTTTAAATTCAGGCACGGAACCTGAACTTTATAACATTGGAGAGGTGCCAAAGTGAACTCTGTTCCAGGTCTTTGCTCCTACTGTGCTGTATGATCTGGCACCAAGCTTAGGTCCTCATTCCATCCCCAGGAATCACTGATGAAGAGGTATGAAATGCTTTACACAGAGTTAGACACTGAATCCTACCCTTTGAGGCTGGTAATCATTGTCATCTCTACTTTATAGGTGGAGGGAGTGAAACATAGAGCAGTTGAGGGTTTTACACAAAGTCACACAGTGGGTTACAGCTGCATTGTCCAATATGGTAGCCACTTGTCACATGTGACTACATACAGTATGGCTGCTATTGATGCTGGTCATAGTGGTATTCAACTAATGCTCAGTTGCTACTCAGTTTAGTAATTGGAAAACTTCTAAGTACATTTGGAAAAACTTGGGTAGGTAAACCTACTTTTTCAGCTGTAAACTTCATGAAATCTAAATACAGATCAAATGTTTCTGGAGAAAAATAGAGTTCTGATTAAGACACAATATAAGTGCAAAATACACAACAGATTACAAAGACTTATAATGAAAAAAGATATAATGAAAAGCTAGGGCAGAAACAGGAAGAAGCCCAGAAACAATGAGAAATGAAGAAACAGACAAGGGATATAATATAGAGATGAAGGCATAAAAGAGGAAGGAGAAACAGAGAGAGAACAAAGGAGCAAGAGAGAGAGGCAGTTCTACAAAGACACAGGAAGAGAGGGGTGCTGCAGGGGCACAGGCAGGGCTGGTACCTGTGCAGGAGTTTGTTTTTATATATGCAAGTGTGTTTGTATTATTTGTTACAGCTTTACTGAAGTATAGCTGACATACAATAAACTGTATATCGAAAGTATACAATTTGGTCAATTGTGATATACTGTACACTGGTGAAACCATCATCTCAAATAAAATAATAAACATACCCATCACCCCAAAAGTTTCCTCATGCCTTCTGTAATTCCTCCCTTCCTTATTTTCAACTCCCTCCCTAAGCAAACACTGATCTGCTGTTTGTCACTAGAGATGAGCTTGCACTTTCTAAACTTATATTAGTGGAATTACACAGTATGTACTCTTTTTTTGTCTGTCTTCTTCCACTCAGCATAATTATTTTGAAGTCTGTGGTAGACTGAATAATGGCCTCTCCAAAATGCCCTTGTCCTAATCTACAAAACCTCTGAATGCTACCTTACATGGTAAAATGGATTTTGTAGATAGAATTAAATTAAGGATCATCATTTCAGGACATTATCCTGAGTTATCCAAGTAGGCCAATGATATCACCAAAGTATCCTTATAAGAAGGCAAATACAGTCATACCTCAGTACTGGTTGGCTTTAGAACTCATCAAACTCTGAACTAATCACATTTTGACAAGAAAAAAAATGTTTCAGTACTCAGCCCTTGTTCAGGACTCATTGCATTTGCTAGAATTTGCATGAATCATGACATTGCCCCACAAGAGAAAATGCTTCACCACTCATAGCTTTCTCAGTACTCATCAGTTTTGACACTAGTCATGAATTCTGGAATGAATTAATGACAAGCACTGAGGTACCACTGTATATGAAAATGTGTTCAGCATCACCACTCATCAGAGAACCACAATGAGATATCACAGTATAAAATCACTGCAATGTTATTGATGATATTTCCTGTGCTTTACATTATATTCCCATGTCAATTATTTTATAACTGAAAGTTTGTACCTCTCTTCCCCTTCTTTTTCACCTATTCCCCACCTTTCTTCCCTCTGGGAGTCATTGGTTTGTTCTCTGTATCTATGAGTCTGTTTCTGTTTATTTTGTTTTGTTTTACATTTCACATTTCACATATAAGTGAAATAGTAGAGTATTTGTCTTTCTGTCTCTGGTTTATTTCACTTAACGTGATACCTTCTAGTTTCATTTATGTTGCCTCAAATGCCAAAGTTTTATTTTTATACCTGATTAAAATGTATATATCACATATTTTTTATCCATTTATCTATCAATGGACACCTAGTTTACTTCTGTATTTTTTATTGTTGTTCAAGTACAGTTTTCTCTATATTTACCCCACCATGTCCCCCACCCCACCCACCCCCACCTCCCACCCTTGAACCTACCCCCTTTGGCATTGTCCATGTGTCCTTTATACATGCTCCTTGATGGCCCTTTCCCCTATTATCCCTCTCCCCACTACCGTCTGGTAACTGTCAGCTTATTTTTTATTTCAATGTCTCTATTGGTATTTTGCCTGCTTGTTTGTTTTGTTGATTAGGTTCCACTTATAGGTGAGATAATATGGTATTTCTCTTTCATTGCCTGGCTTATTTCACTTAACATAATGTTTTCCAGTTTTATACATGCTATCACAAAGGGTAGGAGCTCCATCTTTCCTTCTGCTGAATACTATTCCATTGTGTAAATGTACCACAGCTTTTTGATCCACTCGTCAACTGATGGGCACTTAGGTTACTTCTAGCACTTGGCTATTGTAAATTGTGCTGCTATGGACATAGGGGTGCATATATTTTTTTCAAGTTAATGTCTTCATTTTCTCTGGATAAATGCCCAGAAGTGGAATTGCTGGGTCATATGGTAGTTCTGTCCTTCATTTTCTCTTGGACTCTTTGTGTCTCTCTGACTGAGCCAGAACACTTTTCTCGTTTTTTTTACCTGTCTCCCAAAGAGTGGCTATCTTTCTGACCATCTCTATTTCTCTTTTACTCTCCCTCTTTCTTGGTATCTGTCTCTTTGCCTAACTCTTAGTTCCAGAAGTATAGAGTCTAGGTCCAATTTGATTCATGGCCACTAGTCTTCCATCTTCCCTGGCAGGAATCAGTCCATAACTGCCCAATATGTGATAAATGTGTCTATGTCTACCTATCTCTGCCTAGCTGTCAGCCTCTTTCATTCTCCATCAAAATGGAAAAACAGCATCTTGCTTGCAAAGCTAAACAAACCAATTGCCATTGCCAAAGATCTTGATCTAGGGAGTAGAAACAGCTGTGCCATCCCACATACATGGGAGTGAGGCAAGGGCAATGTTTTATCTGAATCTGAAAGTCAAAGCTGCCAGGCCCAGCCTCGACCCATACTCCTTCCATCCAGGAGGCAGAGACTGACAATCTTGACATCTTGAATTCAGGGGTGGAACCTGCACTTTTCTAACCTTGGAGAGGTGCCACCATAGACTTTTCTGACTCTAGGTCCTGGCTTTCAGTGTGCTGTGTGATATGGCACCCAGTTTGGGTCTTTATTCCAGCCCTGGGAATCATGAATGGGGAAGTGTAAAGTGCATTACACTGAACAATTCACTTAATCCTCACCCTTTGAGGCAGGTATTGCTGTCATCCCCATTATATAGATGGGTAGAGTGAACCTCAGCCGAGAGGTTGAGACCTTGCCCAAGGTCACTAAGATGTCTAGAGTTAAAAATCAGCTGTCAAACCCAGAGAGCCTAGTTCCAGAGCCTGCCATTTCAACCACTTCACTATGTTGCCTTTCAGAGAGAGAGGTAGAGACACAGAGAGAAATAGCAGAGAATTGGAGGTAGAAAGAAAAAGAGATAGAGAGGGTGCAAGGCAGAAGAGGACAGCAAGTCCTGAGGGAAATGGTTCAAAGGATAAGTAAGCCAGAATGAGTTAAACAAGGGCAAACTGGTTTATTTTCTGCAGTACTCCTCAGAGCATTTAGAATGCTGATATGTTTTGTAAATAACTCACCAAGATGGGAAGAGAGTTGAAAGCAGATCCCAGCCTACTTGACTTAACTGTATTTATTTTCCTTTTTATAAAAGATTTTATTTATTTATTTTTAGAGAGAGGGGAATGGAAGGAGAAAGAGAGGGAGAAAATCATCAACATGTGGTTGTCTCTCACATGCCACCAACTGGGACCTGGCCTGCAACAAGGCATGTGCCCTGACTGTGAATCAAACTGGCAACCCTTTAGTTCTCAGACCATCACTCAATTCACTGAGCTACATCACCAGGGTTATTTCCTTTCTTTTCTTTTCTTCTTCTTCTTCTTCTTCTTCTTCTTCTTCTTCTTCTTCTTCTTCTTCTTCTTCTTCTTTTCCTTCTCCCTCTCCCTCTCCCTCTCCGCCTCCTCCCCATTCTTCTCTTAATTTTGGAGGACCCATCACCATCCTAGGTCTGTCAGTCTGAGGGAGCACACTCTGGGAAGTGCTAATATGTCAGAATGAAGCACTAATTTTTAGAATCAGGCAGACTTGGTCTCATATCTTACCTTTGTCATTTATTTGTCATGCCAAAGACACTTGGGAAAAGAGGGGAAACTTTTGCCCCTCTTACAGTCTCAAGATTTTCATCAGGAAAATGAAGATACCTACCTTATAGCGTCATTTTGAATATGAAAATGAGACCCAGTATACGAGGGGCTTGGCATATAGTTAAGTGCTCAGTGAATGAATGCACAGCAGCCACAGAGAGGGACACAGAGACTAAGAGACCAAGGCTGAGACAGATACGTCCAGAGAGACTTGTGATGTGACCAAGTCAGAAACAGCAAGAAACTCAACACAAGGTGATGGTGAAATAGCAAGGAACATGGCAAGCAGACATTCATTCATTCACTCATTCATTAATTCAACAAACATTTGTTGGGTACCTACTGCGTACCCTGCTTTATTCTAGGCATGGGGAATACAGCAGGGAATAAGACATGTAAATACCTAGGCTGCCAAAGAGTGATTCTTCTGGTGCTAGGAAGAGATATTAATGAAACAAAGATGAATACAGTAATTTACATCATGACAAGATAATATTAAGACATCATACCATGGTTCATCCTTCCTGGTTGTTTTCCTCAAACATCCATTTTGATTGGTTGGAACACTATACACTGAATGTGAAACAATTTGATCATCCCACTAGAGTGTGACCAAGTTTATTACCAGAGTAGGAGGCACAGGGATGGAAATTATGATATCTGAGGTTGTGAGAGTAAAGGCAGGGCAAAGAGAGGATCAGAGGTATCTGGAGAAACAATGAAGCCATGATACGAAGAACAGAAATATAGACATAGACACAGAAAAACTGAGACACAGTGGAAGACAGCAAAAGGACAGAAGTGTTAGTGATGGGTGAAGATGTTAGTGAAGGGCTAAGGGAGCTGATGAGGGACTGAGGAAGTTAGTAAAGAGCTGAAGAGTATAGTAAGGGGCTGACAGGATAGTGAGAGGCTGAAGGAGCTGGTGAGGGGCTGAGGTGAATAGTGAGGAGCTTAAGGGATAAGTAAGGGCTAAGGGTGATAGTGAAGGGTGAAGAGAACAGTGGGAGGCAAGGGAGTTGATGATGGGCTGAGAAAGTTAATGAGAGACTGAGGAGATGGGGAAGGTCTGGGTGGCATAGTGAGGGGTGAGGAGATAGTGAGGATAGGAAGAGGCTGAGGAGGATATTGAGGTGCTTAGAGAATAGTGAGATATGCAGGGGATACTGAAAAGCTGCGAGGGGGGGTTCTAAGGAGGTGAGGCAATAGAGAGGGTTGAGGAAGCTAACAAGGAGCTAAAATATAGTGAGGAATATGAGGATAGGAAGGGACTGAGGGGGTTAGTCAGGGAGATAGTAAGGAGCTGAGGGAGTAGTGAGAGGTGGGGGCATAGTGAGAGGCTGAAGAAATAGGGTGTAAGGAGGATAGTGAAGGGATAAGGAGAATATTGAGGAACTGAGGGGGTTATTTAGGAGTTGTGGAGTATAGCAAGATGTGAAGGGATACATACTGTGGCCATGAGGGGCATAGTGAGGGCTGAGGAGATAGAGAAAGGCTGAGTGGAATTGTGAAGGGCCGAGTGGGATAGTGAAGAGCTGATGGGCATAGTGAAGAGCTGAGGGGAATGGGAGGGGCTGAGGGGGAATTAGCTGAGGGGGTAGTGAGGGACTGAGGAGAATAATGAGGAGCTGTGGGAAATAGTAAGGAGCTGAGGGGGATAGTGAGAGACTGAGGTAAAAAGTGAGGGGCTTAGGGAGTTAATAAGGGGTAAAGGAATAGTGAGGGACTTAGGGAGCTGATGAAAGGCTGAAGGAGCGAGTGAGGGTGAGGGGCTGAGGTGATAAGGTGGTGCTAAGGGAACTAGTGAATGGCTAAGGGTATAAGGAGTGGCAGGGGGAGACAGTGCAGGCCTGTGTAATATAGGAAGGAGCTGAGGGGGATAGTGAGGGTCTGTGGGGTATAGTGAGGGTATAAGGGAAGCATGAGGGCTGAGGGGGACAGTTAGGAGCTGACGCAAACAGTATGGGGGCTAAGGCAGGTAGTGAGGGGCTGAGGAGATAGGGAGGGGCAAAGGGGGATATTGAAGGGTGAGGGTAATTGTGAGAGGTGACGGGAATAGATAGAGGTTGAGGACATATTGAGAGGCTGAAGGGATAGTTTGTTGTGAAAGGGACTGTGAGAAGCTGAGGGAGCTGATGTCAAGAGAGAGGGTTCTTGAGGAGCTGAGGGGATCAGGAGGGGCTTAGGAGGAAGTGTGAAGGGTGAGGGGGATAGTGCAGGGCTGAGGAGATAGTGAGGAACTAGGGGGATAATGAGGGACTGAAGGAATAGTGAAGGCCTGAGAGGATAAGGAGGGCCTCAGTGAGCAAGTGAGGGTATGATGGAGCTGAATAGGGAAGAAGGGAGGAGGAGGGGAATAGGGAGATAGTTGGTGGGTGAGGTGATAGGGAGGAACTGAAGGGGATAGTGAGCAGCTAAGGAGAAAAGTAAGGGGCTATGGAAATAGTAAGGGGCTGAGCAAGATAGTGAGGTTCTTAGAAGGATAGTGAGGAGCTGAGGGTTTACTGAGATTCTGAGAGGATAGGAAAATACGAAGGGGGCTAGTGGGATGTGAGGGTGATAATGGGGTGTTGCAGGGATAGTGAGAGGCTCAATGGGATAGTGAGTGATGAAGGAGAGAGTGAAGGGTGAGGGAGATAGTGCAGGGCTGGAGGTATAATGAGGAGCTGAGGGGGACAGTGAGGGGCTAGGGGATAGTTAAGATATGAGGGGGATAGTGAGGGGTTCAGGGGGATAGTGAGAGGCTGAGGAGAATTTTGAGGTATTACACGGGTAATTAGAAGCTAGGAGTTAGTGAGGGGTGAGGTGGTTAGTAAGGAGCTGAGAGTATAGGGAGGGCCCAAAGGGATAGTAGGGGTTGATGGAGCTGGTGAGCCACTGAGGGAGATACTGAGAAGTGAGGGTGATAGTGAGGGGCTGAGGTGAGGGATATTGAATAGCTGAGGATGATGGTGAAGGGCTGAAGGAGATCATAAGAGGCTGTGACCTAAGAGATCAAAGAGGAGAGAAACACTAAACTGGGGAGACCACGAGGCAGAGACCCATAGAGAGAGGCTCTGAAAGAAGCCATTAGAGGGAAAGGGGAACAGACTTGGAGACATGGAGAAATGATGACACAGAAACAGTATCAAAGACAAAGAAAAGTAGTCACAGAGATGTAAAATAGCTCAGAAAGACCAGGAACAGAGGGAAACACAGTGCAATCAGGACCCAGAGGGACCAGCCACAGAGGTGACCACTTGCTGAGAGACACAGGTTTGAACAGGCACATAGTGGGCCCCTTGCGATTCAAGGCCACCTGCCCTATCACTTCAGCTTAAGGCCCAATACAGCCAATGTCCATGGTTCGCCTAGGCCCCACCCAGTGGGTGTGCTATGCAGCCACAGGAGGCTCTGGTAGAGCAGGCAGCCACCTTCAGATGCACTCAGAGATGGCCATTTCTGAGAGGACCAACAGGGAAGGCGGTGAGGTCAGATAGGGTATGAATTGGAGGGCAGGACTCTGGGTCACCTCACATCCAAGTTCCTGCCAGATGCATCATCACTCACATATTAAGTGCCCAAGGACTGCTGCCAGAGAACTTGAGTTCCAGCCCCAGCACTGTCTGCATGATGACTGACTGGAGGGTTATTTAGTCTCTTTGTGCCTCTCTTCCCTCATCTGTAAAATAGGAATAATTATGCTGACCCGCCCCAGGGTCCTGTGGGATTTCAGTCTTTAATATAAATAAAGCACTTAGATAGACCCTGACACATAATATGTGCTCAATAGACATTGCTTTTTTTATATAAAAATCAATTCGTGCACTGAAAGTTTTGCTACAAATCCTCTTTTGCCCATTTACATGTTACAAGGCATTGTGCAGCCCTGGACAACTGTGTAAATTAAGTTTACAAAAGAAACCAGACATAAAAGGTCACATATTGTATGATTCCATTGAAATGAAATTTTCAGAATAGAGAAAGGGTGGTTGCCGGGTGGTTGCCAGGTGCTTGGGGAGGGAGAAAGGGGAGTAACTGCTTAATCCACAAAGAGTGTCTTTTTTGGAGGATGAAAGATTTCTAGAATTATATAGAGTGGTTATGAGTCTAGATGATATTTTGAGAGTTACAGCTGCAGCATGCCATAAAATTGTCTGTGTTTCCATTGGTGGTAAAGCTGATTACCACTGCTGTTACCACTGCCAATGTGATCTGCCTTCATAACTGAAAAAAGGGCTAATTCCAGGTAGAGATTACTAAAAAAAGATGGAATTTTATCTTCACCAAAGTTCACAGGACCCCTGAATACTAGAGGGGCCTAGATCCCAGTTAAGGAACTCCTGGTCTAGAGGCTTCAAACCTACTCCCTGGAGTCCTCTACATCTGGATTTAAAAGTTGCCTCTGCCCCATGTATGTTATGGCAAGTCACTGTCTTCCAGGGGCTCAGTTACTTCATCTATAAAATGAAGAAGCATAAAATTTTCCTCAAATTTTTAAGCTTTAAACAAGAATACAGATGAAATGCACCACCAAATAAGCAACAATGAATAAATGTCTTCAAAGTGGAGCTGAAGAGTGAGGGGCAAGAGGAAGAACATTTTAAGATATGTAAATTCCACTGTTTAATAGGGCAGGGACTTAATATGTTTGGTATTTTCAGCACCAAGTTCAGTGTTTAGCTCATTGGAGGGACTGAGAACAACACTGTGTCATCAACAACTGTGTTAGGGGTTTTAATTGGGTCAGCACAGATTCATATATTGAAATCCTAACCCCTGATGATTCGGAAAGTGACATTATTAGGACATAGAATCTTTATAGAGATATTCATGTTAAGCTGAGGTCATTGAGGTGGGCCCCAACACAATATAAATGATGTTTTTATAAAAAGAGAAACTTTGGGCACAAATGTGTGCACAGAGAGAATGGCATGTGAAGATAAAGGCAGAGATCAGGGTGATACTTCTACTGTGAGAATATATTTTTCTTGTTTATGCCACCCAGTTTGGGGTACTTTTTTATGTCAGACAAAGCAAACTAATACAAACTGGGATGACCCCAGATGGAAAGTCACATGACATATTAGTTTTCTGTTGCTGCTGTAACAAATGGTCATAAACTCAGTGGCTTAAAACAACATGAATTTATTATCTCAGAGTTCTGGATTCTGAAATGTGTCTACATCTGTTTCTTTGCTCTACAACTTCTAGAGGCTGCCTTCCTTAGTGCATGTCCCTTCACCACCTTCAAAGTCATGAACATTGCATCTTCTCTGCCATTTGACCTCTGCCTCTGTTCTTAAATCTTCTCTCTCTAATTCTTATCCTTCAGCTGTCTTCTTATAAAAACTCTTCCACTTACATTGGGCCCATCCAGATAATCCAGGATAATCTCCCCATCTCAAGATTCTTAACTTCATCCAAGTCCCCCATGCCATGAAAGGGAACACATTCCCAGGTTACAAAGATCAGGACATGAATACCCTGGGTGGAGGGAAGGGTATCATGAAGGCTAACACTTGTTGCAGGCTAGGCCCATGGGAAGTGACTCTGAGATGGATGTTAGTACACCAGACCTCTATGAGAGAAAACCTGTGGTTTCGTACCTGGGCAAGAGAAGGAAGGAAGCAGGACTGGGTAGAGGGTGACATCAACTCATGATGCAATCTCCAGGGACATCTGCAGGATACCCTACTGAGGCATTTTGAAATGGAATGACCCTTCAGAGCTGTCCCAAGCTGGGCCAAGACATCAGAACCAATCAACCCTCTTGGTGGAGCAGGTACGTGTGAGGACTGCTTGGGAAGGGGCTGGCAGTGAGGCAATCTGGCAGCAGGTACTCTAAGTCCTTCCTTCTGAAGAGGGATCTGGGCCATACATCACAATGTTCACTCCACAATTTTCTAGAACTCTGAGTGGAGCCAATTCCTTAAATATAAAATGAATTGGCTAAAATATCCTTTAGGGTTCTGCTCAAGATGGAAGCACAGGCAGACATAGCTCACCTCGTCACACAACCACATCAACAGCACAACTAAAATATAGAGCAGCCAACACTCAGAACCACCAGAAATCTAGTTGAATGGAAGTCTGACAACTACAGAATTAAAGAAACCACATCCATCAAGACTGGTAGGAGGGGCAAAGATGCAGAATGGGCTGGTCTCTCACCCACCTATAGTGGATAAAAATTCAGGAGGGATGTCTTGGGAGTAAGGAGTCTCAGCTCCACACCAGGCCCCCTAGCTCAGGTTCCAGTGCCAGGAATTAAAATTCCCACAGCTTTTGTCTGCAAAAACCAGCAGGGATTGAGTCAGTAGAAGAAACTTTTGGAGCCCCAAGGAGTCCTTCTTAACAAACCCACACATGGACACACCTACTCAGACTCACTCCCTCTGAAGTACAATGCTAGGGTGGTAGCTTGAATTCAAGGGCACCAGGGGCATATTGGGAGAGGCTGAAGTGTCTGGCATCTGGGAGAGCAGAAGCCTGTGTCCCTTTTCTGAGCCCTCCTCCCACAGAGCCATGAAGTCATATTTGAGATGTCATCAACCTGGCTAACACTGACTCACCTTGGAGATTACCAGAGACTCTGTCCTACCCAATTTACAGGCCCACCCAAGTTGCTTTTCTATATGAATAATTGGTCTTGGCTCATGCACCACAGCTTCCTAAGTCCTATCAAACAGGTAACAGTTGGCCTCAGTGAGCTCCAGGCCAGGCACCAGCAGCAGCCAGATTACATTCACACCTTGGCTTCACCTAGGAAATCCAAGCCCAGTAAGAGTAGCAGCCACCTCAGATTGCTTTGTAGCTCAGTAAGGAAAGCCCTGGAAAAAACACAGGGGTGGGGCTGACCTTGGCCTGCATCACCTGAGAAACCCCAGGGCCAGAGCACCCAGTGGACAGGTACAGACCACTTTGGAGTACCATCACCCTGCCTCTGCACAGCTGATCCTCCACAGAGGGTGGAGGTTGGTGGTCAGTGGTCATGGCCAATCCTTGCAGCACTGGCCTGGGTAAATCCCTCCCATTGGTTTGCCAACAGTAACCAAGGCTCAAGTACAAGAGGAGGGTGTACTCATCCCATACAAAGGGCATACCTTGAATGCCCAGCTTGAATGTGAAAGGAGGCTGTGCCACTGGACCCTAAAGGACACCTATTACATTAGGCCCCACTACCAAGACATGGAGTCAAAGTAGCTCAACCTAATTAGAAATAAATACAGGGTGGCTGCCCAAATGAGGAGACAAAGAAACAGGGACCAAATGAAAGAACAGATCAAAACTCCAGAAAAAGAGCTGAACGAAATGGAGATAAGCAATTATTTAGATGTAGAGTTCAAAATAGTGTTTATAAGGATGCTCAAGGAATTTAGTGAGGACCTCAGCAGCATAAAGGACCCAGGCAGTAATCAAGGACTCCCTCATTGAAATAAAGAACAATTTACAGGGAAACAACAGTAGAGTGGATAAAGCCAAACATCAAATCAATGATTTGGAACATAAGGAAGTGAAAACAACCAACCAGAACAACAAAAAGGAAAAATAATCCAAAAAAATGAGGATAGTATAAGCAGCCTCTGGGACAACTTTAAGAGGCCCAACATTCATCTCATAGGGGTACCAGAAAGAGAAGAGAAAGAGCAAGAAATTGGAAAACTATTTCAATAAATAATGAAAGGAAACTTCCCTAATATAGTGAAGGAAATAGACATACAAGTCCAGGAAGCTCAGAGTCCCAAACTAGTTGGACCAAAAGAGGACTACACCAAGACACATCATAATTAAAATACTGAAGGTTAAAGATAAAGAGAGATTCTTACAAATAGCAAGAGAAAAGCAGAGAGTTACCTACAAAGGAGTTCCCATAAGACTGTCAGCTGATTTCTCAAAAGAAACTTTGTGGGCAAGAAGGAGCTGGCAAGAAGTATTCAAAGTTATGAAAGGAAAGGATCTGCAACCTAGACTACACTATCCAGCAGAGCTATCATTTAGAATGGAAGGGCAAAGAAAGTGCTTCACAGGCAAGGTAAAGCTAAAGGAATTCATCATCACCAAGCCATTATCACATTAAACATTAAAGGGACTTGTCCTAGAAAAAGAAGAAGGTCAAAACTATGAACAGTAAAATGACTACAAACTCACAACTCTCAACAACTGAATCTAAAAAAGAAAAAAAACTAAGCAAACAAGCAGAGAACAGGAAAAGAATTACATGGGGATCATTCAAATGGTGTTCAGTTGGGGGAGGAAAGGGGGAAATGATGCAGGAATCAAGAAGCATAATTGGTAGGAACAAAATAGACAGGAGGATGATAAGAATAGTATAGGAAAGGGAGAAGCCAAAGAACTTACACCTATGACCTATGAACATGAACTAAGGGGGGCGGGTGGCATTGCCAGAGGGAAAGGGTGTACCACGTGGATGAGAGCAAAGGGAAAAAATAATTGGGAAATTGTAATAGCATAATCAATATAATATACTTAAAAATAAAATAAATATTCTTGGAACACTGAAAAGGAGATACATTAGAAAACATATATCTAACACTCAGTAGCATACTTCCTTTTTTATAAGTAATATTTTTTTATTTTAATCATTGATCAAGTACAGTTTTCTCCCTTTTACTCCCGTTCCAGCCCACCCACCCAACCCTCCCCACTTCTCTCCCATTACCACCCTCCCCTTAGTTTTTTTCCATGTGTCCTTTAAATTTGTTCCTGTAAACCCTTCCCATTCCCCCCTGAAATTCCCTCTTCTCTCCCCTCTGGTCACTGTCAGTCTGTCCTCTATTTCAGTGTCTTTGGTTATATTTTGCTGATTTCTTTGTTTTGTTGATTAGGTTCCTGTTAAAGGTGAGATCATATGGTATTTGTCTTTCACTGCCTGGCTTATTTCACTTAGTGTAATGCTTTCCAGCTCCATCCAAGCTGTTGCAAAGGGTAGGTGCTCCTTCTTTCTTTCTGCTGCATAGATTCCATTGTGTAAATGTACCATAGTTTTTTGATCCATTCATTTACTGATGGGCATCTAGGTTGCTTCCAGGACCTAGCTATTGTAAGTTGTGCTGCTATGAACATCGGGGTGCATAGGTTCTTTTGGATTGGTGTCTTAGTGTTCTTAGGATATAGTCTCAGCAGTGGAATTGCAGGGTCAAAAGGCAGATACATTTTTAGTTTTCTGAGGAAGTTTCGTACTGCTTTCCATAGTGGTTGTACCAGTCTGCACTCCCACCACTGTGGGCTAGGGTTCCCTTTTCTCCACAGCCTCTCCAACACTTGTTGTTTGTTGCTTTGTTTATGATGGCCATTCTGACTGGTGTGAAGTGGTATCTCATTGTGGTTTTAATTTGCATCTCTCTGATAGCTAGCGATATTGAACATCGTTTCGTGTGTCTTTGGATTTCCTGTATGTCCTCCTTGGAGAAGTGTCTGATCAAGTCCTTTGCCCACTTTTTAATTGGATTCCTTGTCTTCTTAGAGTGGAGTCGTGTAAGTTCTTTATATAGTTTGGAGATTAAACCCTTCTCTGAGGTATCATTGGCAAATATGTTTTCCCATACAGTTGATTCTCTTTTAATTTTGATACTGTTTTCCTTAGCTGTGCAGAAGCTTTTAATTTTGATGAGGTCCCATTTGTTTATTCTTTCCCTTATGTCCCTTGCCCTAGGGGACAAGTCAGTAAAAAAGTTTCTTCGTGAAATATCTGAGATTTTCCTACCTACGTTCTCCTCTAGGACTTTAATGGTGTTACGGTTTGTATTTAAGTCTTTTATCCACCTTGAATTTATTATTGTATATGGTGTAAGTTGGTGCTCAAGTTTCATTTTTTTGCACGTGGCTGTCCAGTTCTCCCAACATCATTTGTTGAAGAGGCTATTTTTACTCCATTTTATGTTGCTGCCTCCTTTGTCAAATATTAATTGACCATAGAGACTTGGGCTTATTTCTGGGCTCTCTGTTCTGTTCCATTGGTCTATATGCCTGTTTTTATGCCAGTACCAGGCTGTTTTGATTACAGTGGCCTTGTAGTATAGTTTAGTGTCAGGTATTGTGATCCCTCCTACTTTACTCTTTTTTCTCAAAATTGCAGCAGCTATTCAGGGTCATTTATGGTTCCATTTAAATTGTCGAAGTGTTTGTTCTATATCTGTGAAATATGCTATTGGTACTTTAATAGGCATTGCATTGAATGTGTAAATTGCTCTGGGTAGTATGGACATTTTGATGATATTAATTCTTCCAATCCATGAACATGGTATATGTTTCCATTTGTTTGTGTCTTCCTTGATTTTTTTCTTCAGTGTTGAGTAGTTTTCTGAATACAGGTCTTTTACCTCTTTGGTTAAGTTTATTCCTAGATATTTTATTTTTCTTTTTTGCTATTTCAAATGGGATTTTTTCCTTGATCTCTGTTTCTACTGTTTCATTGTTGGTGTACAGAAATGCCTTTGATTTCTGGATATTGACTTTGTACCGTGCTGTTTTGCCAAATTCATTTATTAGGTCAAGCAGTTTTTTGGTAGAGTCTATAGGATTTTCTATGTACACTATCATGTCATCTGCAAACAGTGACAGTTTTGTTTCCTCCTTTCCAATTTGGATGCCTTTTATTTCTTTTTCTTGTCTGATTGCTGTGGCTAAAACTTCCAGTACTATATTGAATAGAAGTGGTGAAAGTGGACAGCCTTGTCTTGTTCCTGATCTTAGTGGAAAAGATTTTAATTTTTGCCCATTGAGTATGATGTTGGCTGTAGGTCTCTCATATATGGCCTTTATTATCTTGAGGAATGTTCCCTCTATTCCCACTTTGCTGGATGTTTTTATCATAAATGTGTGCTGTACCTTATCAAATGCTTTTTCTGCATCTATTGATATGATCATGTGGTTTTTGTCTTTGCTTTTGTTTATATGATGTATTACATTTACTGATTTGCGATTGTTGTACCATCCTTGCATCCCTGGAATGATTCCCACTTGGTCATGGTATATGATCTTTTTAATGTATTGTTGGATGCGGTTTGCCAGTATT
Organism: Phyllostomus discolor; assembly: GCF_004126475.2. Lineage (NCBI taxonomy): Eukaryota > Metazoa > Chordata > Mammalia > Chiroptera > Phyllostomidae > Phyllostomus > Phyllostomus discolor. The sequence goes on from NC_040914.2 coordinate 7,948,854, forward strand.
TTGTTGAGGATTTTAGCGTCAATGTTCATCAGCAATATTGGCCTGAAGTTTTCTTTCTTTGTTGTGTCTTTATCTGGTTTTTGAATTAGGATGATGTTGGCCTCATCAAAGTTTGGGAGTCTTCTATCTTTTTGGATTTTTTGAACTAGTCTGTGAAGGATAGGGGTTAGCTCTTTTTTCAATGCTTTGTAGAATTCTCCTGTGAAACCATCTGGTCCAGGGCTTTTGTGTGTTGGGAGTGTTTTGATTACTGCTTTAATTTCATATGCTGTTATTGGTCTGTTCAGGCTTTCTGCTTCTTTTTCATTGAGTTTTGGAAGATTATATTTTTCTAGAAATTTGTCCATTTCATCTAGGTTTTCAAATTTCTTGGCATACAGTTATTCATAGTAATTTCTTACAATCCTTTTTATCTCTGTGGTATCTGTTGTAATCTCTCCTCTTTCATTTCTGATTGTGTTTATTTGGGTCTTCTCTCTTTTTTTCTTGTGAGTCTGCTTAAAGGTTTGTTGATTTTATTTATCTTTTCAAAGAACCAGCTCTTGGATTCATTGATCCTTGGAATTGTGCTATGAGTCTCTATGTCATTTAATTCTGCTCTGATCTTGGTTATTTCCTTCCTTCTGCTTGCTCTAGGCTGTCTTTGTTGTTGTTCCACGAGTTCTTGTAGACATAGGATTAGGTTGTTTGTTTGAAAAAATTCTATCTTTTTTAGGTATGCCTGTATTGCTATGAACTTCCCTCTCAGGACTGCCTTAGTTGTGTCCCATATGTTTTGGGTTGTTGTGAGTTCATTTTCATTTGTTTCCAGAAACCTTTTGATTTCTCCCCTAATTCCATTCTTGACCCATTCATTGTTTAATAGCATGCTACTTAATCTCCATGATTTTGAGTGTTTTTGTTTTTTTTCCTTGGGGTTGGTTTCTAGCTTCAGTCCCTTGTGATCCGAGAAAATGTTTGGTATAATTTCAATTTTCTTGGAATTGTTGAGACTTGTTTTGTGTCCTATCATGTGGTCTATCTTTGAAAATGTTCCGTGTACATTTGAAAAGAATGTGTAATTAGCTTCTTTGGGATGGAGGGCTCTCTATATATCACTTAAATTCATTTCATCTAGCGTATTGTTCAATGCCATGATATCTTTTTTTTTTTTTCTAAGATTTTATTCATCCATTTTTAGGGAAGAAAGGGAGGGAGAAGAGAGAGAGAGAGAGAGAGAGAGGGAAACATCAATGTGCGGTTGCTGGGGGTTATGGCCTGCAACCCAGGAATGTACCCTGGCTGGGAATCGAACCTGGGACACTTTAGTTCCCAGCCCGCGCTCAATCCACTGAGCTACGCCAGCCAGGGCGCCATGATATCTTTATTGATATTTTGTTTGGAAGATCTGTCCATTTTTGACTGTGATGTGTTAAAATCCCCCACTATAATTATGTTGCTGTCAATATCTTTCTTGAAGTCCTCTAAGATTTTCTTTATGTATTTGGATGCTCCTATGTTGGGTGCATATATATTTACAATATTTATGTCTTCTTGGTGGATTCTTCCCTTTAGTATTATGAAGTGACCTTCTGGGTCTCTCTTTATGGGCCTTTTTTGGAAGTCTATTTTGTCTGATATGAGTATTGCTACCCCGGCTTTTTTTTTCCTGTCTATTTGCTTGAAAAATTTGTTTCCAGCCCTTCACTTTCAGTTTGTGCAGGTCTTTTATCCTGAAATAGGTCTCTTGTAGGCAGCATATGTGTGGGCCATGTTCCGTATCCATTCAGCTATTCTATGTCTTTTGGTTGGAGTATTTAATCTATTTACATTTAAGGTTATTATTGATAGGTACTTATTCATTGCCATTTATGTATGTGTGTTCCTCTCTCTCTCTCTCTCTCTCTCTCTCTCTCTCTCTCTCTCTTTTCCTTCCTTTCCTTAAAGCAGTCCCTTCAGCATCTCTTGCAGAGCTGCTGTGGTGGAGGTGTGTTCTTTTAGACTTCTTTTGTCTGGGAAGCTTCTTATTTGGCCTTCTATCTTGATTGAGAGCCTTTCTGGGTAAAGTAGCCTTGGTTGCAGACCTCTGGTTCTCATTACTTGGAATATTTCTTGCCATTCTCTTCTGGGTTGGAGTGTTTCCATTGAGAAGTCAGCTGTTAGCCTTATTGGGGCTCCCTTGTATGTTACTTCCTGTTTCTCCCTTGCTGCCTTTAATATTCTCTCTTTGTCTTGAATTTTTGCCATTTTAATTATGATGTGTCTTGAGGTGGGCCTCTTTGGGTTCCTCTTGATTGGGACTCTCTGTGTTTCCTGGATTTGTGTGACTTTTTCTCTCAACAAATTAGGGGAGTTTTCCATCATTACTTTTTCAAATAGGTTTTCTATCCTTTGCTCTTCTTCTTCTCCTTCTGGTATCCCTATTATATGGATATTATTATGTTTCATATTGTCTTGCATTTCTCTTAATCCCTCTTCATTCTTTCTGAGCCTGTTTTCCTTTTCTTGCTCTTTCTGGGTGTTTTTTTCTACTTTGTCCTCCAATTCGCTAATCCGGTCTTCTGCTTCATCGATCCTGCTTTTCATTCCTTCTACGGTGTTCTTCAGTTCAGAAATTGTATTCTTCATTTCCTCTTGGCTCTTGTTGATAGTTTCTATTTCCTTTTTCATGTTGATATAGTTTGCAGTGAGATAGTTGTTGCTTCCTTGTAGTTTCTCGTAGGTCATTGTGAGTTCATTGAGCTTCCTGATAATCATTGTTTTGAACTCAATATCTGATAGTTGAGTTGCCTCTATTTCATTTAGCATTCCTTCTGAGGCTTCCTCATTTCCCTTCATTTGGGGATAGTTTCTTTGTCTTCTCATTGTTCCTGAGACTCTTCTTGTTAGCCTCTGTCTCTTAAATTGATCTGTTCTGGTTCTCTGTGATTATGGTGTGAACTTCTGTGGTAGAATACCTGTGAGATTCAGTGGTGCAGTCTCCTTCATGTATCCTGGTGTTCACAGCTTCCTCCTACTCTTTTTTTGTGATCAGTTGGAGGAGTAAGGCAAAATGGTTTAAGACAGCAAGACAGTATTCTATGATATTTACAGTAGCAGCCAGTAGAGAAGAGATGGGATATCTTTGGGCTCCTTATAGTGTTAACCATGATCTTCCACCCCACTAGCCACGTTTTAGAAAGGATGGAAAGAAGATAAGACTCTTATTGGGGATGAAAGGATTGTTAGTTGGATCTAGAAAGCTGTGAGGCTGTGGGAAATAAGATTCTGAGGAAGGGATGGAATAAAGATTAGTAAATAGGAGTAGTGTGTAAAAGAATAGAGACAAACCCCACAATAATATAGTTCAGGAAATTGCGAAGTGGGCTGAGATCAGGGAGGGTTGTTGAGTAGTATTTACAATTGTATGAACTAGGTCTTATTTACAGTAATATTAAAGCAACAATCATGTGGCAGAATCTATGAGATCTAGGTAACAAGAATAAGGAGTATAGAACCTTGAGAGGTGTACTAATGGAACACAAATGAAGGACAGTAAATTATCAACACACTGTGACTGAGATTACAGGGGGAACCTATCAAACAATAGTATAACCAGCCAAGTAAAGCAGAAAGAAAAAGAATACCAAAATACTATTAAAATAAAAAATGTCAGAAAAGTGAGAAAAAGATAATACAAATTAGCAGTAACTTGCAGGCTCAAAAAAAAGCGGGGGAGCAGAAGATGGAATGCAGGAGACATAAATTTGGAGTGGAAGGAATAATACTAGGATGAAAGGAAGAGAAACGTAAGAAATTGAGAGATATAAAAAAATAAGAATTAAAAAATAAAAAGTCACTTAAAAAAAACAAGATAATATCAAACAAACAACAACAGCATAAAAACAAACAAACAAAAAAAAACTCTTGTTGATTTCTAATTGGCCAAACCAGTTTTTCTGGTCTTGCTGGCTTCAACAGGCTGAGGGGCATTTGGAATGCTTTTTACTCTTCCCAGTCAGAACTCAGTCAGTCTCTAAGGCACTGTCCCCAGAGCCAGCAGTGTGCTCTCCCCAGAGCCAATCTGATGTCCCCCTGCAGGTCCCTAGATGTGGGTACGGGCACTCCCAAGCACGTTCTCTGGAGCTCACTGCCGCGGTCTCCCAGGCTCCAGCGCCCCGCAGAGCTCCTGTGTCTTTTCCGGGTTCACAGTGCAAGCTCCGGGGATCTTGAAGGGACCCGCACTTCCACCAATGTCCCTGTTGCGGGCACCAGGAACCCCAGAAGCAATGCGACCTTTCTAGGTTCACAGTGCAAGAGTCAGAAATCCCGAAGGGGTACGTGCTCCCCCGAGTTCACCACTGCAGGCTCCCGAGCCCTTTCCTTGTTCAAGGGTTCAAGATCTGGGTCTTCCACAGAACCACACTCCCACTGGGCTGGGGGTGTGGGCGCATGTCCAGGCTGCCCCTGGTCATGCAGGCTGGGGGCACTCACCCCTCCCAGGGCTATGCGTGGGTGCCTGCAGCCCCTGCGTGACTGTCTCCTAGTTCAACTCCCCTCTCTGTGCCTTCAAGCAAAAAGGCCTCCCGTGGTGTTGCCCAATCCCTGTTTTCCAGGGAGGGAATGGTGACTCCACTCTCCCGGGTGCCCTGAAGCAGACCTGGGAGTACCGGGCCTGGGGGCTGCAACCTCCCTCGTCCCCTTGCTGATCCCTGGGTCCCTATTGTCCTGAAGCAGTCTCTTTACCATCTGGTTTTGCAATGTCTGCTATAATTTTTGATGTCCTGTTTTCATAAATGTTGCAATAACCTGTGCCTCTTGTTCTGTTCCTCCGCCGATCCGTGAGTTTCTCTCCCCTGCATAGAGGAAGGGGATTACGCTCCCTTCAACAAAGCCACCATCTTAGGACCTCACCAGCGTCCTTCCTTTACCTAAATTCCATCTGGGTTTTCCCATTGCCCTCAAGGACACAGTCTTGGCTCTCCCAGTCCTCAAGGTCAGCACCCTGCTGTCTGCTGCTGACCTGCTGACCTCACAGTGTGTGCTCCAGACCCAGCCCTCCTGCCTCAGGTACCTGCTGACAGCATTTCTTGTCACACTCTCACCTGACTCTGCCTCTACTGTAGTTCCTAGTCAGCAGTCATCAAGACGGGCCATTCTACCATCTCTCTGACCTCAGGCCTCTCCCTATAGTCATTGCCTTCATCCAGGGTAAGTACTGAAGAACTATGAGGAGGTTTGCCTTGGCCACTCCCTGGGACTTAGTCCTGGGACAGCAGACTCTAGAAAAGCAGATCCAGGAGGAGATGGACTGCCTGGAGGAGGAGTTAGAGAAGATATGTGGTGAGAGCTGGGGTCAGGAGTGTGTGGTGTGTGTGCAAGCATGCATGGACCAAGCACAGACTAGTTCAAGACCAAGACTTCTCAGAATGTGACCTTGAGAAACCCTTTGGAAAACTCCAGCAGCACAAAGACAGGGTGGTTAGGAAAATCAGTAAAGGCTGTAATGTCTGTAGGACAGTAAAAAATGTCCTACAAAAAATCAGTAATGTCTGGAGGACATTACATCTAACTTGAGAACTAAGTGACAAACAGGAACAAACCAGCAAAAGGGGGAGGGAGGATGGTGAACAGTATTTAAGACCAAGGGAACCACAGATGTCAATCTACTTTCTGCCCTGGTTCTCTTTCTCCCCCAAGATATATGGTCTTTTCCCTGCTCTGCAGAGACACCTCCTGGTCCACACAACCAAGTCTTTGAGGTCCTTGAGAAGCAAGAGTTTGTTGTATCCCAAATGGCAAGGGAGCTGAGGTGTCTCTGGACAGGGATCACACTGGGACTTCGTCGATGTCTTTCTCATTCCCATGCAAGCAGGTGAGACTTGGAGCAAGATCTGATATGGTATCTGTGGGGACTGAGGATCTTAGAGCATCCTTGGATGGGATTCTAGAGCCTTGGGTCCCAAATACCTTACTCTCCCTTTGAGTTTACTGTGTGACCATGGACAATTTTCTCCACACGTCTTGGTCTGAGGTCTTCCATCAAAAATATTGTTGTACTAATAGGGGGGCCTTTGGTCTACATCTGGAACTATAAATAGACTTCATCTCATGTCTCACTTTTCTCCATTTGATAATGGGGACCTCCGAAGGGTTCTGAGTTTTAGTGCCAAAAAGTGCTGGGATTGATTGATCATGCCTGCCATCTAAGACTAATTGGGTGGAAGTGGAATAAGAAGTGGCACGTATCTGCCAACCCCGGTCTGGATAGACGGTCTCTCTCAGCTCTTCTCTTCTTCAGACATTCTGTGTTTCTGTACATAGGGACAAGGAGATTCTCACGTAAACTCAGCCAAGAGAATTTTATCAGTTCTGCTCTCAACAGCTTTCTGCCAAGATGGAGAAAACAGCACCATCCTCACATATGGACCTCTGATCCTCCTGAAGCAGCCACAGGTTACAATTCAGGACCACCACTTTCTCTTCTCAGCCTGATGTCGTAAAGCTGTATACAAGGACAAAAATTCAAAGCACATTGCTGGGGGGAGAGGGTGGAAGAGTGGATGTTGTTTATGCAATTCTGGGCTTAAAGTCTGGAAAGTTGAGGATGGGGGTAGGTGCCCAGGACAATAAGCCTTCTCATGGTCAGAAATTTATTTTTCCCACCTTTTTGTGAATGGACCAGAATTCATACAGCAAGAGACTGACCAAGTGGTGGTGCCAGAGAAATGGCCCTTCCTGGGGACAGGGTTCTGGTGCCATGCGAGGATGCTGTCCCCCATGAGATCCTGAGGTTTGCAAACATCATACCTTGGGGTGTGCACTGTACTGTCACCCAGGACATGCAGTTATGGGGATGCCACATCCCAAAGGTACAAGATAAGTGTGGGTCCCCTGGATTCTGCTGGTTTTCAGGTCTCCTAGGTAGAGCTACAGGACAGACCCTATCAGTATTAGTTCGTAGGTCCTTCCAGAGCTGGATTCCCACCCTACCTCCTTCAACCCAAACAGGGAAGAGATCAACAGCTTCCTGATGAAGCACTGAAGTGCAGCAGTTGAGAGGCAAGGCTCTGAAGTCACCTAGCATCCCTGCACCAATGCTTCCCAGCTGTGTAATTCTGAGCAAGCGACTCAACCTCTCTGAGCCTCAGTCTCTTCTTGTATACAATGGACATAATAACACTAGCTACACAATGTGGTGTGCAGTTCAGTGTCATTAAGTACATTTACTTTTGTGCAACCATCACCAGAATCCATCTGTAAAACCCTTCTGTGGCAAATCTGAAACTCTGTTCCCATTAAACAGCAAATGCCCATTGCCCTTCCCCACAGTGCCTGGTAGCCATCATTCTACTTCTATCTCTACAAATTTGACTACTCTAGATACCTCATAGTATTAGAATCATACAGTGTTTGTCCTTTTATGACTGGCTTATTATCTTCAGGGTTCACACATGTTGCAGCACATGGCAGAATTCTCTTCCTTTCAAGGCTGAATAATGTTCCATTGAATGGATACACCATTTCATGCATCCATTCATCTGCTGACAGACACTTGAGTTGCTTCCACTTTTTGGCTGTTGTGAATAATGAGTTATAAACATGGGTGTACAGGTATCTCTTTAAGTCCCTGTCTTCATTCCCTTTGGGAATATACCCAGGCCCAGGTTTGTTTCTGAGAAATTCTCTCAGACACTCTCTGCAGCTCCTGAGTTGCAGCAGAAAAATCAAACTCTGAGAATCTGTGAAATCTCCCCAAATGTGAGAGTAAATGCCCACATACATGGCCTTCTGTGATGTGGAATGGTGACTTTTCCTCCCCTTGCAGTAGGAAAGGTGAGTGGTGCCAGGGAGGAGAGAGGCTTGCCAAGGGAGTGCCTTTACTTGGTTCTCAACAGTCTGAAAATTCCTGAATGCCCATACTGTTGGCTAGATGTTTGCTTATTTTCTTGAATTGACAGAGAATGCCTTTAGGTGAAGAGGTTAAGAAATCTATGGCAAGCAAAAGAGTCAAAAGCTCAAGATGATCTACAATAGGTGAACATTCTCACAAAGGGCTGAAACCTGTTTTTGTGGTCAGAAGTGATGTAACTAATGCCAGGGTGGCCACTAGCCCTCACGGTGCACCTTTGTGAGAATAAAGAAGTTGCAGAGGTAAGTGGCCTGTTGAATGCATGGTGTGAAGACAAAGGGCCCTTCTTGTATTTCAGTCCTGCTTATGCAAGACACATGTTTGTGACCTGCTGTAGTAGCAGTTCTTGTGTGCTTATGTGCCCAGAGACTATCACCATTTCTTTCACTCCTCTGAATAGATGCTACAATTATGCCATTTTGCATATGGCAATACTGAAGTTCGGAGAGATGTCACTTGCCAGGCACCCACCTGGGAAGCGAAAATGCTGGGATTCAAGCCCAGGGCTGCTGGCCCCAGGGATCACATTCTCCCTACCCCATTGTTCCCCAGGACCACATAGACCATGGAGCTTTTGGACAGTGTACCAGAAGCACACCTGCGGGTGCTCCCTTGGGTGGGCAGACACAGATATCTAAACCAACTCCTTCCACAGGACACAATAATGTTCCCATGGCCCACACTGTTCTCCATGACACTGACAAGTTCCAAGAACCCTTTTCTCTCCAGCCTGAGAGGTTCCTGGATGCCAACAAAGCCTTTTGGAGCAGCCCCGCCTTTCTGACCTTCTCTGCAGATGAGTATCCATGTTTTTGTCTGGAGAAGGGTGGATGCCTTCCCTCTTGGAATATCTTCCTGTAACACAAGCAGGTGGGTTTCTGATTGCTGGTTTGAAAGACAGATGCCACAGGCCAGCGTCCCATGAGGGGAGTCCAGATACATCCCAACTACAGTGACTCCTAAGATTAACCCTTGCTCAGGAAGCATAGATGGCGCCAGGCCTGTGAAAAACATAAAAAAAACCCAAGAGTTTTTTAAAAATAAAACTAAACATAATGCTCTAAATTCTAGATAAAATAAATAGCAGATTTAATACTGAATGCTTCTTAAATGATCATTTGTGTTATAGTTATCTAAAAATTAAATAGCTATACAAACACTGGCTAATGTTTTTATTTAAACTAACTTTTAGTTATATATAATGAAAGCACCTGTAAAAAGTAGACCAAGCAGAGCAGGAATACAAAATTAATGTAAATCCTTCCTCCTCAATCCTACTCCCTTGAATGCAAGTCCTACAACCTATAGAGAGATAAGCTTGGGTAATGGTTTCCTGTGTACCCTCCCAAAAATGGTCTAAGTTAGCTGTTTTCAACATTTTTCATCTCATGGCACACATAAACTAATTACTAAGATTCCATGGCACACCAAAGAATATATCATATTTTTTGCCGATCTGACCAAAGGTATAATCTTGATTCACTCACACCAGACAGCTATTATTTTGTTGGCAGTTGTCTTTTTTATTTGACAATTCAGGGGAAAAGAGATCAGTTTCCCTGACTAAATAGTCAGGTATAGCATGTTTTAAATATTCTTGTGACACACCCATTGAAAATCACTGAGCTGAGTAAATGCAAGCACAAATATGGATGTATGTATATTTTTACAAAAACAGGTAATCCTAGCATTCCAATCTGGACTTAAAAAATTTAACTATGTGTCTTGGACATTGTTCCACTGCAGCACATAGAGTTCTAACTCATTCTTCTTTTTTTAAAAAGGATTTTTTTTTAAGAGAGGGGAAGGGAAGGAGAAAGAGGAGGAAAGAAACATCAATGTGTGGTTGCTTCTCACGTGCCTCCACTGGAGACCTGACCTGGCTTGCAACCCAAGTATGTGCTAGACTGAGAATCAAACTGCCAACCCTTTGGTTCACAGGCTGGCACTCAGTCCACTGAGCCACACTAGCCAGGGTGAACTCATTTTTCTTAATGGCCAGGTGGTGTTTCCTTGTTGATGTACCATAATTTTTTCACTCATTCCCATACAAATAGGTGTTAGGATTGGTTTCAGTTTTCACTTTGCTCCAGTGTTCATTGTTCTGTGTGGGTCTTGGGACACATCTGGGAGTGCTGGGAGCAGTATGTAGGAGTAAACTGCTGGCTCACATACATTCATTTCAGAAGCTACTGCCTGATTTCATGGTCTACTATTGAAAGACAGAAGGACGTCAACCCAAAGATGGTTTAAAGCAGGGCTGACCCACTGTATCCCATAGACTTTGTGGTACACTTGAAATAGTACATTTTGGGGTCTTTGAAAGCCAGAGCCTTTCAAAAGTGGTCACTTCGGGAAGATACTAAAAGTGGCACTGTCTTTCCCCTCCTTGAACCAAGGAAGAGCTTCACTTCTTAAAGGGAGCTGTCCACGCTTTCCAAGATGATCACATAGGATATACCTACCCTCACAGGTGAACAGTAGTATGTGGCATCTTGCCTGTGGGAGAATGAAGGTTTATGTTCAAGGAGGAAATCAGGAAAGATTTAGCTGAAATCACAGTCTTACTTAAGCCATCAGAGAGCATCTGTCATCTATTCCCCCTCCTTGTCTCTTTCTAGTTCCCTCTTCCTTGTCCCCTTCTATCCTCTTATCTGTTATTTATCCCTCCCACACCCTCCTCAGGTCAGATCTCTGTATCTCCCTGCCCCCTTTAGCTGCACACCTCTGACCTCAGGTAGCTGTGGCTTCTCAGACAGGTTCAGAGGGAAGCAGGGTCATAGAGGTTATTTTCTCCAACCCTGTGCCACCACCCAGCACTGCAGGAGTAGGGTGTGGGGAGTGATTCACACCCAAGCTCTTGCATATGAGGCTTGAAGTGTACTTTCATACTTTCACTGGTCTTTTATGTAACTCTTAGTACTTAAGTAAAGTTTGTTATGCAAAGGGAGCTTGCCCAATGAGTGAACTCAAGAACCCTGTTTTGTAACATCAGTTAAAAGGTTGACTGTCTGCCCCCCTCTTTGGAGGGGTGAGTTATATAGCAAGGATGACCATTGGCCCATATTGGCTGGAAGCAGTTGAGTTGATCCCTTTTGTCCTGGTTTAATTATTAATAGTAGCTCTTTCACTCTCAAAACTATCCCATTGTTGACAATAAATTATATGTTCTCTAGTTTAAATGCCCTTTGGTTTTACAGCCGAGTTATCTGGGGGGAAAGAAAGTATCTAAAGGCTTTTAGAAAGTAAATCATTAACATCATAAATGAGTTGGATTCTCCATTCCTCCTCTCTCGGCCCCTGGAAACCACCATTCTAATTTCCATTTCTATGAATTTGACTACTCTAAGGACCTCATATAAGAAGAAGCATACAAAATTTATCCACTTATGACTGGCAAATTTCATTTAGCATAATGTCTTCAAGGTTCATTCGTGGTGTAGCATGTGTCAGAATTTCTTTCCTTTTCAAGGCTGACTCACATTCCATTATATGAGCATACCACACTGTTTACTCACTCATCCCCCAGGTCAGATTTATTCATTTATCATTCATTCATTCACTCACTCCACAAATTTTACTCATGTACCTAGCACAAAAGCTGAAAATAGAACTTTCAAAATTCCCTCCCCTCCAAGTGTTTACACTGTCGTGTGTTTGGAAACAGATAATAAATAAACAAGCAAAATATATGGTATATGAGATGGGGATAAGTGCTCTAGTCACAAATAAAGTAAGGAGGGGGACAAAGAAAATGCTTGAGAGAAGGGAGTCCTCTCTGAGAAAGAGAGTATTTGAAAAAGACCTAGAGGAGGTGAGGATGGGAGCCATATGGATATATGGGGAGAGCATTCAAAGCAGAAAACCAGCCAGTGCAAAGGCCCTGAGGTGGGTGGGCCTGGTGTGTTCAGAACAGCAAGGGAATCAGTGCGGCTGGAACTGAGTGACTGAGAGGGGAAGAGATAGGTAAGGGAAGTGAGGCTCAGAAGCCAAAGGCCTTTCTCAAGGTCACACAGCTAGTAGGCAGCAAACCTGTAACTTGAACAGGGTCTCTGTAACCTCAGAACTCCAGCTCTTAATCATAACACCATTTTTCCTCACAAATAACCCAGCAACAATTTCCTTGTACTGATTATTTACTTTGTGCTAATCCTATGCTCATATGTTACCAGCATTATTTCATTTTACACATGGCAAAACAGTGACTAAAAGATCTGATAGAACTGGCGGGAGCAGAATCAAAGGCAGGTCTGTGTGATTTGTGTGTGTGTGTGTTACATAATTTTATTTTATTATTTTTTTATTGTTGTTCAGTTACAGTTTTCTGAATTTCCTCCACACAGCTCCTCCCACCCCAGCCAAATCCCCCTCCCTCCCTTGCTTCCACCCCCCCTTGGTTTTGTCCATGTGCCCTTTATAGTAGTTCCTGAAAACCCTTCCCGCATTATCCCCTCCCACCTCTCCTCTTGTTACTGTCAGATTGTTCTTACTTTTAAGTCCATGCCCTTCTTTGTTGTTGTTACAGTGATGCATAGAGCTAAGGAGTACTTAAATGATGAGCTTCAGCATTTTAGGATATTGGGGCCAAGACTGACACGACTGTAATAATGGTACAATATGTAAGTACTTCCCTGACTGGTTGGTCAGTAGCCACTACTACCATGACGATTTCTCCATACTGCTCCCACCTGACTCTGGCCCAACCCAGCACCCTCAGACCTCCTCTGAATCCAGCACCAGAAGGGTTAACACAGAGCTCAGCAAGGGGCCTTCCCACCTCCTCCTGCCAAATATCAGGTGTCTGTTCTTATTGTATAGGTGTTAAAAGACTTGTAATATCACCCCTACTTGGAACTATAGTGTGACATATCTGGAAGGAGGCAGGATTTTCAGCTCAGAGATTAATATCAAGTTCACCCAACAAAGGAATACAGAAAGGAATCAAAGCCAGGGGCATCTTCTCAGTTGACATTCTGGAGCACAAGCCTCATTCAAACCTGCCTCTAAGGGCAAAAAAATGCACCATGGGCAACAAGCTCTTAATGTCCAGAGGAATTCCTTTTGGAAGTAGGCCCTGAGGTCCTACCCTAAGCTGCACCTGATCAGTCTTACCTAGGGCTTACTGGTTTCCACTGTGTTGCCCACCAAATTATTGTAGTTATTGGTCCATTCTTTCTAAAAAAGGAAGGGCCTGAGCTCCTGTCTTGCTTCATCTGGCTGACCTTGGTCAACACACTCCCCTATAAGATTCTCCTTCTTTGTGGATGAGGTAGAAGGTGGTAATAGATACCAACACCCAGCTTCTCTTCTCTTCCCAGGCCCACAGCTAAGCATTTCCCAGCCTCGCTTGAAGTGAGGTGTGGTCACGTGACCCAGCTCTGGCCCATGCAAAACAAGCAGAAGTTGTTTTCTCTGCCAATTCCTGGCTGCCCTGTGTCTCACCCACATCTGCCACATACAATTTTTATTCTCTCTTCCCTCCCAGTTGCTGGTTGATTAGCAAGGATTCTATCAGCCTAGAGGACAAATCCTAGATGGAAGGAACCTGGGTCTCTGAATAATCACATGAAAGCCGATTCACCAACTAGACACACCTAATTAACTTTCACATAAGTGAAAAATAAAGTTTGATTGAGTTAAGTCAAAAGGCTTCTGGAGCCTGTTTGTTAGAGCAGGTAGTATTACTTATCCTACCTCAATAGCATCAGGAACTTGGGGAAATCACCTTACCTCTCTGAGTCTGTTTCCTCATCTATGAAATGGGAATAATGATACCCATGTGTTGTTGAGAAGACTGAGTGAGATGACAGTGGTAACATTTCTAGGACATAACCCCCCCCCCAAAAAAACACAGAATTATCTTCCTAGGGCAGGCCCCTTGTAGTACAGGCTTCTCTCACTGGGTAAGTGTTCTAAGGACCCATCTGTATCACTGTACCAGCTGACATTGTTGTGAGAGGCTGCTTTTGGATTCAGTGAGGGTTTTTTTGAAGACCCTTTCAACTGTTTTCCCATTTCACGAAGGGTGATTTACAAGAGCACCTGTCTACATTGCACTGTGTTCACAGCTTTTGACTGAAACAGGGACCCCATGCCCAAACCTCCCTATTCACCTGATCTCGCCCCCAGTGATTTTTATTTTTGTTTCCCTAGATGAAGAAAAATCCTCAAATGGAAAAGTTTTACCAATGTGGAAGAGGTGAAACAAAAAACAGCAGAAGCACCAAAAGGCATCAAAACTGACGAGTTAACAAACTGTTTTGAGCAGTGATAAAAACATCTCCATAGGTGTAATGCATCAAATGGAGAGTACTTTGAAGGTGACTGAAGTTTAAACATGTAAGAATAAATACACAATTTTTTATAAATAAATTCAAGGTATCTTGGTTCCCCCCTCAAGCACTCAGTGTCCGTTCTTCTTCCTTCCTCCTCTAGTATGCTCACAAGAGAGCCTACTGAGAGAAAGAAACTACCGTTAACAGAGGTCTCATAGGAGTTGGCATGTAATGCTCCACGGATGGGCAGGAGTTTGTGGAGGCAGGGGCCATGGCCAAAGTGGCCTCTGAGGAACTCCATGTCTGATGCCCAGAAATTGGAATATCTCCCCTGGGCTTAAACGAGGAGAACCTAGACAATCTCAAAATAGCAGATAACTCCCAAGTTGTAGAGCTTACAAGAGTCAGGAAAATTAGCAGCCTGGCTCCAGAATGATCCTCTACATTCCAGAAGAAATCAGAAGGAGGAAAGACCAGCAGCCATGAAAACAGGTGATACATTTGGGGTCTGGTGAGGACATGGGTGACCTAGAACACAGACATCATGTGGAGAAGACATGGGACAAGGGGCTGAGGTTTGAAGATGAAAGTATTCAGTGTTGGTCTGAAAGGTGGATGTTATCCCAAGGATGACAGGGAGCCACAGAGGGTGTTAAGCAGGGAGCCACCTGGGTGAGCTATGCTGTTGAAAATTCACAGTGGAGAGGGTTAGTAGATGATAACATACATAATTCCACTGGGAAGAAGATCCTTCATCCCATTGCCCACCAGGAACTTGGGGAGGCAGGAGGGGACAAATAAAAGAGTGTGAGTTCAGTGAGTGCCCATCTCCTTTTTCACATCAGACATTTGAGGGCTAGGGAATGGGTAATACACTGAGGAGGAGAAAGTGAGTGTGCATAGGGACAGTGGTTGGCCAGTTCATTGTCATCACCTGAACAAAGAGAGTTCCCACCCCCAAAATAGGAAATTGCTGCTCCATTAGAGGCTTATGGTAGCTTAGGGGAAAGGTGCATGGGGTCCTCAGATCCTGGGAAGAAGAGAGAATATGGGGCATGCCACGCTGGGAAGGAAGTGTCTCTTTGGATTACTGAGTAGTGGCTGGTGTCCCAGCTCACCCACATATCCTGGAGAATCGGGGGCTGCAGAAAGGAAAAGGTGCTCCTACATAGCCACCTGCAGTTTTGAATGTGAGAATCACTGTCTTTTTAAAGTATATTTTACTGATTGTTTTATTACAGTTATCCCTTTTTTCTCTCCCCTTTATCCCCCTCTACCCTGCACCCACCTCTCTCCAGCATCCCCCACCTCACCTCAGTTCATGATCATGGGTTGTACATGCAAGTTTTGGCTTCTCCATTTCCTATACTATTTAACCTCCCCCTGCCTATTTTGTACCCACCAATTAAGTTTATTCCCTGTACCTTTTCCCCCATTCTCCCCCTCCACTTCCCCACTGATAACCCTCCATGTGATCTCCATTCCTGTGATTCTGTCCCTGTTCTAGTTGTTTGCCTGGGGTTGTTTTGTTTTGTTTTGTTTTGTTTTAGGTTCAGTTGTTGATAGTAGTGAGTTTGTTGTCATTTTGCTGTTCATAGTTTTGATCATCTTCTTCTTAGATAAGCCCCTTTA
Source organism: Phyllostomus discolor (assembly GCF_004126475.2). Classification (NCBI taxonomy): domain Eukaryota; kingdom Metazoa; phylum Chordata; class Mammalia; order Chiroptera; family Phyllostomidae; genus Phyllostomus; species Phyllostomus discolor. The sequence continues at coordinate 7,964,631 of NC_040914.2, forward strand.
ACATTTCATATAATAAGGGCTTAGTGATGATGAACTCCTTTAACTTGACATTATCTGGGAAGCACTTTATCTGCCCTCCCATTCTAAATGAAAGCTTTGCTGGATAGAGTCAGTTGGATGGAGGTCCTTGCCTTTCATGACTTTGGATATTGTTGTGCAGCCCCTTTTCGCCTGTAAGGCTTCTTTTGAGAAACCAGCTGATAGTCTTATGGGAACTCCTTTGTATGTACCTGTTTTAAAGAAACCTTTTGAGGTTAGAGCCCAAATACCCACCTTTTTGACAATAGGAGAGGAAATCTGACAAGAAGTAACTTTTCTCTGTAAAGTCGCAAAGGTCGATGGGGATAAAAATTGGTGGGAGGACACCATACGAGGTATTTTCAATTTACCTTCTGAATCCTCTCTCTACCTGCACTGGGCCCTGGGAACCTGGCCTGTATGGATGGTCTCAGGTGCCAGGTGGGTTTGGTTAATAAGAAACCACAACAGCAAATTGGAGAGAAGAAGGAAAAAGAGGAAGAATTGGTGCCCTGAGCTGGATTCATATGTGGAAGCCCTAACACCCAGTATCTCAGGATGTGACTGTGTTTTAAGAATAAGACCTTTAAAGAGATAGTGAAGTGAAAGTGAGGCCATTATGGTGGGCCCTAATCCAATCCAACTGGTGTCCTTGTAAGAAGAGATGTTTGGACACACAGAGGCACCAGGCACACGTGTCCACAGAGGAAAGCCCACACCAGGACAAAGTGAGAAGACTGCCATCTTCAGGCCAAGGAGAGAGGCCTCTGAAGAAACCAAACCTGACCAACAGCTTCATCTTGGACTTCTCGCTCTCAGAACTGTGAGAAAATAAGTTTCTGTTGCTCAAGCCTGTACCAATTGGTGGCATTTTGCTATAAAAACAATAGCAAACTATTACAGTTCTCCCCTGATGGTTGTCAAGGGCTGGCTTTATCCTTCAATGATGGCTCGGCTCCTACCAGATGACCTTCTTCATACAGCCCCCTCCCTTTCACATGCAACCATGACCTTCTGCATACAGCCCCTCTTTTCCTTTTTTTTAATTTTTAAAAATATGTTTATTGATATTAGAGTGAGAGGAAGGGAAAAAAGGAGAGAGAGAAACATCAACCAGCCTGTCCCATACATGCCCCAATTAGGTATGAAACCCACAACCCAGCTATGTGCCCTGACCAGCATTAGAACCCCCAACCCTCAGGTGGGTGGGGCAATGCTCCAACCAACTAAGACACACTGGCCAGGGCCAGCCCCTCTCTTTCACATGCAACCCTTGGGACTTCAAGGGTAGGCATATTAACAGCTCCCTGCTACCACCAGCCCTGAGGTCTTCTACTTCTTGTTGCTTCTTCTCAACCCTATTCTCACCTTTGTGACAATTTCTATAATAAACTCTTCTTGATTAACTAGCTGGAGGGTGCCACTTGTTCCCACGAGAACCCTGGCTAATACAAATAGTAACTCAGGTTTTTGTTTCTTTCTGTCTTTAGCCCTTTGCTTATTAGGCCAATAAGCATATTTTGTAATTCCTGCTTTGTGGAAGGGATGACACAGTAGAAAAGAGAGAAAATGGGAGTCATTTCTTTGCTTTTGAGTTTCCAAAATCTAGTTTAGAGTGGTAAAGAAATCATTTGGCGGGAAGAATAGATGTGGGAGAAACCCACATCTGGGGTTTCTCCCTAGTCTTACATGCTCTGCAAAAACTAAAGCTGGGTTAGGGGCTAAAGAGGGGTGGGGTTGCTGCTTCAGCTGGGACAGTCCGACAAGGGGTGACACATGAGTAGTGTGGCCTGAATGCTCTGCTATGAGTCATGAAAATACATGGTGACTGGACACAAAGGTTGACCCAACAGTGACCTGGCTTGGACTTTCATCCCAAGAGCACAGAGTGGGGACAAGATTGGGCCTGAATTTTGATAAGAAGGCTCTGGCTGCTGAGAGGAGGAGGCATATGGACCACTGCGGAAGACAGCACAGGGAACCAGGCAGAGTTTACCAGTGAGGAGGCAGCAAAGGTGTGGCCTGAATCCAAACCTGTTGTCTGGCTCCAAAATCTATATCAGAACAGTGGAAGGGAACTCCTTGCCTCTTTGACACTTGAAAATGAAAGTCAGAAAAAGAAGGACCTCCTGCAAGGTCCCCAGTAAACTGTGGCACAGGGAAGGGCCACAGTGACAAAGAGGAAGTGGAAGTCTTGGGTGAGAGCCCTGCATCTGTAGACATTCTTGTGCATGTTTCTTTTATGCCCTTCTCGAGACAGCCATAAACACTTGGGACAAAGCAGGCAGGGCCCTTAATCTTCTGAAAACTTTTTTCTGGAACTCTGTTCTGATGTCTCTCCCACCTCGTGTACTTACTGTTCATGATAAGGCACATGTCCCTACCTGGTCAGCCCCAGAATAACCTAGGTACTTCTCTTGCCTTGTAAAGAGGAATCCTAGCCCTGTCTGTATGGTCCTGATCAAGCACTTTCCCCTCACTTTGCCTCAGTTTCCCCAGCTGTAAAATGAGAATGTATGGGGCTATGCAGAAGGGAATAGATCTGAAGTCACTGGTTAAATTCAAGATTTGGACAAAGTTACTAGCTGTGTGAATTTGAACAAATGTCTTGACCCCTCTATGCCTAAATTTCTTTATCCATAAAATGGGATAATGATCACACTCATTTCACATGGTTATTTTGAAGACTCTTTGAAGACATGGGTTTACTACATCTGACAGATAAAAGTTCCTCAAAAGTTTACCTCTTCTTGCTTGCATTCTAATAAACCAAATGCATCCGTGCAGAGATCTGAGGCACTGGGATAGATGGACAAGGAGGGATTCTGGGGTTCTGCACGTGGGCAGGGGCCTGAGGCGCTCAGGTACAATATGGAGTCCCACAACCCCAGATTTTGGACTCTGTCTGGTACCTGAAGGGGCCAGGGCTCAGATAACTCAAAACACCATCTGACAACAGGTCAGAAAATATTCAGAGAAAATAAAAAATTGACATTCCAAAGCCCAATCCCTGCTTCAGCCTGAGCACTGAGCTGCATCCTGGTCATTCAGTGAATGCTGACCCTTGTCACACATCAGAACCTAGCCAAGCTGCTGACCCCATGCTAATTCTGAACACAATCTGGCCACGAGAAGCATCTCAGGGACAGTCTGGCAAGATCAGAGAGCAGGAGACATGAAGCTATGTATTTGATGTGCTTGCTCAGAGGTAAAAAGCAGAAGTGCTTAGACCAGAGGGTCCATCAGGGGCAGTTTGGGGAAAGGGACCCAGAGAGCTCCCTTTGGCTATTAGCAAAATCTTTGAATGTCTCACTGGTAAGTTTTGACTTTTTCTTAGGGCCTTGGGAAACCATGGTGGATTTTAAGAGTCACAATCAGATTTGTGCTTTAGAAAATCCACTCTGGTTTAGAGACTGGATTAGAGGAATGAGACTGGATGTGGGGGGTGGGAGTGTGGAAAAGGGAGCAGGCTAGGTGTGATAGTCAGTGTGGCTTAACTAAGAAAGAACGTCCAAAATCTCAGTGGCTTACAGCAACAAAAGTTTCTCTTTTACAATGAGTTTGGTGGGTTTCCCCTACTGGTGACTTTGCTTTTTGTTTTTCCATTTTGTGGCTCTTCTCTCTGGCTAATGGAGGGAAACAGTATGGAAGATTTTACTGTGGCTGTGGCTGCCACAGCATGGTTCCGGTCATGGCAAGTCAATATTCAGGGTTTGTTTATTAACTCAGTAAATATTGATTGTGCTAATGTGTTTCAGGCACTGTTCTAAGTACTTAGAATTCAACCCAGGAACTAAAGTTCCTGCCCCCATGGACTTTGGATGTTTGTGGAGAAGACTGATAATACCACAAAAGTGCTATTTCTATTTCAGTTGCAAATAGCAAAACTCCCCTCAAACCAGCTAAGAAAGCTACAAGAAAAAAAGGGGGCAGTATTTATTAGTTCCCATAATTGGGTATTCTATGAGTGGATCTGGCTTTAGTAATTCTCTCTCTTTCTCGCCCTCTCACTCTCTCTCACCCCACACCCTTTGCACCTGCCCCCCGCCCCCCACCACCTTTGCGTTAATGGCTTTATTTTGTGTCAGTAACATCTTTTGGTGGGAAAGATGATCATTGACAGCCCTAGTTTTACACCAGCTCAGGGAAGACTCTAATTGGCTCTGCCGGGGTCACGTGCCTATCCTTGGTTCAACCACCATGAGTTTATGACTGTAGCAGCCAGAGCCATTCACTCAGGCTTGAGGATGGTAGGAGGGACAATAAAGTGTGACTGACAACCTCACCAGGGCCACTTGTTGAGAAAGTTCTCTAAATCAGGTGTTACCAGGTAAGACAGGGAGTGAATGTGTGCTCCGATGACAATAAACAGTAGCTTCCTCAGTCCTAGACCACATTTTAGAAGACCAGAATCAAGACATACACACTTGACTTCTGGCCAAGATGGAGGTATAGGTGGACACACTATGCCTCCTCACACAACCAAGATAGGGACAACACAACAACTTAGAAACAGAATAACAACCAGAATTGACAGAAAATTGATCTGACTGGAAGTCGGACAACCAGGAAGTGAAAATACACACGTTCATCCAGACCCGTAGGAGGGGTGGAATCGGCAGCCAGCAGTGCGGCGCGGCGAGGAGATCACAGAGCATTGAGACCGGGCGCGTTAAGCATCTGGGGCCTGCAAGACCACAGCAGGTGGATCCCGAGTGCACAAGCGGCAGCTGGCAGACCCAGCAAGGCGGCGATTGTGAAGCAAGGCACTGCGTGCAACCCAGGATCCCAGTGCTGGGAAATAGAGCCTTGGGGCACTGACTGAAAACACCTGTGGGGGTTGAGGCACAGGGAGAGACTCCCAGCCTCACAGGAGAGGTCCTGGGAAAGTCCCAAGGTGTGCACAAGCCCACCCACAAGGGAATTAGCACCAGAGGGGCCCAGTTTGCTCGGGGGGAAGCAGCATAAGGAACTGAGGTCTGACAGAGAATGGAGCAAGCGCCATTGTTCCCTCTCTGACCCCGCCCCCACATAAATGTCACAACCCAGAGACTGGGGTGCCCCGCCCTGGTGTACACCTAAGGCTCCTCCCCTCATATGTAACAGGCAAGACCAAACCAAAGGGGCAGGGGAGATGGCTCAAACAGAATTGCAAGCCTCAGAATCAGTACTTTTAAGCAACCAAGAGGTAGCCAACCTATCAGATGCACAGTTCAAAGCACTGGTGATCAGGATGCTCACAGAATTGGTTGATTTTGGTCACAAATTAGATGAAAAAATGAAGGCTACAATAAGTGAAATGAAGAAAAATGCACAGGGAACCAATAGTGATGGAATGAAAGCTGGGCCTCACATCAATGGAGTAGACTGGAAGGAAGAAATATACAACCAGAAAAGAATGAAGAAATAAGAATTCAAAAAAATGAGGAGAGGCTTAGGAACCTCCAGGACATCTTGAAAGGATCCAACATCCAAATTATAGGGGTACCAGAAGCAGAAGAGGAAGAGCAACAAGTGGAAAACTTATCTGAACAAATAATAAAGGAGAACTTACCCATTCTGGCGAGGGAAATGGACCTCCAGGAAGTCCAGGAAGTTAAGAGAGTCCCAAAGAAGTTGGACCCAAGAAGGAACACACCAAAGCACATCATAATTACATTAGCCAAGGTAAAAATGAAGGAGAGAATCCTAGAAGCAGCAAGAGATAAGGAGACAGTTACCTACAAAGGAGTTCCCATAATACTGTCAGCTGATTTCTCAAAAGAGACCTTGCAGGCAAGAAGGGACTGGAAAGAAGTATTCCAAATCATGAAAGGCAAGGACCTACATCCCAGATTGCTCTATCCAGCAAAGCTTTCATTTAGAATGGAAAGGCAGATAAAGTGCTTCTCAGATAAGGTCAAGTTAAAGGAGTACATCATCACCAAGCCCTTATTTTATGAAATGTTAAAGGGACTTATCTAAGAAAAAGAAGATAAAAAATATGAACAGTAAAAAATGACATCAAACCCACAGTTAGTAACAACCATACGTAAAACAAAAGCAAACTAAGAAAACAAATAGAACAGGAACAGAACCACAGAAATGGAGATCACATTGGGGGTTAGCAACAGGGGAGTGGGAGGAGGAGAGAGGGGGAAAAGGTACAGAGAATAAGTAGCATAGATGGTAGGTAGAAAATAGACAGGGGGAGGGCAAGAATAGTATGGGAAATGTAGAAGCTAAAGAACTTATGACACATGGACATGAACTAAAGGGGGTGAATGTGGGTAGGAGGGGGTATGCAGGGTAGAGGGGAGTCAAGGGGGGAAATGGGACAACTGTAATAGCATAATCAATAAAATATATTTTAAAAAAGACATACCCACTTGCTCCTACATGCAGTTCAACAATGCCCCCTCTCAACACAAAAGTAACTCTCCCACAAACTACCAAAAGTTTATTCATCCTCCTCCCCAATAAAGTTTAATTCCTGTGCCAGCATATAATCAAGGAACTCTGAGTAAAGTGTAAGGTGTATGATACAGTGAGCTGTCAGTCAGATGTCCAAAATCTACAAAGTAACAATTAAACCACTGTCTATACACCTATGGTGGAGTTTGTTGATTGCCTACACCACAAACATTCCCATCCCCTTTCTTCTGATTGTAAGGCCTTGTGTCCCACAAAAAAGTTTGGGAATACTCACTGCTTTGCCAGCATTCCCTGTGGGTAGGGGTATCCATGCCTCAAAGTTTTATTTAGTCAATGAGATATACATATATGGTGTTCCAAAAATATTATTATTCCACCTTAATAAAAGGAGAGCAGAATATGAGGTAAGTCCTCTTAAAGTGAAGGATGCTCTCTGCTTTCTGTCTTTGGAGAAGGTGATGTAAGGACATGATATCTGGAGCATGATATCTGCCGCTGCCTGTGAGCATAAGACAATGAGCCTGAAGCCTAAAAGTCAACAAATAAGATGATGGAGCAACAGAATGAAGTAAGTTGGGTTTCTTGTTGCCTTACTGAGTTATTAAATAAGCTCTGGCACTGCTTACTTCCCAACTTGTTGCTTTGTAAGATAATGTGACACAAATGCATTGACACATGCATTTCGGCAGAACAAGAGAGCACTGACTGAATCCAAAACAGGAAAAGATTCCCTCACAAGGCCATGGACCCAGCACAGGCTATGAGGGCTCCTTATATCTTGGTAAGGAAGTGTCCAGGGCCAAGGCCCATTCTTATGCAGCCCAGCTGGGGTCGGAAGACTGCACACATGAGACCACCTTCCCTAACAATTCTGCTGCCTATAAATAAAAGTATTCTAGCTGCCAACATCTTGGCAGTTCAATGACTAACTGACTTTAATAACCCCCATGGTTGCTGCTAATCCTCATCTCTGAAAGTTACTTCTCCACTGTGTCATTCTTGTCCTGCCTGAAGGAGGTTTGGAGGAGGATTTGCCTCCATCAATCACAGGCCACTATTTGCCAGAATCAGGGTCAATTTGGACAACTCCCTTAAAGCAAGCCCACAATAGAGAGATGCTTCAATTCTTAGGAATTCCATGGAGGTTGTTCATTACACAGGAAACCTTGACAACCTTGGTTCTTGAATCTGAATTCACGCCAGTCAAGTGACTTTGTGTGATTAGAAAAAGGCACTCCTACTGGATGGATGAATTAGAAAAAGGATCTCATCTGGGCAGATCCATTCTTCAGTATGCAAAGCTTGAAGTGTTTTCCTGGGGTTAGAGGCAGCCTTGCACCAAGGTACATGACTTGTCAGGCAAAGTGTGAGCAAGACTGCAGTGGCTGTTAACTGTGTGCAGTGAACAGCCTGCACAATGGCACAGCCATTCATTCTTTGGACCCAACCTCAAAAGTCTGCCTGTCTGCAACAGTTGTCAGAGCTCTAGAGCCCTAAGGGGAATCAACAGAGCTGGACTTAGTGACAGATATTGTTCAAGTTACTAATGGCTGGTGGAACCAATAGTGTCCATCAGGGCTTCTCCAGGAAGAAAGCCTGGGAGATGTCTGTGCTCATTAATGTACAAGTGAAGACTGACTTGCTGTAACCTATAGATCCCAATACAGTGTCTTAAATAAAAAAGAGCGTTCTGCCCTGGCTGGTGTAGCTCAGTGGATTGAGTGCGTGCCTGAGAACCAAAGGGTTGCCAGTTCAATTCCCAGTCAGTGCACGTGCCTGGGTTGCAGGCCAAGTCCCCAGTTCGGGGTGCACAAGAGACAACCACACACTGGTGTTTCTCTCCCTCTCTTTCTCCTTCCCTTCCCCTCTCCCCAAAAATAAATAAATAAAATCTTAAAAAAAAAAAAAAGAAGAAGAAGCTCTGGGTTAACATTTAAATAAGGGCAGGGGATGCCCTAGCTGGCGTGGCTCAGTGGGTTTAGCGCTGGCCTGTGAACTGAAAGGTTGCCAGCTGGATTCCCAGTCAGGGTACATGCCTAGCTTTCAGGGCAGTTCCCCAGTAGGGGGCATGAAAAAGGCAAGCAACTGATGTTTATCTCCCTCTTTTTCTCCCTCCCTTCCCCTCTCTCTATAAATTAATTAATTAGTTAATTAATTAATTAAATTAAATCAGAGCAGGCAGAGAAAAGAGGGCTGGCCCACGATGAGGGCTGAGAGTGTAGGTGGCACCATGAGGAAGGGAGCCATGAGGTAGAAGCGATGCGGGCCAGGAGTCAGGATTCCACCATGCTGTCTGTAGTGAGAGAAGCTACTTCTGCTTCTCTGTGAACTCTGCCATGAGGGATGAAAGAGTGGGGAGGCAGCCATGCGGGAGGAGGAAAGGGTGAAAGGAGAAAGCTGATGCAGTTCTTCAGGGATCCAGAAAAGCTGATGGAGCTGGGAATTGGAAGAACCTGCCTAACCAAGCACAGATTTGTGTGAGATGCTTGGAATGCTGAACTGTGAAGAGGGGATGCTGACTTCTACCTCTTTGAAGGACAGACAGAGAGGCCACCCTCTTGGGATGTGTGCCTCCCTGGACTCCACTATGATCCAATGTGACACGGCACATGTATTCCTGGACTACTACATGGAGGCTGAGGACAACGTACCCCAGATCCTGAAGGAGAGAGCTGTTTCGAGAGGGTGGCAACCCTGAAACCCACAAATGCACATTCCTCAAAGGATGGAGATCTGCTTACACAGCTGGCTTAAGAACAGACAATGATATGGGGAACTTCTGATTTGGAGCATGCTTTTGGCTTAGCCTGGTGGGGAGTAAGGAAAGTGCCAGGTTTCATGGGAGCAGGAGTGCTCCCAGCACCCCACCCCCACCTGCCCACCAAGGTTGGAATCCCATAAATAAAAACCTGTTTCCCTTAACACTAATTGTTGGGTCATGCATCAAGGTGCCATGTGCATGAGCCCTGGGTTGCTCAGTTACAGTTTGTCCTTCTTGAATTGTCCCTTCTTATCCAAGAGGTGTTCAGGATGGGAGTCCTCTTACCATTCAAAGACCTCAGGCCCAGAAGAAATTTGAAGTCTGGGCATATACCATAGTTTAAGAGGGTTAGGGAGTCCAGTCTAGCATAAGAGTTAGTGTTATAGATTCTGAAGAGAGTCGGCCTGGATTTAAAGCTCCAAGTTACCATACTCCAGTGTTGTCACTCTCAACAAGTAACTGCTCTCTAAGTTCAGTTCCCTCTCCTATAATATGGAGATCATTACTATATTCATTTCATGGTGTTTCTAATGAGAATTCACAGTGGTTTGTTTTTAATCCTCACCTGAGGACACCCTCACCAGTTTTTAGAGAAGAGGGGACAGGAGAGAAAGGGATTGAGAGAAAAACATTGATTCGAGAGTAAAACCTTGATCAGTTGCTTCCCATATGCACCCAAACTGAGGATCAGACCCACAACCCAGGTATGTGCCCAGACCAGAATTGAACCCACAACCTTTCAGTGTATGGGAGGACACTCCAACCAGCTGAGCAATGCTGGGTGACTTCATTTTATAAAGAAGGAAACAGAGGTAGACCAATAAGGTCATATAGGTTATAGGTGATAGACCAGGAATTCTAATTTGGGTATGATTCACATAGCTCAAATCTTCATCACATCTCAAGAAAGCTAGATTTCTAATACTGTCTCTGTCTTCTAGGAAGACTGCAACATCTAGTGGTGGCCGGGGGGGGGGGGGGGCGGTGCGGGGCTGACCTTTGATAGGTTTGAAGGAGAGAGCTGTTTCCTGAAGGAGAGGGGCTCTGTCCCTGTAACTGAGCTAGGCAAGAAAGCTTCCTCTCTGTAGCCACTCTGGCTTTTCACAATTACTTGGGCAGGTGGGAGAATCCCCACAGGAAATAAGAGGAACACTGGGCCCAGACATCATTACATCACTGTCTCTGAATCATCCTAACAACTCAGAAGTTTATACTGTTGCTGTCCTCATTTTAGAAATGCATAAACTAAGGCTCAGAGATAGTAAATGTCGACTAGGAAGAGGCAGAACAGGGATAACTCAGGGATAATTACCTGAGCCTGGCTCTTTATGGAGCTGGGAGACATCGCCACCTGGTGGTAACTTGTCTGAGCTACTTCTGGACTAAAAAAAACAAAACAAAACAGGAATAGCTAACACACTGCATTGACCATGTGCCAGGCACTGTTCTAAATGCTTTCCTTAGGTTTAATTTAAACTAATTTATTTAATCTCTCCTATTAAATAAATTAAACTAATTTATTTAATCCCTCCTACTATCTGTAAGGCAGATAATTAATAATTCATTGTCTCCCCATTTTTATTTTATTTTCCTTCTCTGTCTTTGAAAATATTTTTATTGTGGAAGACTTTAAGCACACACAAAAGTAGATATGAATGTTATCATCAGTATTCATATATAGGATACCAATGGTATTAGGACATAGAGAATACATGGAATATATATTCTAGAAAGGAGAGCAAAGGGAAGTCGACATTGAGCTTAATAAAATGGGAAGCATGAGACTGTTTGCTTCACCAAAAAGCTACAGCTTTTCACACTTCAGGGACACAGCACTGTGCTCTGCCAAGGGAATTACCAGTAACCCTTCCCTTCCCCTCTTCAGTACCAGATTGTTGGGGCTGCAGGGGCTCTGTCCCTGTAACTAGCAGGTGTGGAGCCATCCAAAGCCTGCAAAATCTTGTGAAGTTGATTGGTCATTTTGCAGAAGCACTTGGTCTGTCTCAAGCCCAAGCTAATATAATCCTAGGGGAACAAAGAAGGTTTTTCTTTCTCTTTCTCCCTCCCGCTGCCCTCCCCATGCCAACACCCCCCACCCCCAGAACCTGGTAATGCACTCACCCCGTTTGCACACTGTCTTTTAGCTGGGAGCACTCAACTATGTGAGTCTAGCAGCTACCAGGGCCCACAGCAGATGGTGTGGGCTCTAAAATACCAACTCTCTCTCTCTGGCTGGGGGTCTGCACTTACCTGTACTGGTGAGTCCTTGCTCCACAGCCATGTGGTCTTAGCAGCCACATGGCCAATGGCCATGTGACTCCACACCCAGGCTCCAGGAGGGAACCTGAATACCACAACACAACAAGGGGCCACAGCTGGGAACACACACTAAGCAAACAGGATGTTGTACTGGACTGGACTTTTAACATGGAGCAGAAGCTCTGGCCTCCGGCTTTTGTCTTGGCCTTGCTAAAGACAAGATTGAGCCTTTTCCATGGTGCGGCAGATGGAGATGGGACACTGGGAAGTCAGGAGAGGAACCACCTTAATTTTACATCATCAATAAAGTCTAACCCAGAGCCTCATCCTCCAGTGCAGGTGTCAGGGAATTCTTTTTCTTGCAATACTGTAAAAACCCCACTTCCATTAATAACATAATATGAAACCGGAAAAGACACTGGTGTTCAGGCTGCCTGTCACTACCAAACCCAATAAGCAATGACAGTGATTGAATCTTTTATGGTCGCTTTATTCAGATGGCCGGGGATCCGAGAAGATGGCAGGTTCATACCCCAACAGACCATCTTACATTTTCTTTCCAAGCCAGCATTTTTATAACAGAGAACGAAGTATGGTGAGGGGTTTTAAAATTCAGGGAAAATTAGATTTAAAAAACTACAGTATTCTCACTCTGGGCAGTGAGCTGTTTCCAGGGGTGGGTGGTCATCTGTCTCTCCCTGGAACAGAAAGGCCCAGATGCCTCCACTAGTCCCCAGGCGGTAATCTTTAGCAGTGCCTCAGGAGGTCGGCTCTTTCTCTGGGGAGCCAGGATGGGCCTTATCCATAGTTTCTGCAACAAAAGCTTTAACATATGCATTACTTACTAGGCTTATTAACTATTTACCCTAAACTAAAATTTTCCAACTCTTGAGCCCCCTATCAAATATACACAGCATCCATTTTCAACAATGATAAATTCATGGCCAATCTTGTTTCATCTATACTTCTAACAATACTCTCCCTCCACCCCCCCAAAAAAATCAGGATTATTTTCAAGCAAAGCCCAGACATTGTATGAATTCACCTGCAAATGTTTTCAGGTATGTATCTCTAAAAGCACCTCCATATTACTGTCGCCCAAGTGAGGCATGAGGGGGTCACTATGCAGATGGGTGCAGAGGCTGGGCCAGTCCCCAGCTATCTGCTCCTGGGGCCTCCACCTTTAACTGCTGTGGTGCCTCTGGAGCGTGGCCTCCTCAGACGACAATGACACTTTACCATTTCTTTTCGAAGTTGTGAAACAGCTTCTCAGTTTGACACAATGGGAATACAAACAGTAGAGATGAAAGTATTATATCAACGTCAACCTTGCCAAAGTTGATAACAGTAGGACAGCTGTATAAGAGGACAATTGTGTCTGTAGAAAATACACATGAAAGCATTTAGGGGTAAAGTGCCGTGTTGTGTGAAGTTCACCCTAAACAATTCAGGAGAGTGTTAGATGGATATGGGAGAGAGAGAGAGGGCAAGTAGTGGTGAAAATAGGTTAAAATGTTAAAGTGAATCCAGGTAAAGAGCATAATGGGTGCTATCTGTACTGTATTTATTCCTGAAACTTTAGTTCAAATTTTAAAACTTCCTCAAAAGTTTTAAATGTTCAAAACTTAAATTATTATTTAATTATTATAATTTAAATAACATCCCATTGGATGTATATACCACTGTCATGAAGTGAAAGCCCCTGTCCTCCCCAAGTTGATATGTTGAAATCCTAACCACCTATGTGATGGGGTCAACAAGTGGGGCCTTCAGGGGCTAATCAGGTCATGAGGATATAGCACACTTAAAAACAAAAACACACACACATAACTTCATTTATGTGAAGTCTTAAAACAGATGAAAGTACTCCAGGTGACACGGGTCACAATAGTGGTCCCACTGGTGGGTATCAGCTGGATAACTGGCAGGTCAGAGCCATCCAGGGTACCAAAAAAATTCTATATCTATTCCAACGCAGTGTCCTTGAAAGCTTTGCACTGTATTGTACGTGGATTATACCTACACAGCAACGAAGGCAAAGGAGCAGAACAGATCAATTGTGATTGATCTGTTTGATGGTCATTAAACGGATTACTACACAGTAGGGAAAATGAATGAACTACACTTTTAAAGGATGAATCTCGGGAAAATCATTTTGAACAAAGGAGCCAGACACAATTTAATAAAATATGTCTCGCAACTGAAGAAGACCCCACTTGACACCTGGTCCTGCACAAACACTAGAGGCCTTCAGATCAAGTTACCAGGGAAGAGAAGTGGCCGACATCCATGTCGACTGCTCCCACCCGCAGCACTGCATCAAGACTCTCTGTTAGCTAAACATGGACCCTTTCTTTTCTTTCTTTTCTTTACTTTGGCTTGGGCCTAGGAGAAGAGTAATGCCGTCATCTGTGTCTCCCAGACGATTGTTAGGGTGGGTAACCTCTGGAATTTAGGACAGCTTTTCATTTCAGGCTAGGAGAAAGCCTGACTAATTGTGTTTATCCCTGCCTGTAGTGGTTATCATTCTCCTGGGCAGACGAATGCTTTGACTGCTGGCACACCACTGGGCAATGCCTCTTAGATGACCCAACTAACTGTGCCCTTAACTGTTCCAGAAAGGGCCTACCCAGACGCTTTCCAAGATTCAGGGTTCACTAACCTAGACGGAATTGTATTTTCCTCATTAGGAAGAGATACAACTGGGAATATGATCAGAAACCCCTCCTAACTCCTGGACACATTGCATATCACATCACGAAGGCCTAAAGTACCCAAAAAACATCTCCAGGCTCTCTGACCAAAGGTGTTCTTGAAAATAGAGTAGCCCTTGTCTTTAGCTGAGCAAGGAGGAGTCGTGCGGCAGCCATCACCACCTGCTGTAGCTGGATGCAGCTTCTAGGGAAGTCGAAACTCAGTTTTAAAAGGTGACTCCTTCAGTGAGGACTTTCTTTGAGTGGTTTGGGTCTTGGAGACTATGGCTCCAAAGTCACTCCAAACACTGGGAGTCATCCTGCTTTTATCATGATAATCCCTCTGGCATTGTATTCTCTCAAAAGCTTGAAATGCAAGCTTACAGCCACTCACTGCTAAACAGACTCTCCCTGAGACTGGAGAGCCAATAAGGGAATGAAAAGAATGAGTGATTTATGGATCACTCATTCATTATAAACCTGGAACCATGAACTGTGAATGTCAGAGATTAAATGGAAACATCCTGCCACAGAGCAACTGAGGGGTAGCTGACAGTGACGCTAATGCCTTCATTTGTTAAATCATACCTCTCAGTTAAGCTGAGAGTATGATCACAGTAGGGAATTGTTCAGGACAAAACCACCAGGCCAAAATGGTGTCACTAGTACTCAAGCCCACAATACCAAACCTACATCTCATTCCTGACCTGTTACAGGGTGCAGCCAAGAGGGGGGACCCCAAATGGGCATTTGAAATGGGATCCAGAACTTAAGGTGTCCAGGAGATTTTAAGATGTCTTCACCCCCACCCACCACGTGTGGGTTGGGGGAAGGGACACATGAAGCAGGGCCTTTGAGAACTGTTTCTCATAGCAACAGCCTTGCAGCTAACCTCTGGCGTGGTCATTTAACATATCTATAGCCTTTGGCTGGTCGCTTAGATATGTTAAATAGCTGTGGCCTTGCTCAGAGCCGGGGGAGTGGAAGTAACTTCCCCACCAAGATGTAACTAGGGGGCAGGTCCCCCGAGTTACAGCGCCTGCATGGGAGCTTGGAGTTGATTGTCTCCAGGACTTGGGGCCATGCCTGCCCAGACTCATGATGGCAGTCCAGTAAAGCTGGAAGGGTATGAGTTCTGGCATGTGAAGCCGAGTGTGGGAGGAGTCGGAAATTGGGGCTGCAGAGGAAGACGGACGCGGGGATTTAAACCGAGACACGGCAGCCATTGTGGAGAGAAGCACATGGCTGTGGAAGTGCAGAGAAGATCACAACTATTGAGGGGAGAGAACCACACAGCTTTGCAGAGTGAAGACTCCCGAGGCCCTGAGAGAGAGAACCAAGTGGCCTTGACAGAGTGGAGACTCCCGCAGCCCCGAGAGGGAGAACCATGCAGCTCTGACACAGTGGGGACTCCCATGGCCTGGGGAGAGAGGACCACGTGCCTTTGCCAGAGTGGGGACCCCCGCAGCTTTAGGAGATACGGTACGCTGGACTGGGCAAAGGGGGAGGGAAGGAAGGACTGTGTCTGTTTGTGGGTGTTTTAAGGGACTTTAGGATTTTGATAAAGACATTAGGTCACTACTTTAAGTTTGTATAGCATTAAATAAACATTTCCTTTCCCTTTCACAAATCTCTGGCATTGAGAGACGTCTTTCCTCTGGCGGCAGACATAACGGACCTGGGGCTTTTTTTTTTTTTTCAATAATAGTATATCATCCCAGGCCCCCCTTGTTTGTTCTGTAACAGACCTACTGGGTGTTCCAACCTCCTCCAGAAACAGTGTCTTAATCAACCAGCCTGGCACGTGCTGGTCGTCACCAGTGAGGTGATCCAGGAAAGAAGAGACAAACTACATGATAAAAACTCTCACCGTTCCCTTCCTTGCAAAAGATACACTGGTCTAAAAATAATCCTTTTGTCATTGTTCATAGTTCCCTTGCCCCACCCTTCTTCCTATACCAACCTTCCTTTTTTACAACCCTTCCAGCATCCTTCCAGCTGTCAATTGGGATGCTGCCCAATTCATGAATTGCTCAATTAAGCCAAGTAGATCTTCTAATTTAAGCAGGTGAATTTTGTTCTTTCATAGCAGCAACAGAAAACTAACACAACCAAGTATCAAGTCCCTGAGACATGGGAGGAAAGGGAGGCTGTCCTGCCATGAGCCCTAGCCTCAGCTTCCTCCCTTCCACACATTTGCAGTGGGTTTGTGGCAACAAAGAGTTGGTGAGTCCCTCTGGCTTAAACAGCCCAGTCCCCCCAATCAGACCACATATGTCTCCCCTTCTGGTCTTTGTCCAGGCTCTCCCCCACCTTGGGTTTCCCTCCATGGTTGGATTTAGGTGTCCGTGTAGACCCAGGGTTCAGATTTGTTCTGAGGTCTGGATCACCAGCCAGTCTGTACCTGGGGTCAGGAGTCTGCTGATTGTACTGTCCTGAAATGTCCACTAATTACCTGAAATTGTCCAACCCCTGCCCACTGGGCCCTGGGAGAGCATCCAAGCTGCAGTAGCATCTGGTTTGGACTTCCTCTGAAGTCATCTCAGCCCTCTTGGGGAAATTTCTCAAAATACTAAGACTGTTGCCACAGGTGTTTACCTTTAAAAGAAATTATGTCAAAATTTTTGGTCCTGGGAAAGTGACTTATGGAAACACTCTTGAGCCTCAGTCTCCTCATCTGTAAAATGAGGATTAAGTAAGGGAACGTCTCTTTAGTGCCATGCACAGCTCCTGACACCACATACTACATGTCTTTGCTGTTCAATTTGTAACAGTTACTTAAAATTAGGTCTGTGCCCAGTAACTTAGGGCCAAGCAACCAAAACACACAGTTCTGGACATTCTGAGTTGGGATAGAGTAACTGTAGCCAACTCCTTTATTAATGCAGGACACAGTGGATCACAGAATGCAAAACAGAAAACATTAACTGATCTCAAGGTGGGGGCTAGTCCATAGTCCAGTATACGTACACATGGAAGGGTCCAGTCAGATATTCCACCAGACAGGCAGATACAAGGTTAATTAAAGGAAATCAATGCCCAGATCCTCATCTTCCCCATATGCAACTACCTAAATAAACCTGCCTGAGAATATTCCTGGGTCTAGAAGAATGAATTATCCAAGTGCCACCCTTCACGTGTTTGTTTAAAAAACAAAAAACCCTACCTCTCTCCATTCTCATTTTATGCTCTTAAGGTACAAAATCCTCTGGTGAACAAAGAAAGAGACATCTAGAATGTTAATATTGGTGCTGGCAAAAGGAGGCACTCCAATGATTGGATAATGAATCTTTTCCCCAGTCTCTGCTTTTAAAGTTTTTGTTTCCAATACTTTGCATTCAACAAAGTTGAAGGAGGATCTAGACAACTTATCAGCTGAGAAATCACTAAACTAGTTTCTGGAGATAGATCGTGACTGATTTTTACCACAGAGTTTAGAAGGATTTCAAAGGATTAAAGAACATCATTATCCTGGTATTTGTTAGGTTCTCACCATTTTCTCCAAGTTTGCATGAAAAAAGAGAGGGGACTTACTCATTTTTCCTTGGGCATCCCCTATGTGCACAGAAGATACACATGTTAATAAACCTTTGTTTGTTTTCCTCTTATTTAAAGAGAGAGGGAGGGAGAGAATGAGAGGGGCAGAAAAAAAGAATAAATTTTTAAAACAAAAATACCCATAAGAAAGAGACTACCAGACTATTTTATGCCGAAGTTGTTTTAAAAAATAAATTAAGTAGATGAAGTCTTAATTTAAAAAATAATAATACATGCCCCAGCCAGTGTGGCTCCATTTGTTGGGCATCATCCCACAAACTGAAAGGTCACAGGTTCAATTACTAGTCAGGGTACATGCCTGGGTTGCAGGTTCAGTCCCTGACCAGGGTGCATGTGGAAGGCAACTGATCAATGTTTCTCTCTCAATCAATATTTCTCTCCCTCTCTTTCTCCCTCGCTTTCTCTGTCTCTAGAAAAAAAATAACTACAAAATAAGGTATTTTTTAAAAAGAAAAATAATACAACTTGCCAAAATTGACACAGGGAGAAATAATAAACATGAATAGTCCTATAACAATTAAGTAAATTGAATCTACAATTAAACACTTCCCCCTGCGAAGTTTCTGAAAGCTTCACTAGTGACTTTTACCAAACAATTAAGGAAGAAATAATGCCAATCTTATATTAACTCTTTTAGGGAATAGAAAAAAAAAACGGAAGGCAGCAGAAACTTGATACCAAAATCTTCCTTTGACAATAAAATTACAGGCCAATCTTACTAATGAACTTAGATATAAAAATCATAAGTCAAATATCAGCAAACAGAATCTTGAGAAACATAAAAAGTTTCATAGAGTTCAGTTGCCTTTATCCCAGAAAGAATGGCTTAACATTAGAAAATTATTCAATGTAATTGACAGATTAAAAGAAAATGTGTGGCCCTGGCCAAGTAGACCAGTTGGTTGGAGCATCGTCCCTATATACCAAGGCCGCAGGTTCGCTGCACGATCAGGGTACATAGAGTAGTCAACCAATGATCCATAAATAAGTGGAACAACAAATCAGTGTTTCTCTCTCTCTCCCATCCTCTCTCTAAAATCAATTAAATATTACAAATTAAATTTAAAAGAGAAAATTTATATGATGATCTCAGTGAATGTGAAAACAACTCAACAAAATTTAATACTTATTCATGGTTTTAAAGAAAACCTCCTAACAAACTAAGAAGAAAATGCCGTCATCTGGTCAAGTTTTCTGCAGCAAACTTTGTGCCTAATAGGGAATCATACCATAGTAGTTTTCCCTTTGAGAATGGCAACAAGACAAGGAAGCTTACTCTTAATTTTCTTCAGTACAGGACTTAGCCTCTGCACCAAGGCAAAGAAAGAAAAAGAGAAATGAAAAAACAACAACAACAAATAAATGCCATAAGGGTTGGTGAGGGGAAAACAAACCTGCCATTACCAGCAGATGACACAATTTGTGGTTGTTACCCAAAAATTAATAAGTGAGCACAGAAAGATTGCTGGAAACAAATTCACATTCCAGTACTTAAGCTTGTAGTTGAAATCAACAGTGAGCAAACAGCATTTTAAAAAATCTAAAAAGACCAAATATCTGAGAATAAATCTAACAAAAGATATGTAAAAACATTACAAAGAAATACAATGAAGTCCTATTGAAATCAATTTTAAAAGGCAAATAAATTAAGAGAAACCATGTTCCTAAATTGGCAGATTTAATACTTTAAACATGTCAGTTCTCCCCAAACAGATCTACAGATTCACTCTAAACCAAACCAAAATTCCAAACGGTTACTTTGTAGAACTTAATAAGCTTATCCTAAAATGTACATGAATAGTACACCTTAAACTTACATACTGTACCTTAATAAAGCTGGGAAGTAAAAATCTATATACAAATGCAAAATATCAAGAAAAGCCAAGATACACCTAAATCAGAACAAGGTGAGACAATTTACATGACTTGATATTAAAATTCATTTGAAGCTATAGTAATTATTCTGGTGTAGAAGTGTCACATGAGCAAAGACCAATGGAAGAAAACAGAGAGCCCCAAATAGGGATCCACGCTGGGTTGATTCTAAAGATGGCAGTACAGAGCAGTGGGGAAAGGATGGTTTTCCAATAATGGGATTGAGACAATTGAGTACATGGAGAATAAAGGAAATTTGTCACCTCCCTGACATGACACCAAATACCAACCCTAGATTGTAGATCTAAATGTGAAAGATGCATTTTCTTTTCCAATCATCCATCGAAGGACACTTGGGCTGTTTCCATGTCTTAGTTATTGTGCAATGAACATAAGGGTATGTATATCTTTATGAATAAGTGTTTTCAAGTTTTTCAAGTGAATACCCAGAAGTGGAGTTGCTGGGTCATTAGATTCTATTCTTAATTTTTTGAGAAACCTCCATACTGTTTTCCACATGGACTGTACCAATTCACAATCCCACCAACAATGCACAAGTGTTCCCTTTTCTCTACATCCTAACACTGTTTATTTCTATATGTACAGTGGAATACTAGTCAACCATAAAAAATGATGAAATGTTGCAACAGCATGGATGGATCTTGAGAATACCATGCTAAGCGAAATAGGTTATGCTAAGTGAAATAAGCCAGGTGGTGAGGGACAAATACCATATGATCTCACCTTTAACTGGAATATAATGAACAAAAGAAAAAAGCAAGCAAAATATAACCAGAGACATAGAAATTAAGAACAATTTGACAGTAATCAGAGGGGAGGCGGGAGAGGATAATGAGGGGAAGGTTACATGGATAAAACCAGGGGGGAGGATGGAAGCAAGGAGGGGAGGTGGATTTGGCTGGGGTTGGGCGGGGGGAGTGGTTGGGGGAAAATGCAGACAACTGTAATTGAACAATAATAAAATAATTGTTTAAAAAAGATAAGAACCCTATGATTTCACTAATATGTGGGAAATGAAACAGAAAGCAACAAACAGAGCAAACAACCAAACTCATAAACACAGGCAACAGTATAGAGGTCACCAGAGGGGAAGGAGGGGAAGGGGAGGCTGAGGACGAAGAGGGTAATGGGGGTCAAATATATAGGGATAGAAGGAGACTAGACTTTGGATGATGAACACACAACACAATATATGGCTAATGTGTCATAGAATTGTACATCTGAAACATATAATATTATTAGCCAATGCTACTTCATTAAATTTATTTTTTAATGTCAAAGGCAAGACAATAAAAGTTTCCAAAGATAATATAGGATAATATCAAAGAATGGAAAATGTTCATAAACAGGATATCAAAAATCACCAACTATAATGGAAAATATTGATAAATGGGACTACACTCAATGATAGTTTATCCAAAGACACCAGGAAAGGAGTCAAAAGGCAAGCCTGAGAGTGGAGAACATATTCTCCATAACCAGCAAAGAGCTCATATCCAGTAAATACAAAGAATTCCTAGAAACAGTCATAAAAAGACAGACAACCTGAAAGAAAAATGGACAAAATTTACAACAGGCATTTACAAAAGAAGAATTTTAAATGTCCAATAAACATACCGAAAGATGTCCAACCCATTATCTCTCAGAGAAGGCAAATTAAAACCACAACACAACACAACCGCACACTCACAAGTTTGCCAAAATTCAAAGGTCTGGAACAAAGTTTGTGAAGATGTGGAACAGATCTCATAAGCTGCTGGTCCAAATGCTAATTAGTATGAACATTTTGGAAACTGGGTAGTAACCACAGTACTAAAATGAAAGAAATTCTTTTTTTTTTTTGCTTTCCTAGTACATTTTTAAAAATGTTTTAATTAAAAAAATCTTGTCGTTCAATTACAGTTGTCCCCATTTCCTCCCCCACTATTTCCACTGCCCTGCCCCGCCCCACATTTAATCCTTCCCCCCATGTTTTCCTTGTCCATTTACATCCAATGACCCACTTGTCTTTCTCCTGGGTATATCCTCAACAGAAATGCATAAACATATTTGCATATCAAGAGACATGTCTTTTAAATGTTTGTGGGCCCTGGCTGCTATAGTCAGTGGATTGAGTGTGGGCCTGTGAACCAAAGTGTAGCAGTTCGATTCCCAATCAAGGTGCATGTCTGGGTTGCAGGCCAGGTCCCCAGCAGGTGGCAAAACTGCCATACATTGATGTTTCTCCCCCTCTCTCTCCTTGCCTTCCCCTCTCTCTAAAAATAAATACATAAACTCTTCCTAAAATTTTTTTAAAATGCTTGTGGTAGCAGCATTCATACTGAGCAAAATTCTATTGGTATAATGAGGCCTGTTTATTCACAGATCGAAGAACTAATGGGGAAAAAAGTCCATTCATCTTCTTAAGAAGTGAGTCAAATATAATTTTGCTTTTTATGTTTAATAATTACACATCAAATGATGTAATGATTTATGTTTTCATCACTTGCATAAAAATAATAGTTGCCATAAAAACTCAATTCAAGAAGAAAAATGTTGCCTTAGCTGGCGTGGTTCAGTGGATTGAGTGTGGGCTGCAAACCAAAGGGTTATGGGTTCGATTCATAGTCTAGGGCACATGCCTGGGTTGCAGGCCAGGTCCCCAGTGGAGGCCACATGAGAGGCAACCACACACTGATATCTCTCTCTCTCTCTCTTTCTCTCTCCCTTCCCTTCTCTAAAAATAAAATAAATAAAATCTTTTTTTAAAATTTACAAACATTAAAAAAAGAAGAAAAATGTTAATTTCTTAGCCTAATGGTCACAAGAAACAAACTTTGTTTAATTTATATTTATTTACATATGTTTCTTGGGCAGAAATATGATAAAATGATCATTAAAAATTATTTAAGCATAAAAATATATTAGGATAAAATTCTGTGGCAGAGGTGGAATAAAATACAACTTCAAAGAGAAAAAATAAAATGTAAAATTAAAGAAAAAGTTGCTTATGTCTTTTCTTAAATGGTTAATAGTGAATCTCAGGTTTCAAAGACACCACTGGATATACTTAAAAGAGTAGCATACCTTTTTTTTAATTTCAATATTTACAATACACCAGAAATCGCAACAATTAAACTCCTGAAAAAAAATTTGCCCTCAATTTACAATGTATGGAAGAACAAAAGTTTTCCAAAAAAATTTGTTTTGCATAAGCAAAACAGTCAAAAGATTACTCTTCTTCAAGGACCTGAAAAGGAACTCAGTCAAATTGTGGCCCCCAAATTCAGGAGTTTACAAAGCTATGATTTTTTAAAATGTTCAATTCGGGTTATATAATTGACAATATTAGTGAAAACTGCCTAGAAAGGAGTAGATGAAAGTGGTAGCATCTCCAGGGATCTTCACGACTGGAACAAAATTCTAAAATGATCCATTTTAATGCGAAATCTGTATTAGCCGCACATCATTTTTGAAAAGTATTATAAAATACAAATTCTGGTGGAAAGTTGGCTGAGAACCTCTACTCCATCTGTCTGGGGATAGTGGGCTTCCTCTCACCCTCTGGCTCCTTGGTTCCCCCTGCTCTGTCCTCCTTCTAAAGCAGAAGATAGTCAGGAAGGAGGAAACTCCGGAGGTGCCCCCAAGCTAAGATAAAGGACATGGATACAGGACAGATACCCTGCTCTCAGACCGGTTGTTCCTGCTTTCTGGAAAAGCACTGAACCATGGTGACTCATGAATGCACCTGCACAGAAGATGCTACACGACCCCCGCTTCATTATAGTAGCATTATAATAAGTTAAAATTATGCAACCCCCTTCTCCAGCAGCCAGTCAAGGAAAATCATGGGAGACCATATGCACAGTAACTTTAAAAGTAATACAATTACTTGTGCATGTGCAATAAAAGCCTGCCAAAGCTAGCCAGGAAATATCCGCCCTACAAGAATAGAATCCCTCCAGCCCCAGTGGTCAATCTCTGCTTGGAGCTGGCCCGCTCCCATGTTCTGTGGAGTGTAATATCACTTAATAAATCTACTCTCTTTCTCTCTCTCTTTCTGTTATACACTCTGTGTGTTTGGTTCAATTCTTTGTCCACAATCACCAAGAACCTGGTTACCTGTCCCCACCTGTGACACTCTGATGCTGGGATTCCTGGGGGCTAGGAGCCAGGTCCTGTCTTTGCTCTCTCCTGGGTGAGTCCAGACATTCTCAGGACTTCAAATGTCACAATCTGCCTGCTAAGGACCCCCAAAACTATGTCTGCTGCCCAGATCTGGCCCCTGTCCAGGTCCCATTCCTACTGCAGCTATCAGGAGCCTTGCTGGGTCTCTACTGCTTAGGTCTCAGGACTGGCCATTCCCCCATCTGGAATGTTCGCTCCCCTCTTTCTTCCCAGGTCCTGTCCCTCCTTGGAATGAGAAAGCAAATCCCTCAAATGCCCAGCACTATGTACATCAACCTGAATTCCTCCAAATACCCAATGCTACACTTTGAGCTTCCCAACAGGCTATTCCCTCAGCAGGGAACACTTCCCCATGCTTTCCCTCTACTCATTCTTCAGGATCACACATGCCTTTTCCAGGAAGCCCTCCCCTCAGTACCCACAATTTCCAGGCTGGGGCACACACTTACTATGGGGTTCCCAAAGTTCCCTATGCCTCCCCAGCCCAACCCAGACCATGCTGGGCAGTCAGCAGTGACTGATCTGTTTACCCCACAGGGCTGTGAGGCAGAACTGCCTCTGTCTTCACTGTGACCTCAGCGTTGCCCTGCCAGGCCTGGCCACACAACTTGTTGGCATTCAACTCTGGATGTAAGGAGCTGCAGCCCAGGTGCCCTGGGACCACCAGCACTTGGAACGGGCAGGTGGGGCCTTTGGCACCCTCATTCTGTGGATCCCCCAGGCAGCCACTCCTTATTCTGGAAGTTGGAGCACGTTGAAATAAAATGTGGAATTAAATGAAAAAGAAATTTACTTTAGGCTTAGAGATAAGAGTGCATAAAATGGAGTGTGACTTCCCCAAAGTAACATCCTGAACGTGGGTGGGGCCTTTTGGCTCCCCAAGGGTGGGGCTCACTTTGTAGAAATACAGAACATAACAGAACCAGTCCAGGCTGGTTCCAGCAGAAGAACAAAGAACATTAATAACCTTAGTTGCTCAGAATGGAGGGCTTGTGGTGAGGGCAGGAACTGGCAGGACCAGGAAATAAGGAGTTGAAAGGAAAAAGGGAATTCTTTCTCTGTGGTCTTTGAAATTTTTAATGAGCTCATAATCATCTACTCCTTGTGTAATTAAATCTCTATGAAAGCCTATAGTGAGAGGATAATACTGACCTCAGGCTATTTGAGGTGTGGATGCCATGTCTGCCATAGAGCAGGCACCCATAACACGACTTCAACAAATAGTAGCGGGTGGGTGCACTCTGATTATCTGCCAGGACTGGGCATTGAACATGTGATGCCCATCAATCCCCCAAGGAATGTACTAATATACCATCCCATCTCACTGATGAGAAAAACTGGAATAAGTAGCATTATGCAGCATTATTGGCATTACCACATTTGATTGTTACTACATTCTGAGAGGCAGATAGGAGCCTCATTTACAGATGGGGAAAACTGAGACATTGGCTAATAGCCAAAGTCACTCAAGGAGTTGTGGCAGTGTCAAGGCAGAGTCAAATTGGGATCATTGCTATTTCCAACCCAAGGCAGCATCCTCCAAAGCTCAAACTTGGACCTCCCATGCCTCTTCATCCATTTCCCAAACCTTTTCTGTTGCATTTCAACAAGCCGCCCTGGCTTCTGCTAATCATTTGCTAAGATGCTATCCTCCACCCTTCTTCAAATCCCCCAACAAGCTAAGCTGCATATTTTTATCAAACAAAACAATTCTTGCCCTGTGAGAATCCAAAGCCAGCTGCTAAGACTGGTACATTTTCATTCCATTTAATGTCTGTGTCATCCAAGCTATGGTGTGGGGCATTGGCACACAGCAGTGAGGAAGACTGACATCTAGCTCTGGGCTTAGAGATGCAACCAGCATCAGAGTGTTACCAGACAGAGATCTGGCTAGGAGTGGGTCTGCCTTGGCCCAGCCTGTAGTGTGTGGGCTCTTGACTTCATGCAGGAAAGCTTTTACAATACAAGTTCAGGTGGTTTTGAAAGTACGTTTATTAAAGCTGGAGACAGTGAAACAAGGAAGGGCCTAGGATAGAAGAAGCAACAGGAGAGAAACTGTGGGGGTGCTTTCGTTTTCTAGAAATGTAGTGAAAAGCAAATGAGCCAAGGTGGGTCTGCTGTCAGCTCACTAAAGAGTCACAGAAAGAAGGGCCTTGGGGACAAGTTCAGGGTGAGTTGCCAGTGCCCATTGCTCCCCTGGTTGCAAGTCTCATGGTGTCCCTTAGGGTTTAGGAGATGCATGCCTGTGGGGAAAAAATGGGGAGAGATGGCCTCAGCATGGCCCCCAGGAAGGAGAGTATGCTGGGTCCTGTGTTTTGAGGGTCTTAAAAGCTGGGAGTTTAGGGGAGGCCTTATGGAATGGATCTCAATAGAATGTTCATCATCTTTATGCTGATGCAACAAAATGAGATTTATTTCCTTAACTTCATCCATCCTTGGGTGTGATTGGCACAAATGGTCCTGATTAGATTTCTGCTATCATTCTGAGTATGTTGATTTAAGCTATAGCTATTTACCTTCTGATTGAGAAGGCAAAATGTAAGTTAGTTAGTTAGTTAGTTAGTTAGTTAGTTAGTTAGTTAAGAGAGGAGAAGGGAGAGAGAGAGGGAGAGAAATATCAATGTGTGTTTGTCTCTCACACTCTCCCAATCCATGGCATGGCTTCCAACCCAGGCATGTGCTCTGACTGGGAATTGACCCAGCAACCCTTTGGTTCACAGGCCAACACACAGTCCACTGAGCCATACCAACCAGGGCTAAATCATTGGTTATGGAAAATAGGATTTTGTGATTTATTAGATGGTCATAAACTGCTTGGCCATTTAACTATGTCTCAGTTTCTATTCCCTTGTCCTGGCTTACTTGCCTGTCTCAAAAGAATCAGAGAGGCACAGTTGGAGGACCTTGTGGGCTGCAAGGGAGAGTGAATAGTGGTGGTGAGCCTGCAGACCTTGGGGCCAGGAGCTTCTGGGAAAAACAGGATCAGCCCAGGTGGGGAGAGATTGGGCTGCAGCCCAGTGGAAGACAAGAGGGAGCTTTGAAGCCAGAAGCCCCATGACTCAGGTATTTGAAATGAGGAAGTTCTCAACCAGAAAAAGATGCAGTGCTGTCTCTAACAGAATAAATGAAACAACCTAGAGACTGGTCTGTGGACTAAAAAGGAACTACATACTAAACCCAACAAGCTCAGGGGAGGCCTACCTTACAAATTAAAAGACCAAAAGTAACCACAGAGTGTTACTGAACAAAAAAGGGGGTTCATCTGACTGCTGCCACAAAAGGCAAACTCGAGGAGAAGAGGTTGGTGAAAAAAGAAAGAGGTTTTTATTTGGATGCTACATGATCTGGGAGAATGGAGGATTCCCCATCTCATAGTTCATCTCCTTTGCAAAACTCAGCCATCCTCAGCAAGACTAGAACAAAAGGCAGTACCCAGATTTCCTGCTCCATGTTAAACTATCATTCTTTGGAGCTTTCAGGCAGCTGCTAAGTGGTCATTTAGATAGCTTAGCTTGTTTCCAGCTGCTTTCTAGCTTCAGGCTCCCTCCTGGAGGCTGGGTGTAGAGCCAGAACAGCCATGGCCATGCAGCAACTAGGAATGCAAGATTGAATGCTGCTGAATGGGAGAGCACAAAAATGCACCAGTGAATGCTCCACCGGGTCAGAGACAGAGAGAGACAGAGAGACAGAGAGATGCTCCCTCCTGGAGACCATGAGCCACATGACTGCAAAGGCCATGTGGCCCTTGGAAAGGACAGGCCAGAGCACCTTTCAAGTGTAGATCCTGAGCAGCAAATAACAAGCAAGAGAGCATTTCTTTGTTCCCTTGGGACTATATTTGTATTGGGTGTGTAAAGGGCCAGGTGCTTTCTCAGAATGACCAATTAACTTTCCAAACATTCATGTGCTTTGGGTGGGCCTATCTTCCAACCAATCCCTTCTTTCCCCAAGCTAGACTAATATGACTTTTTGGTCCAGCACCTCCCCCTGCCACCATTCTGACCTCTCTGGCACATGTACCTGCCTCCCACTGTCCCACTCCTAATCTGGTACCAGAAGGAGGGTGTAGGAGGGCTTTTTCCCCTATCCAATTGTCTTGCTAGCCTTGCATGTGCTCAGTGTAAAAACTTCCCCCTGCCTCCATCTTGGCCAGGGGCGGGGAGATTTTCCCAGTTCTCCTTCAACATTCGATGTCCCTCCATCTCTTTCATCAATTTTTAAAAATTATTGTTGTTTTTAAAATTAAGTAAAGTTAGTGGTAAAACTGCCATTCTCTGGAGCATTTTCTCAATCCCTTGATATTTCACTTTCTGGCAATTGTCAGTTTGGCTCAAAAAACTCATAGAAATTCTTACAGATACATTTGTCATGTTGCTATTACTCGGCACAGTGTGGCAGGATTACAAAGAAGCCCACCAGGACTACCTTGCAGACCCAGATTTATGCTGGGTACCAGCAGGGACCCATTGTGCCCCATCAGCTCCTTGTTTCAGATCAGGTGAACTTGTGTAAGTTTCCATTGGAATTCAAGACCTCCCTGTTATAAGGTAAAAGACCCTGATTTTATTTGAGCTGTATCTCTTAAAATCCTTGAGGTAGAGCTAAAAGTTAAGGGTCGAGAGAACCAAGACTAAAGTGGAGCAGAAGGAAAATGGGTGGCTGAGTTTTAATTTTGGCTTTTCAATGGAAATTGCTTTCTGAAAATCTAAACAAAAGCCTTTTTTTTAACAAAAGAGAGCCTGAACTCTTTTGGCCTCAAAAATAAGGAGCACTTCCTCCCTCCAACACAAATCTTGGACATTCTTAGCTGTCTCAGAATCCTTGTGGAGGTGTCCTCCCAGCCTCACAGGAGAGTTTGTTGGAAAGACCCACAGGGTCCTAGGACTACACAAAACCACCCACCCAGGAATCAGCACCAGAAGGGCCCAATATGCTTGTGGGTAGTGGGGGAAGTGACTGAAAGCCAGCGGACCGCTGAGCAAGCGGCATTGTTCCCTCTTAGACCACTCCCCCACATACAGCGTCACAACACAGTGTAAGGTAACAGGCACACCAAGCAAAGATATATGACCCAAATAAAAGGACAGATCAAAGCTCCAAAAACAGAACTAAGCAATGAAGAGATAGCCAACCTATTAAATGCAGAATTCAAAACACTGGTAATCAGAATGCTCACAGAAATGGCTGAGTATGGTTGCAAAATAGAGGAAGAAGTGAAGGCTATGAAAAATGAAATAAAGGAAAATGTACAGAAAACCAACAATGAAAGGAATAAAACCAGACTCAAATAAACAATTTGGACCAGAAGGAAGAAATAAACATTCAACCAGAACAGGATAAAGAAACAAGAATTCAAAAAATGAGGAGAGGTTTAGGAACCTCCCAGACAACTTTAAATGTCCCAATGTCCTAACCATAGGGATGCCAGAAGGAGAGGAGGAAGAACAACAAATTGAAAACTTCTTTGAACAAATAATGAAGAGAAACTTCCCCAATCCAGCAAAGGAAATAGACTTCCAGGAAGTCCAGGAAACTCAGAAAGTCCCAAAGAAGCACACACCAAGGCACATCATAATTACATTACCCAAGATTAAAGATAAGGAGAGAAACTTAAAAGCAGAAAGAGAAAAGGAGACAGTTACCTACAAAGGAGTTCCCATAAGACTATCAGCTGGTTTCTCAAAAGAAATTTTACTGGAAAGAAGTACTCAAAGTTATGAAAGGCAAGGACCTACATCCAAGATTACTCTATCCAGCAAAGCTTTCATTTAGAATGGAAGGGCAGATAAAGTACTTCCCAGATAAGGTCAAGTTAAAGGAGTTCATCATCACCAAGCCCTTATTATATGAAATGTTAAAGGGACTTATCTAAGAAAAATAAGATCAAAACTATGAACAGTAAAATGACAACAAATTCACAACTATCAACAACTGAACCTTAAAACCCCCCAAAAAACAAAAACAAAATAAGCAAATAACTAGAACGGGAACAGAATCACAAAAAATGGAGATCTAGTGGAGGGTTATCAGAGGGGAAGGGGAGAAGGGATCATGGAGGGAAAAGGTATGGGGAATAAGAAGCATAAATGGTGGGCACAAAATAAACGGAAGGTTAAGAACAGTATAAGAAATGTAGAAGCCAGAGAACTTATATGTATGACCCATGGACATAAACTAAGCAGGAGGAATGCTGGAGGGAGAGGGATGCAGGTGGAGAGGGATAAAAGGGAAGAAAAAAATGGAACAACTGTAGTAGTATAATCAATAAAATATACTTAAAAAGCAAAAGATGGCCAAAATGGAGGGGAGTTTTTGGGAGGGGGTTGTGCCTAAATTAATTTTTTGCATGCAAAATTTAAAAATGCCAGCTCTACAATTAAACTGAATGAATGAGAAGCATATCTTGACTGGAAATTAGAAGCTTCTAGAAGGAGCACAGATAGATTTTTTTAAAGAGGTTAATAAAAGTCTTTAGAGACGCCCCGGCTGGCATAGCTCAGTGGATTGAGCGTGGGTGGTGAACCAAAGTGTCACAGGTTCGATCCCCAGTCAGGGTACATGCCTGGGTTGCAAGCCATGACCCCCAGCAACCGCACGTTGATGTTTCTCTCTCTCTTTCTCCCTTCCTTCCTTCTCTAAAAATAAATAAATAAAATCTTTTTAAAAAGTCTTTAGAGACTGTCTCTAAACTAAAGACTTCTGAAGCTAGACTTCCGGCAAGATGGAGGAATAGGTGGACGCACCGTACCTCCTCGCACAACCAAGAATAGAACAACAATAATTTACAGACAGAATAACACTCAGAACTGATAGAGGATTTATCTGAATGGAAGTCGGACAGCCAAGAAGTTCAAGTAGACCCGTACATCCAGACTGGTAGGGGACAACGAGCCAGGCAGGCGCGGGGCTGGCGAGGGTTGGCGGCGCGCGGAGGTCGGGGAAAATTTGGCGCAAAATCAGCGCGACAGCCATCCAGGGCACAAGAATGCAGCGGTGATCCCTGAGTACACAAGCTGCGGCTGGCGGATCCAGTGAGGCAGCGATTGTGGACCAGGACAGAGCTCGCAGCCCAGGATCCCAGAGAAGGGTCTGAGCCCAGGAGAATGGAACTACCTCCATTGTTCCCTCCCGTCCCCGCTCCCGCCCCTGCCCCCGCCCCCACATATAACGTTACAATATAGCGACTGGGGTGCCCAGCCCGGTGAACACCTAAGGCTCCGCCCCCCACTGTAACAAGAGCAACCAGACAAGAAAAAAAAAAAAGGAGAGATAGGGAAAGACATAAGATATGTTTCCAACAGAACAGATCAGTCCCCCAGGACTCATCCTTTTGAGCGACCAAGAAATAGCCAATCTATCAGATGCACAGTTCAAAACACTGGTGATCAGAAAGCTCACGGAATTGGTTGATTTTGGGTGCAATTTAGATGAAAGGATGCAGATTACCATAAAACAGATGCAGGAAGACACGCGGAGGAGAGCCAATAGTGAAAGGAAGGAATCTGAGTCTCAAAACAACACAGTGGACCAGAAGGAAGATAGAATCAACCAAGCAGGAAAGCATGATGAAATAAGAATTCAAAAAATCGAGGAAAAGATTAAGAGCATCCAAGACACCTTTAAACGTTCCAATATCCGAATTATAGGGGTACCAGAAGGGGAGGAGCAACAAGTGGAAAAATTATTTGAACAAATAATAAAGGAGAACTTCCCCAATCTGGCAAAGGGATCAGTCTTCCAAGAAATCCAAGAAGCTCAGAGAGCCCCAAAGAAGTTGGACCCAAGAAGAAACACACCAAGGCACATCATAATTACATTAGCCAAGGTAAAAGTGAAGGAGAGAATCCTAGAAGCAGCAAGAGGTAAGGGGACAGTCACCTACAAAGGAGTTCCCATCAGACTGTCAGCTGATTTCTCCAAAGAGACCTTACAGGCAAGAAGGGGCTGGAAAGAAATATTCCAAGTCATGAAAGACAAGGACCTACATCCCAGATTGCTCTATCCAGCAAAGCTCTCATTTAGAATGGAAGGGCAGATAAAGTGCTTTTCAGATAAGGTCAAGTTAAAGGAGTTCATCATCACCAAGCCCTTATTTTATGAAATGTTAAAGGGACTTATCTAAGAAAAGAAGATAAAGAAAAGACATGTATAGTAAAAGGACAGCAAACTCACAATTATGAACAACCACACCTAAAGCAAAACCAAAAGAAACTAAGTAAACAACTAGAACAGGAACAGAACCACAGAAATGGAGGGCACATGGAGGGTTAGCAGCAGAGGGGTGGGAGGAGGAGAGGGGGGAAAAGGTATAGAGAATAAGTAGCATAGAATGTAGGTTGAAAGTAGATAGGGGGAGGGCAAGAATAGTACGGGAAATGTAGAAGCTAAAGAACTCGTAAGTATGACACATGGACAAGAACTAAAGGGGGGGAACGTGGGTGGGAGAGGGGGTACAGGGTGGAGGGGAGAGAAGGGGGGAAATGGGACAAATGTAATAGCATAATCAATAAAATATATTTAAAAAATCAATATCTTACAAGGTGGGGAACTGGTTAGAATTGAACTAAATTTACAAGTTTTGGATTGATGGACACAATGTAATGAGATGTCTTGAAACAAGTCTTACTGAGCAAGTAATCTTGATAAATAAACTTTTTTTTATTTCCTGGAAAAAAAAAGACTTCTGAAGCTAATAAATGTCCACACCCCATTCCTTCCCCTTCTACATTTTCTCCACTATCTTCTTTGCTCTCAGAGTTTCCTTGTCTGGACTTGCCCTTCCCCTCCCTTCTTCTTTCTCCTTCTATCTCAACTATCCACCGCTACTCCCTATTGACGTAGGGGAAAATGAGAACAGGAATTCAGACAAAGATAATCCAGGAATTCTAGCAGCTCCCTTTGGAGAAAAGCTGGTCAGGAGGAGGGGAATAAGCAAATGGTATATGTTCCTTCATCTAGAAGGAAGTTCAGGAATCTACCTAAAAATTCTTCTGATTTTCTCCAAGTCCCTGATGGTTCACAACGAAATTTAAAGTAACTGTTAGAACATGTAACCCTGCCTATTTTGACCTGTTCCAATTAATATACCTACTGGTTTCTGGGAGCGAAAGCAGCAGAGTAAGTAAATAAAGTTCCACTGGGAAACTCCTGTGGAGGAGTCTGTTCACCTTAAGAAGGATTATAGAAAACTGAAATGTAACTTAGTAGGAGAAAAGAATCAGAAGCAAGAATGTGGTTGCTTCAAGGACTATGAAAGGGTGTTTCCCTTTCTTCTCACTAACAGTTTAGTAGAAATTAAAATTACCATGAAAACAGGAAACTATTAAGACCCCTGTAGATACTGGGGCTACTTTATGTACCCACCCAACTAAACTGCCTCCTCCCTAGAGTAAAGCTTCTGTGAAAATGGCAGTGTGTTCCAGGGGAATGTGGTGAGATTGCTGGGAAGTAGGAAGACATCGGGAAGGACTGGAGGTGCCAAGACTAACACTGCGGCCAGTTCATGATAAATTTCCATACCTGTGGATAGAGGTAAACAAAACAGCGTGACTCATGACACAGCAGCAGGAAGCTTGCACAAAATATGCACAGGCCAAAAAGGTCGGAACACAAGTGTACTGTGGAAATTAACTTAGCGACAAGAGGAGGGGCATGCCTGCCAGTCTAGCTGGGATTGGCTAAATGAGTAGGATACTTCTGGAGCAGATAGGATTTTGGGCCCAAAGATTTAAACAAAGGGCAGGCAAAGACTTGGCCCCTTTTTGCCCTTCTGCACTCCTCCCTTGCCTGGTTGGGGAAGCAGCTTGCAGGCCAAGTCCCACACACTGGGCCACACCCCAGGGACAGGTGCCCTGGTGGTGGCCTGCTGGGCACTGCAGCTCCACGCCCCATGGGTCCTAGACTGCACCCCTTCGCTCACTCTGACATCAGTGCATGAACATACAGGCCAGGACACTCACTTGTTTGGCCGTGCAAGCAGCTTCAGACGCTGGGCCCCACAGATGGAGCCCCTGCACACAGGAGTCAGCAGTGGCCCCAGGCCCCAGAGTGGAAAAAAAGCTGCAGTGAGGTGCTGGCAGTGCCAGCTCCACCAGTGCACACTCCAAGAAAAGAGCCTGAGGCTGGAGAGCCATTCATGTACCAGCCTCAGACCCCAAAAAGACAGATAAGAATGACGTGGGTGACCCATGGACATGGATAGCAGGGTGGAGACCCACTGTGGGGGTGGGGCAGGGGAAAGCGGTGGGGGAAAATTGGGACAATGGTAATAGAACAATAAAAGAATTAATTAATTAATCTTAAAAAATGAAGTGAGATTTCTAGACTCTGTGGTTCTGGGGTGGTTGGATTCTTTATGTTTTGCAAAAAAGAGGAGCCTGAGGCCAAAGGATCCCCAGCTCCCCCAAATTGGGCAACACTTTAATGAGATCTTTTTCCTTCCCCATCAATCTTTGTGTTATGTCTGTATCGGTGGCAGGTGGCTGAATCCCACTCTGTTTGGTAACAGGAGGGATATTTTATCAAACAATGACTGTTTTACATCAGAACCTGTCCCCTTTCAACTAGGGAATGTTCAGGGGCAATACATATTCTAATTCACCTGATAGGGCAAGATTTTTTGTTAAACCGATGACACCCACATATACTTTTTCCAACAGGGTGAAATGCATTTGGAAGTAAGTAAATCAGACACTTAACCAATAGGGAAAATGACCATTGTAAAGGAATGTCTACAAGAGGAAAGTGGTCTTGAGCCTGAAGGGTAGTTACAGGATGTTCTAATGCAACCTCAGGCCTTTCCAGTGATCAGGTCTACTGGTCACCTTTATGCACTAGCTGGAGTTAAGCCCAATATGCAAGATTACTTTTTAAAAATTGGCTTATAATTCCATGTATGAGCCCCTGTAATTCTTCTACTCTTCCAGGGGGGAAAAAAAACACCTCAGTGGAAAAGGGTGGAGATTTGAGATTTGTTCAGAGTCTCATAGCTGTAAGTAGTTATTCCCAAACATAATGTAGTTCCAAATCCACATAACCTATTATCAGGTATTCCTGTGGACTGCCTATATTTTTCAATTATAGATTTATGTAGTGCCTTTTTAGTTTTACTATAAAAAAAAAGACAGAAATACCTCTTTGTTTTCACCTGGGAGGATTACAAATTTTCTTGGATGGTAATGCCCCAGGGGTATATGGAGAGTCCCTACCTGTTGTCTTAGATACTAAACGCTGATTTAAATGATGTTAAATTTCCTTGAGATTCCACTCTAATCCAATACATGGGTGGTTTAGTTTTATGATCTAGGAAATTACTAGACTCCCTGTAGAACACAATTAACATATTACAACAGCCAGCTATAAAAAGACAAAGGATATCAAAGGGCAGGCTCTGATTCTGTTTACCCTGCTGTCTAAGACAGGCTGCTGCCCTGGCTGGTATGGCTCCTTGGTTGAGACATCCTCCTGTAACTGTCTGTCAGGGCACATGCCTGGGTTACAGGTTTGATTCCTGGTCCAGTCGTGTACAATTCCTGACCTGGGTGCATAAAGGAAGTAACTGATCAATGCTGCTCTCTCACATTGACATGCTTTTTAAAAATATATTTTTAAAGATTTTATTTATTTATTTTTAGAGAGAGGGGAGGGAGAAAGAGAGGGAGAGAAACATCAATGTGTGATTGTCTCTCGTGCGCTCCCAGCTGGGGACCTGGCCCACTGCCCAGGCATGTGCCCTGACTGGGAATTGTACTGGAGACCTTGCAGTCCACAGGCCAACACTCAGTCCACTAAGCCACACCAGCCAGGGCACAAGTTGTAAAATCTTCAGAGAGTTATCTAAAGTTCCCACTCTGGGATACCTTAATTATAAACATTTAACTTTTTATACATAAAAAATGAAGGAAAGACGTTTAGAAGTTTTAACTCCAAAACACACAGATCATATAATAGTCAGCAATGAGACTCAGTAGGCAAAGGGCTGCCTCCCATGTGACAGCCGTCTCTCTGTAGACACGCAGTGTGCTCGAGCCAAAAAGACAGTGTGGGCTCTCCTGTGCTTATGTTCCTCATTCCATTGGGTTTCCATTGGATTCTCGTCACATTCTACACTTCTTTTTTCATATAAGGAAAGCAGGCTATATGTATTCAAAAACTATAAAAAGTTACAATATAAATAAAACAAAATTCATTTCTAAAACTTAAGTAACTAATATGTATCCAAATTCTGACCAAATCAGGGCAATAATCCAATGTACAAAAAGCTTATTATATAGCTCCAAAAGCAAAAAGCAATAAGCAGAAATGTCTTGTCAATACAGACACTACATGAACATACAAATCTACAGTTTTAGTGTAACACAAACAAATCTTAAGTACATGTGCTAGCTAACTTTTTCCAACATAAAATCAATAATGTTTTTTTTTAAGATTTTATTTATTTTTTAAAGAGGGGAAGGGAGAGAGAAAGAGTGGGAGAGAAGCATCAATGTGTGATTGCATCTCGCCTGCCCCCCATTGGGGACCTGGCCCACAACCCAAGCATGTGCCTTTGAGAATCAAACCAGTGACCCCTTGATTCACAGGCCAGTGCTCAATCCACTGAGCCACACTAGCTGGGGCTAAAGATTTCACTTATTTTTAGAGAGAGGAAGGGAGGAAGAAAGAGACAGAAACATCAATGTGTGGTTGCCTCTTGCACGCCCCCTACTGGGGACCTGGCCTGCAACTCAGTCATGTGCCCTGACTGGGAATCCTATCCAAAACCCTTT
This sequence comes from Phyllostomus discolor, assembly GCF_004126475.2. Taxonomy (NCBI): domain Eukaryota; kingdom Metazoa; phylum Chordata; class Mammalia; order Chiroptera; family Phyllostomidae; genus Phyllostomus; species Phyllostomus discolor. The sequence goes on from NC_040914.2 coordinate 8,001,164, forward strand.
GGTTCACAGGTTGACACTCAATCCACTGAGCCACACCAGCCAGGGCAAATGTTTTTGTACTTGGTAAAGACATACATACTGCATAAAACCTTTAATTGCATGTAATGAAGCCTAAAGAGTGTGAACCAAGCAGAATATAAGGTTTTCTTATGTGAAGATGGACATTTCAGGAAGAAGCCAACTTAAAGTAAATCCATTATCACAGATATTATAAAGAGGACCCACAAAAATGCTTATCCTTTGAAGCCGCATACAGAGAACAAACTTCCCAGGAATTTGTTTTATTTCTGGTATTATAGTGACCTGCCAGAAAAGACAAATTACTTATTTGGAGGCTTAAGTAGCAGAGTTCAATGTGAATTAAATAATGTATGAGTAAAAAATATATATATACAGTGTACAAGAGCTAGAGGATAGAAACTTGAACACTGTGGCGAAGATGTATTAGTCCATACAAGTCAGTTTTGGTATATTGACTACTTGTTGCAATAAATTACCAAGATTTTCACTGCAACAGTATTTTCCCATACACAATCAAAATCTGGAAGCAATGTGTCTTTCTTAAATTGTCATTTAGTGGGATTTTTTCCCAACCCTCAAAACACAGGCATAGGTTTTTTTTGTTTTTGTTTTTGTTTTTTTTTCTTTTATATATATATATATATATATTTTATTGATTATGCTATTACAGTTGTCCCATTTCCCCCCTTCTCTCCCCTCCACCCTGTACCCCCCTCCCACCCACATTTCCCCCTTTAGTTCATGTCCATGTGTCATACTTATGAGTTCTTTAGCTTCTACATTTCCTGTACTATTCTTGCCCTCCCCCTATCTATTTTCAACCTACATTCTATGCTACTTATTCTCTATACCTTTTCCCCCTCTCTCCTCCTCCCACCCCGCTGCTGCTAACCCTCCATGTGCCCTCCATTTCTGTGGTTCTGTTCCTGTTCTAATTGTTTACTTAGTTGCTTTGGTTTTGCTTTAGGTGTGGTTGTTAATATTTGTGAGTTTGCTGTCCTTTTACTATACATGTCTTTTCTTTATCTTCTTTTCTTAGATAAGTCCCTTTAGCATTTCATAAAATAAGGGCTTGGTGATGATGAACTCCTTTAACTTGACCTTATCTGAGAAGCACTTTATCTGCCCTTCCATTCTAAATGAGAGCTTTGCTGGATAGAGCAATCTGGGATGTAGGTCCTTGTCTTTCATGACTTGGAATATTTCTTTCCAGCCCCTTCTTGCCTGTAAGGTCTCTTTGGAGAAATCAGCTGACAGTCTGATGGGAACTCCTTTGTAGGTGACTGTCCCCTTACCTCTTGCTGCTTCTAGGATTCTCTCCTTCACTTTTACCTTGGCTAATGTAATTATGATGTGCCTTGGTGTGTTTCTTCTTGGGTCCAACTTCCTTGGGGCTCTCTGAGCTTCTTGGATTTCTTGGAAGACTGTTCCCTTTGCCAGATTGGGGAAGTTCTCCTTTATTATTTGTTCAAATATGTGCTCAATCTGTTGCTTTTCCCCTTCTGATTCTGGTACCCCTATAATTCGGATATTGGAACGTTTAAAGGTGTCTTGGATGCTCTTAATCTTTTCCTCAATTTTTTGAATTCTTATTTCATCATGCTTTCCTGCTTGGTTGATTCTATCTTCCTTCTGGTCCACTGTATTGTTTTGAGACTCATAATCCTTCCTTTCACTATTGGCTCTCCTCCGCATGTCTTCCTGCATCTGTTTTATGGTAATCTGCATTCTTTCATCTAAATTTCGTCCAAAATCCACCAGTTCCGTGAGCTTTCTGATCACCAGTGTTTTGAACTGCGCATCTGATAGATTGGCTAATTCTTGGTCGCTCAAAAGGATGAGTCCCGGGGGACTGATCTGCTCTGTTGAAAACATATTTTTTTTTTCCCCTGCCTCTCCTTTTTTTTTCCGGTCTGGTCGCTCTTGTTACGGTGGGGGGCGGAGCCTTAGGTGTTCACCGGGGCTGGGCGCCCCCGTCGCTAGATTATGACGTTATATGCGGGGGCGGGAGCGGGGCGGGAGAAAACAATGGCGGTAGTTCCGTTCCCCTGGACTCAGACCCTTGTCTGGGCTTCCGGGCCGCAAGTTCTGCCCTGGTCCACAATCGCTGCCCCTCTGGGTCTGCCAGCCGCAGCTTGCGTACTCAGGGATCACCGCTACCTTCTTGCGCGTCCGATGGCTTTTGCGCTGATTTCGCGCCAAACCTTCCCCGACCTCCGCGCGCCAGCCCCGCGCCCGCCCGGCTGGTCTTCTCCTACCAGTCCGGATGAATGCGTCTACTTCAACTTCTTGGCTGCCCGACTTCCATTCAGATAAATCCTCTGCCGGATCTGGGTGTTATTCTGATAGTAAATTATTGTTGTAAATTATTGGTTTTCTAATCTTGGTTGTAGGAGGAAGTACGGTGCGTCCACCTATTCCTCCATCTTGCCCAGGCATAGGTTTTTTAATATCAACACGGAATTTATGGAAGTCATAAGATACAATCATTCATAAACTTTACACAGGCTTCAGTGGAGAGAGGTACCTAGACAAACACTGCCAACTCTTACAGCAAAAGGTGTTGGTTTGACAAGTGTTAGGTGCTAACACGAGCTACATAAACCCACTATTCATGTCCTTCTGAAACCAGAGTGAGGGAGAACCTTATCGCCATTCTGTCAAACATCACGTAACTGAACGTGCTGTGCAAGGGGTCATGAATCCAATGCACACGTATCACAGAATTAAAACTCCAGTTAAGCAACTGAACTACTCATTGAAGTAAATTAAAAAGACATATTAATGCTATTTTAGAAACATCATCAGGACAGAGATTTAATTATAAATTGGCCTGGACTGTATCCTGTAAAGAGAATTTTGCTTAGTACTAAAAGAGAATCTGTCAACAGGCATCCTAGGAAAGCTGTGGAATCATGCTCTTCTTTATTCCTAAAGAAATTCACCGGATGGGATGATACCTGTAATCTCCCAGTGGTTCTAGGAATTCTACTTACCAATTAATTCAGTAATTGATAGGAGTATTTAAGCAATAAGAAGATCAAAAGTAGGCCTTGTTCTCAACATATATTAGATAGGTGGATTTTTTAAAATCACATGATAAATGTAAATCATAAAATCAAGTGCCCTGGCTGGTGTGGCTCAGTGGATTGAATGCCAGCCTATGAACCAAAGGGTTGCTCATTCAATTCCTAGTCAAAGCACATGCCTGGGTTGTCAGCCAGGTCCCTGATGGGGGTGCACAAAAGGCAACCACACATTGATGTTTCTCTCTCTCCCTTTCCCTCTCTAAAAATAAGTAAATAAAATCTTTTTAAAAAGATTTTTAAAAAATCAAGCGTACTTAGAAAGGCACACTGATTTTATGTGACATAAAAAACCTTAGACTGCGAACTGTGTGTGCTTACAATAACATTTTACCTGGGAAAGCCAATGAGTGAGATTTCTTGAAAATATTTACTTGCACAATACAAAACAAATACGTGCAAATGGCAAGGTCCCTAAAATAGCAGTAAGAGTTTATATACAGAAAGATGTCACAATCTAATCAGATACGCAAGAGATGGCATTTCCCAGAGTTTATGACACAGAACATTAACCTCCGCAGGCTCCTGCTCCATGGCCTTCTCCCCTGTGTAACAGTTTGACTCCTTTGTTCTGGTTCTCACTTTCCCACAGTCCAGGCGTGTGAATGATCCTCCCAACGAGTTCCTCAAAGGCACAGTGTACACCATTGCAGGTTTTCGCACTTGCCTCTATAAATAACATGGAACACTTCCATGCAAATTTCAGGCCCTCATTTAAATATCAACTTCATGATTTTTCTTATCAATTTTATTTCCAGCTAGCGTATTTACTATGTCATTTCTCATGCAGTATGTTTCCAATTCATTTAACCAATTATCCAGTGTAACAAAGGTGTCTCTTCTTGTGACATCATGTACTGATAGAAGACCCTATGCACCTCCACAATAACTAAGAGTTCGTGTTCCGAACTTCTCTTCACCATCAGTATCCCTTATTGCAAGTTTAGCCTTGTTTCCATCCACTGAAATTGTTTTCACCTTAAAGTCAACACCTATTGTTGCTGCAAGTTCTGGATCAAAAGTATCATCTGTGAACCTCAAGGGCAGACTAGACCTGCCTGCACCACTCTCGCCATCAATGAGGCTCTTCAGAGCCTCATGGTCAACACATCCTCCATCCTCTTCACCCTTGTCAGCCCCAAGCACAGCCACCACCGTCTGGCTCTGAAACCTTCACTGAGAAGAGGTGCTGTGCATGTGCTGTCAGTTGACTGGCTCTTGCTTGCTGCACCTAATTTTACTTGAAGTCAAAGTAACAATGTTAACCCAGCAACTTTGCTACCTTCTTTGCAGGGTGAAGGCATCCACTATTGTGTTTTGCTTACTGACCACCTTCTTGTTCCTAGGAATAGTTTACAGGAGACTTCTATTGATAATACTGATTTAATTTGGTTTACAGATGGATTTTTCAAAAAATAAACAGGGATGTTACCCAGCTTGATATGCAATAAGTTCTATGAGGACATAAGTGAAGGTTCTCATTTACCTAAATAAGACCTGCCCCACTAGCCTAATTAATTGTACTAACTCAGGCTTGTCAACTGGCCAAAGATCAAACAGCCAGTATTTACACTGATAACGGCTACACCTTCGGTGCAGTTCACAACTTTAGAATATTGTTAAAGCAACAAGGCTTCTTAATTTTCTTAGGACAGCCCACAAAGACTGGAAAATAGGTTATAGAATTAATAGATATCATATAGAAATGGAAACAATTGGAAATTATTAAAATTCCTAAACATTCTATAACTGTCACCATAGAAGCAAAAGGAAATTATTTAGCTGATGCTACAGCTAGACAGGCAGCATTAAACTGCCAAATTATCCACCTGGGAATGCTCCTTACTTCTTATTAAGTTAACTTATAAAATCTTCTTTATAGTTCCACCAGAAAGCTGCAGGAGAAAATACAGCAACAAAAAGGGGGAACTATTGTCCCAGGCAAACAGGTATGGCTTGGACCCAATCAGAAACCAATCTTATTGGGAGCTTAAGGGAGCTTAAGGGAGCTTAAGGGAGCTTAATTACCTGTATTTTCACATGTCCAAGAACTAAAATATTAGAGTTTTAAAAGAAGATTTCATGGAGTGAATAATATTACTGCTACTTTAGCTCATAAAGTGTATAGCAGATGTTCATATGTTCAAATATAACCCTGGAAAATCATTTTGTGGCTCCCAAAGCAATTTCCCACTTCCGTTAGCTCCATTTGAGGTATGGTAATTAGATTTTTTCCAAATGCTACCATTTCAAAATACAAATATGTGTTAGTTATGATTTATGGGTTGAGGCATTCCCTTGAAGGAAAGCAAAGTCTTAATGGTAGGCAAATTATTATCAGAGAAAAAATTAATTCTTGGTTGGGGAATTCCCTCTGAGTTACAGCGACTGAAGGACTCCTTTTACTAGACAAGTAATGCCATCTATTTGTAATATTTGGCTTATTCTACAGAATTTTCATTGTGCCTATCACCCCCAATTCTCTGGATTGGTGAAACATATAAATGGTACAATTAAAACTTAACTAGGTATTTTTTCAGAAGCTTTTAATCTCCCTTGGCTAAAAGTTCTCCCCACACTGTTCCTCAACCTGGAATCTATGGTAAGCATAGTCTTTCTTGTTATGAAATAGTCACCAGCTGCCCTATGAATCTGGATGAAAGGACATGTGAATCAACTACTAAAAGGAGACATTCTGCATTAATATCAAAGGCTCATTAACCAACTTGTAGGGACGGATAAGTTAGCAACAAACATTGTTATTGGTGGAGAATGAATTCTAGCAGTACCTTGAGGAAAACAATTCCCTGAGACCTGCATGGGAGGATGTGGCTCTGTGGCAAGCTCTGTTGATGACGTAAAATTAAGGGGGTTCCCCTCCTGACATCCCAATGTCCCATCTCCATCTGTCACACCATGGAAAAGGCTGTCTTGTCCTCAGCAAGGCCAAGACAAAAGCCGGAGTCCAGAGTTTCTGCTCCATGTTAAAGTCCAGTCCAGTCTAACATTCTGTTAGTTTAGCGTGTGTTCCCAGCTGTGGCCCATTGTTGTGCCTTGGTATTCAGCCTGCTAGGGCCACGTGGCCATGGAGAGAACAAGTGCATGCACCATGCAAGCGCAGGTCATCAGGCAAGAGAGAGCATTCTTTGTTCCCCTCAGCTTACAACCAGGAGCTTGGGTTTGGAACAAACCAGGTGCTTCCTCAAAATGACCAATCAACTTCCCAAGTTTTCATGGGCTTTAAATGGGTCCACACCTCCTATTTAGGCTGACAGGCCTCTATGATCCAGCATCTCCCCCTGAAACCCCCTCCCCAACAATCTGGTACCAAAGTGGGGAGGGAAGAGTGTTAATTCCCTTGGCAAAGCAGTGCTACAATCCCCAGGAATGTAAAGAGCTGTAGCTTCCTGGTGAGGCAAACAGGCTTATGCTTCCTAGTTTATGAAGTTTAATGTCTAAGTCCCTTTGTTCCCCTTCCCCATCAATAATTAGCTAAATACCAATAGTAACAATTTTACACTGTGCTGCTGGAAGACGAAGACTTCAAAGACCACAACTTACAACAAGGATATTTTTGTCCATTAGAAAATATATTAATTTAAGCTCTCTCCAACATCATTGGAAGGGATCTCATCAGATGCCTGACAGAGAATAGACATCTGCCGTGGCTCTGACGCTTGCCTCCACCTCCAGTGCAGACCAAAGACTCTCCAGGATGAGAAGCCACCAACATCAGAGATAGACAGCTGTCATAGGCTGGTATACCTACAAATTGATGGCGGACTTTATTTGTTTGATTGTCTTTACCTATCTGCTAATATTATTATTATTAATAATTATTATTATACTTGTTATTTAGGCTTTTCTCAAGCCTTGTATGTATAGCCCAATTGTCAATAATTGCTTAAGGTATACAAGAAAACTTTTGTATTATCAATAAAACTATTTATGGTTCCTCTTTTGAAATTTAGAAGAATGCTATTATAAAAGAAAGAAATGCGTACATTTTTATTTTTTTAATTTTTTATTGTTTATTTACAGTTGTCCCCTTTTTCCTCCCATTATTCTCCCCTGCCCTGCCCACCACACCTCCCACATTCAATCCCCACCCCCACTGTCCTTGTCCATGTGTCCTTTATAGTTGTTCCTTGAATTCATCCTTCCCTTTCTTTCCCCCATTTCCTCCCCCACTCCTCCCCTCTAGTCACTGTCAGTTTGTTCTTAATTTCAATGTCTCTGATTCTATTTTGTTCTCTTGTTTGTTTTGTTGATTAGGTTCCACTTATAAGTGAGATCACATGGTATTTGTCTTTCACCGCCTAGCTTACTTCATTAGCATAATACTCTCCAGTTCCATCCTTACTGTTGTGAAGGGTAGGAGCTCCTTTTTTCTTTCTGCTGCATAATATTCCATTGTGTAAAAAAGATGTTAAAAGAAAATAGTTTGTCCTAATAATTTAATTATTGCTAAATGAATAAAAAGACAAACCAAAAAAGGGAAGTTGTAGAAATTAGTGGAAAAGGAATACTGAGAAAGGAATTTTATGTATAAACACTAGAACCTAATTATGGGAATGTGCTCGCCCCCTACCCCAACAAGGACCACTAACTACCTTAATTTCGATGGAAGCTGAAGTGGCTATAAAAATATGGCCCTCTATAACTGCTGAGGCAAAAAAAATATTTACTTGTAAAACTCTTTCTTTCTGGCCTCTGGATTTATGGAACATTGTGTTCTTACGGCCCTGGCCCTGACTGAACCTTGAGGTTGCAGCCTCCAGTTGCACAACTAGAGAGGATCATGTTAATAACAGTACCTGAGGGCTTGCAGTGGGAAGTAAGTGGGCCATGGTAAATACAAACCCACCTCGGGGTCAGATTATGAAAACTGGGAAGGTGTATGGTGTGCCCTCCAACTATAAGAAAATGTTATACAACATGCAAAATATAGAAAAGTGATAGAGACAACCCCCAGGGCAGTATTTTTCCCCCAACAAAGGTCAACTATCACCATAACTGAGCCTGCCTGTGTCTGCTTGCATCTTGGATAACAGATTCGATAACATGTTTTTGGAATATCAAAGTAATTTTCTTTTTTTTTTTTTGACTTTTTTTTCAAAGTAATTTTCTATCCCCCCCAATTCACAACTACAGTACACAAAATCCCTCATTATTACTGTTATCACATTCATTGTTGACTATTACTCTGTACCCACCTATGTGAAAGAAGTATGTGTCACCCTGATGGGGGGCTCAGGTGGTTGGAGCACTGTCCCATACACCAGGAGGTTGCCGGTTCAAAGCTTGTCAGAGCACACCCCTAAATCGCAGGTTCTGTCCCCAGTCAGGGCACACAGTAGGGGGCAACTGACTGATGTTCCTCACACCGAGGTTTCATTCTCTCTCTCTCCCTTCCTGTCCCTCTAAAATCAATAACATACCCTCAGGTGATTAAAATAATAATAAAAATAAAAGAAGTGCGTGTTTATTCATTTTACTCTTCATCTAATCCCAGAGGTTTCCCTGCTGTGCCTTCTCCCACCTCCCTAATCTATAACCAAAGAATGTTATGTCACCCCTCGCAAGGACAAAGCCAGTGACATTTGCTATTGTGGTGCCATCTGCCAAGCAGGCCTATGTCCTTGTTAAGCACGACTGCCAGTTTATTTTTCTGAGCTTCTGTCCCCAGGACTGGAAATTACTGGAGAGCAAGAACAAAACAAAACTAAATGCCCCCACAGCCTCACGCAAAAGACAACATTGGAGGAAACTGCAGCTTATACCAAGCCACCCAAAACCTCCTGTGTGACAAAGCCCCCAGCAGCCCAGGGAACAACTGGGCCTGCCTCTCAATGCAGAGAAAAAGGTGGCATTTTAAACTCAAGCCACTTTTCTACCCCTTTGCCTGACTCTTTAGCATCCCCCCATCTCTTCTCCCAACTTCTCCTCCTCTGACCTCTCCCCCTGCTCCCCCTTCAGATTGGGTTTGTTCCAGCCAGTCCTGATCTGGTCATCCCCTCAGTAACCCCTAAACCTGTGACCCAGCTCCCTCTCCGTGAGGTTGCTGGATCTGAGAGCATGATTTCGGTCCAGGCTCCCTTTCTAATGTCTGACCTCTCCCAAACTAAGGTCAGACTTTGCAGTTTTTCAGCAAATTCATCAAATGTACAAAGGAATTTGAATGTCCCACCATCTCGTATGAGATCTATGTGACTTTTGTAACTGCTGATTTGTGCTTCTTCATCCCCTTTGACTAGCTCACTTAACCCCCCTTTACCTCTGGCAACCATCAGCCTCCCTTAGAGTAAGCTCTATACAAATGGTAGAGAAGTTGACAGGAGAGACCTGGTTCTTCCTGCTGATGCATGTAAAGAATTACAGGTCAGCAAATCTATTAGCTTCTGTACATAAATCTTTGTACAGAGATTACATAAATCTATGTAATCAGTTTATTAGTGATCTATTCCCATGGAAGAGAACAAGACTGGGTAGAGTGGGGGGGTAAAAAGCAAAGTTTCGGGCAAAGCAGGGCTGCAAAATAAGAGCAGCTGAAGACCAGGGTGGCAAGCCCCCGGGCAGCCTGAGGCCAGGTGGCCAGAGGCCCAGGGGCCCGAGAGCCAAGAGCACCAAGAGCACCCTGAGCTCCCTGAGCAGAGAGAGAGAGAGAGAGAGAGAGAGAGAGAGAGAGTCCTTTGTTCTGAAGACTTATATAGTTGGTGTGATAGGAGAAAAAATGGTACATATTAATTAAGGGGTAAATGTGGTGCCAGCTTTCCCAGGGGGAGGTGACAACCCAAACTCAGGTATGTGTGGGGGTCTGTTAGCCTGATTCCTTATCTTGCTCCAGACTCCATTTGTTCATCTTGTTGTAAAACAAATACGTGACAGGAGGCAGTTAATTAAAATTGGGGCACTTTCTAAAGTTATTTATGGTCTCTTTCTGTAAGCATCAGGGACTCCCTTGTAAAACAGATAGTGACTAGAGGTAGGCAATTAACTAAAGTTGTTTTATGGGCTTCTTTAGATACTGTGGACCCTCTCCCACATTCCAGGCCCTGGGATGAAAGCACAGTTTCAAGGCTTTCTTTACTAGATAGTGGAAATGCTACATAGAATTTCAAGGACTTCCCTTCTTTCTTGCTAACATAGTGTCTCTTGTGATGTTGGAACACCTGGCAATATTATCAGACCAGGCTGAGGACTGCTGAGTTAGCGTGTGAGACCTGTGTTTTTCCTCCTCCCTGCCTCAGTTTACTATTCTATGTAAGTGGTAAAGGTGTTTCCTGGCAACCAGGATGCTAGATGCTGGCCAGCAACAGCAGTGCAGCCTCAGAGTTCTTCCTAGGCTATCTCCTGCCTCAGTTTGGCCAGTCAATGATACTGTGAATGTCAGCGCTACCTTGCAACTGGACCTGTTTTACTATTCCCACAGGAAATGGACAGAGGTTCCATATGTTTAAGCCTATATGGCCCTCAGAGATGACCCCAAGCTATATGCTGTTGGTAAACTGGAAAAACATACCCAGATGGAAAAATACTTCAAATATGGGTAAATGGATTTGTCGGTCCTTTACAAACATCTGAGCAGCTACCCAACTGTTGAGGTATTAAAAATGTCTGCTTTTGTTATACAGGTGAAATATTTACAGGGCAAGAGTGTGGCTCCAGAACATCAAAGCTCACTAAACCCTTTTACCTTTCCAAAACCTCCTCTATTCATCTTTAAAAACTTATGGGTAGTTGGCTTTATGAAACCAAAGTCCTTCTAGGAGAAGTTTGCTTTTCTTAACCTACATTTTTGAAATGCAAATACCTGGTCTTCATCAGGTACTCTTGTCTAGGCCATCTTTTAAAATACAAACTTGAGGGAGATCATTTTTATTAAAAGGGGGAAATCTTAGCTATAGGTAAGCAAATCAATTTAATTTATTTCAGCCATTTCTTTCTAAATTAGCGAATTCTGACAAGTTATTGAATGTCTAGGTATTCTGAAATAACATGAAATACTGAAACACTGATTGCTAGACAAGTCTTCACTTCACCTGCTTTTGACTTTTTTATTCTTAAGAGGCTGTAGAGGGGATTTGGAGCTGTAGGTAAATGTCCTCTGCTTTGTGGGAGATTTGTTTCTTGAAAGCGCGAGTATGTTTGCCAGCAGAGGAAACAATGTTTCTGAAGGTCATGATTTGTGGTCATAAAAGTCAATCTAGGGAATGCTGGTCACTCATTTTTTATCATTGGAAACTGAGGTTTCTAAAAGTTAAAAGTTCAAATTAAGTTGGAAAGAAGTTGTATGGTTTTAATAATAGAAGGCATTAGGCATGGAGAAGAAATTTCCAAGGACATTCTAAAGATGGTTATTTCTAAAGGGACCAGAAAAGTTTGTGAAGATTATAGAAGTTTGTAAAAATTTGTGTGGTTTTAATAATAGAAGGCATAAGGCATGGAGATGCAATGTTGAAGGATGAGGATTGAAAGTGAGTTATTCTAAAGATGGTTATTTCTGAATGGGTAAGAAAGTTTGTGAAAGTTGCAGCCAGATTGGTGAAGGTCATGAAAGTTTTAAATTTGTAAAGAAAAAGACCTCAATCAGGCTTCATTACCCCTTCCCCACCTAATTTCTGTCTGGTGACATTCTTTCACTCTGGTGGGGCCTGGAGTTGTTTTCATTACTCTGACTCCCGGTCCTCTCTCTGGAGCATTTGTCTCCTGTCCCCAGGTTCCTGACCTTTCAGGGGCCAAAGCAGCCCACCCAGGCTCTTCTCTGCTGCTTGACTCCTTAGATTGGAGCCAAGACTTTCTTTATTTCCACCCCTCTTTCACAGCCCTTGAAGCTTTCACTGAGCGTCTCAACACATTTTCTTGCTTGGTATTTAGGACCTTCCATCCCCTTTTCCAGTCTTCTTAAAAGTTGTCAAATGCACTCTGGCTGGTGTAGCTCAGTGGATTGAGCATGGGCCTGTGAACCGAGGGGTCACTGGTTTGATTCCCAGTCAGGGCACATGCCTGGGTTGTGGACCAGGTCCCCAGTTGGGGGCATGCAAGAGGCAACCACACACTGATGTTTCTCTCCTGCTCTTTCTCCATCCCTTCCCCTCTCTCTAAAAATAAATAAATAAAATTGTCAAACACAAATGAGAAAAATCTTGTGCTTTCTCTACAAAAGTTAGTCATTTAAATGGTCTTTATGTGTTCAGTCTTCATGTGTGTGCTCTTCATGTGAATGTGTTTGTCTGTATGTTGCATGTGGTACAATCTCTGCCTACGGATGGCATAACTAGGGGGTAATATTTTATTGGCCTAAAGATGTTAAGTATTTATATAAATCAAGAAGGATGTTAGGTTCTGGACAAAATATTTGATATTAAAACCAGCTTTAAGTTTGATTAATGTCTTTTAGGATTAGTACCCAAAAAAACTGTGTTGTTTTACAAGGTTATGTTATCATTTTTTAGTTAAGTTTGTTTGACAACCCTCCTGAAGTTTAAATTTTAAAAGACTTTTTAAAATTTATTTTTAGAGAGAGGAGAAAGGAGGGAGACAGAGAGGGAGATGAACATTAATTGGCTGCCTCTCGCACACCTCCACCTAGGGACCTGGCACACAACGCAGGCATGTGGCCTGACTAGGAGTCGAACCAGTGACCTTTCAGTTCACAGGCTGCTGCTCAAACACTGAGCCACATTGGCCAGGGGTAAATTTTAAAAGACTTTTAACTGAGAAATGACTTTGAGTTGTTCCAATGGGCCCTAGAAGACCTCAAGAATTCATTCTCTCTCCTTACAAAAAAGAAGTTTCTGAACTAATCTGCCCTGTTTAATATGCTTGAAATTACATGGAAGGCTTTGCCAAATAGAATAATAATAACTATGTTCTATTTATATACATATATTTTTATCAAAATAGATATTCTAGAAATTTCAACCTACCCCAGGGAAGAACTTGTAAAGATTCAGAATCAGGTTCAAATAGGAAGCTCTCAGGTGTAGCAGGTGTCTTGTCAATGACACTGGACAAGCCAAGGGTGATGGTTCCCTGTGGGGGCATCAAGCAGTGCTACTCTAGGTAGTTGTAACCCACACGTTGGGAATTTATGAACTGTTTCCAATGTTCAATGCACATTTCTGATAAGTCATGTACAGCGTTTTAAAACCTTTCATACTGTTTGGTATTTATATATATTAAGATTGTGTGTTAAATGTAAAAATATGGGTTTTGGCCCTGGCTGGTGTGGCTCAGTGGACAGAGCATCGGTCTGTGAACCAAAAGGTTCAGTTCAATTCCCAGTCAGGGCATATGCTTGGGTTGTGGGCCAGATTCCCAGCTGAGGGCATGAGAGAGACAACCAATCAATGTATCGCTCATGCATTGATATTTCTCTCCCTTTCTTTCTTCCTCCCCCCTCTCTAAAAATAAATAAATAAAATATTTTTGAATGTAAAAATATGGACTTTATATTATTCTTTTATGTCTTTTCATAGTAATTATTATGTATCAAGACATTGTTCTCGCCCTGGCCGGTGTGGAGCAATGGATTGAGTGCTGGCTTTCAAACCAAATAGTCGCCAGTTCAATTCCCAGTCAGGGCACATGCCTGGGCTGCTGGCCAGGCCCCAGTAGGGGGTGTGCAAGAGGCAACCACACATTGATGTATCTTAAAATAAATAAATAAAATCTTTTAAAAAAGAAATTGTTCTCATGGAATGTTATATCTTATAGAAAAGAAAAATTCTTTATCAATTACATTATAATAAAATCTATAACCATGTCATTTTAAATTTGGTCATTTACCCTGGCTTGTGTATCTCAGTGGATTGAGTGTGGGCTGTGAACCAAAGGGTTGCCAGTTCAACTCTCAGTCAGGGCATATGCCTGGGTTGCAGGCCAGGTCCTCAGTGGGGACCATGTGAGAGGCAACCACACATTGATATTTCTCTCCCTCTTTTTCTCCCTCCTTTCTCATCTTTCTAAAAATAAATAAATAAAATCTTAAAAAATAAATGAATAAATTTGACCATTTACTCTATATAAAGCATTTACAAATGTATCATTGGATAGGTTCATAAAAAGGACTCTGACTTACTCTAAATTATGGGTATCCAAGTTGGCCATACCTTTGAAGTAAATGAAGATTTGTAGAATCCTTAGAATAACTGGATTCATGGAAATATTGGCAAATAATCAAGGCAAACAAAACTGGCTTTACGGGACTAAATGAACTAAAGATAATTGTTATTCTTACGATTTTGCTCAAATATTGTTAATTTTAAACCTTTTTGTTTTCCAGCTATAAGGAAACTTTTTTCCCTGGAACAATTTGTAAATTATACCCTCATAAACAGTGTTAAAACATTTATATTTTTCTCTCTACCTAATCCCTCCAGAATTTGGCAACTCCTTTTTTTTTCTTTTTTTAGAGAGAGGTGAAGGGAGGAAGAAAGAGAGAGAAGCATCAATGTGTGGTTGCTTCTCATGCGCCCCCTACTGGGGACCTGGCCTGCAACCCAGGCATGTGCCCTAGACTGGAAATTGAACTGGCAACCCTTGGTTCGAAGGCCAGCACTCAGTCCACTGAGCCACACCAGCCAGGGCAAGAATTTGACAACTCTTAATGAATGAGTATTATTTTCATGGCAATATGTTTGTTTGCATAAATCAATAAGAATCTGTCCTCTTTATAACAGCACCAGTTTCCAAATGTGGTTTTATCAGTCAAGTCTTTGTGTGAAATGTCATGATCAAAAGAATCATGTCTGGACTCTGGATGTCATGAGAAAGCCTTAAGGAATTAAGATTTTAAAGCCAATAAGAGCCCCTTGGAGAAATGACCTGGTACCTTGCTTTGTCACATGGTTCATGGTAGGCTTTTCAGGTAAGAAACAAAGATTACTTTCCCTAAAGACGGCAAGGAAGGAATCTGAAGACATTTCAGGGACCCAAGAACTTGAGGAATTCACCCAAACCTACAGGCATTACAGGCAAAACCAGATGGCAACTGTGTGGCTTGGCTTCTATGCCCTGAAGGGTTGACTAAACGTCAGTCTAAGGGTTCCTGTGAAAATTCCAGCAAAGCAGACTTGAAAGAGGTTATGTGATCAATTACTATTCTTGTTGTGTTGAAATAATCAGGCCAATTGAAACCAGACTTAATGCAATCTCTTTGATAAAATGAGGGTGATTTAGGGGGTATGGAAGAAAAGGGGCCACATATTAACCTGACAAGCTCAGGAGACGTCTGTGATGCAGCCTTACAAACTCAGAGACCTAAAGTAGCCACAAAGGATGGTCTAAAATGAAAACCTATTAACTAAAAACAGTCCATGGCGGGTAGTCATGTCCTAGGCCAATACTTTCATCCGACAAAGGTCAACCTTTATCTTAACTAAGCCTGTCTAGTGTCTCTTTGCATCTATAACATACCTTTGCGATGTCAAGGTAACTTCTCTTTTTCCCAAACTTCTTGGGCACAAGCTGAGACCACAAAGTCCCTCATTGTTGTTGTTATCATGTTAACTGTTGACTGTTAACTATTCCTTACCCACCTATCTAAAGAACCCACCTATGTGTCTATCATTTTACCTTTTATGCAATCCCAGAGGTCCCCCACCAGCCCCCTCCCCATCCACTTTGCTTTCCCCTGCCTCCCTAGTCTATGACCAATGAACTTCATGTAACCCCTTATGGTTGATTCTAATGTATAAAATAAGGTACTAAACTGCCATTCTCCAGAGCATTTCTCAATCCATTGAGATATTGCTTCCTGGCAATTCTCATCAGTTTGGCTCAAATAAACTCACCAAAAATTCTCTACAGGTTTGAATGTTTCTTATGCTGACAGGAGAGAAATTGTGTTTCAGTGAAAATCACAATGTCCAACTGTCACTCACAAACTGAATTGAATCCTAATTTTTCTAGCTTTCTCCCATGTTAATATTATTTTCTTTCATTCTTTCACTTAAAATTATTGAGAACTGGCCCTGGCTGGCATAGCTTAGTGGATTGAGCGCGGGCTACGAACCAAAGCATCGCAGGTTCAATTCCCAGTCAGGGCACACGCCTGGGTTGCAGGCCACAGCCCCCAGCACCCGCACATTGATGTTTCTCTCTCTCTCTCTTTCTCCCTCCCTTCCCTCTCTAAAAATAAATAAATAAAATCTTTAAAAAATTATTGAGAACTACTGATACAGTGTCAACCATACAGAATTTACCTACTCTGCCTCTCCCTTTTTGGAATTTTAAAGCCAATTATCTAGTCCTGGTTTTCCTGGCTATCTACCTTCCTAGGACAGCAGCATTTTCATTTATTCTTTTTTAAAAGATTTTATTTATTTATTTTTAGAGAGGGAAGGGAGGAAGAAAGAGAGAGAGAGAGAAACATCAATGTGCAGTTGCTGGGGCCCGTGGCCTGCAACCCAAGCATGTGCCCTGACTGGGAATCGAACTTGCAATGCTTTGGTTCGCAGCCCACGCTCAATCCACGGAGCTACACCTGCCAGGGCTCTTTATTCTCTTTTTTTTTTTTAGAGAGGGGAAGGGAAGGAGAAAGAGAGAGAGAGAAACATCAATGTGTGGTTGCCTCTCACGTGGCCCCCACTGGGGATCTGGCCCACAACCCAGGCATGTGCCCTGACTGGGAATCAGACTGGTGACCCTTTGGTTTGTGAGCCAGCACACAATCCACTGAGTCACACCAGCCAAAGCTTTTTCTTTATTCTTAATTTTGGACCATGTCTCTTCAAATGTCCTTCATTCCTTCACATCCTTCATTTACCAGAGTGTCCAGGTTCTGCAGATTCCCTCCACAAACGGCCTCTGGCCACAGTTCTTGCTTTTCTGGCTGTCCAATTGATAAGGGACTCAAGAGTTGGAAAATTTTAGTTTAAGTAATAGCTAATAAGCTTAGTAATTAATGCATGTAAAAGCTGTTGTTCCAGGAGCTAAAGATATGACTCATCCTGACTCCAGGAGACCATAAGCAGTTCCACCTTTGTGCCTCAGGAGGACTGAAAGCAACTCAAGGTGGTACCTGTGCCAGTGTGCTCCAAGATGAGAGGACCACTGCCCAGGACACAGCTAAAGACCACTGCACAGGGCAAGAATACTGCAGGGTTTTTAATCCAATTAACTTTTCCCTGAATTCCAAACCCCTTAACTACACTTTGTTCTCTGGTATAAAAAGGCTGTCTTGGAAGGAAATGTAAGACAGTCTGTTAGGGTATGAACCCACCATCTTCTCAGATCACCAGCCATCTGAATAAAGAGTCTGTAGAGATTCAATCCCTGTCTCTGCTGATTGGGTTCGGTATGCGACAGGCAGCAGGAATGCTGGGGTTTGTTTGTTTGTTTGTTTTCCAATTTCACGGTTCCACCCTCTTCTCATTAATGACCCACACCCAGACCCACAGGCAGGGACAGCTCTACACCCTCACCCGCCTGAAGTAGTTATGGAAGAAGAGATCTTCATTCCTACTCCTCAGAACCAGAATTAAGAATAAATCCAGCCCTGGCTGGCGTAGCTCAGTGCATTGAGCACGGGCTGCGAACCAAAGTGTCGCAGGTTCGATCCCCGGTCAGGGTACATGCCTGGGTTGCAGGCCATGACCCCCAGCAACCGCACATTAATGTTTCTCTCTCTCTCTCTCTTTCTCCCTTCCTTCCCTCTCTAAAAATAAATAAGTACAAATCTTTAAAAAAAAGAATAAATCCATTTTGAAAGGGGGGAATGAAAGAACAAAGCCAGTGCCATTTGCTGTTGCAGCATCATCTGCAGAGCAGGCCTATGACCTTGTTAAATATGACTGCCATTGTATACTTTTCTGAGCTTCTGTCCCCAGGACTGAAAATTACTGGAGAGCAAGAACAGATGTGGTTAACTGCCCACCCCCAGCCCTGACTCCCCACAGCCGCAGGCAAAAGACAACATTGGAGCAAACTGCAGCTTATACAAACCACCCGAAACCTCCTTTATCGCAATGCCCCCAACAGCCCAGGGGCCACACAACAGCAACCTTCCCCATCCTCTTATAATCCAATAAAAGCTCAACGCCTCCACCCCTCAATGCTGATGCACATCTCTGCACATAACCCCTTTTCTCTCTTGGGGAAGTAAAATAAACTTTACTTTGTATTTTCTTCTCTTTGTGAATTCTTTTACAGCCGACCACCCTAACACCCCTTATGTCTTACCCTTTGATTTTCATGTATAAAATAAATAATAAAACTACCATTTTTCATAGCATTTTCTCAATCCCTTGAGATTTTGTTTCCTAGCAATTGTCAGTTTGGCTCAGATAAACTCATAAAAATTCTTACAGGTTTGGACATTTCTCTTTTTTTTAGATTTCATTTATTTACTTTTTAGAGAGGAGGGAAGGGAGGGAGAGATGGAGAGAAACATCAGTGTGTTGTTGCCTCGTGCTCGCCCCCTACTGGGGACCTGGCCCACAACCCAGGCATGTGCCCTGAATGGGAATCAAACTGGCAACCCTTTGGTTCACAGTCCAGCACTCAATCTGCTCAGCCACACCAGCCAGGGCTGGACATTACTTATGTTGACAATCTGCTTCAGTTCGCACTAGTAATAAAATGCGAAGTATTTTCCAGGGCCCTGCAAGATGTCCCTGCTGCCCTCACTGACCTTGTCTCCCACATTCAGTCTTTGATGCAACAGATATTCACTGAGCACCTCCTGTGTGTCGGGCACTGCTCTAGACGCTGGGCAGGCGGCTTTGAACCAAACAGCATGGTTGGGACGCTGTCGGTCTTCTTCCACAAGCCCATCCCCCTTGCAGGTCTTTGCACTACCTGACATTATGTTAACTTTGCACTACCTGACATTATGTTAACTTTGCACTACCTGACATTATCTTAACTTATTACTTTATTTGCATGTGGATAAGAGTTCAGGGAGTGAGCAGGGCCCACCCCACTGTTACTCATGGCTGCATCCTCAGGTCTAGAACAAAGTCTTGTCTGTAGTTAGACCTCAATAACAATTAGTTGAAAAAATGGTAACTAACATTTATTTAACACTCGTTCTATACCCACCTGGCCCTGTTTTAAATTGTGTACTCACCTGTATCTATACAATCCTGAAATCAACCCCTATTCTACAAGAGTTGACAGAGGCACAGAGAAGCCAGGCTGTGAACTCAGGTAGCCTGGCCTCAGACAGGATGTCCCTGACCAATATGCGCGCTGCTGCGAAGGTGAATGATTCAACCAGTCATTCCGACCGGCCTGAGTTTAAATCCCAGCTCTGTCGCTAGTTAGCTGTGTGGCCCAGGACCAACCGACTTACCTTTCTGAAACTCAGATCCTTTATCTTTGAAGGTCAATTTCTCCTCCTAGCTCGTAGCGAAGATGTCAGATGCAAGAGGAAATTGGCTCAAAGACACCACGCAGGCACGCACAGGTGAACGTGCGCCCGGATTGCGAAGAGGGGGGAGGTGGGAGCTGGGGAGGGCCGCGCGGGTCACCGCCAACCTCGGGGTGTGGCCTCCTGAAGGCTGTCCAAGTCTCCGGCTTCCAGGTTCCTTCAGTTTGCCCACGCCCTACTTCGGGCCCAAGGAGCTGTGGGAACACCCGTGCTAGAGGCCCCCGAACCTGGGTGACTGGAGAGAAAACCATTGGAGCGAGTGTCCCCAACACCAGGCGGCGGCGAGGGTCTAGAAGAAAGAAATCGGGCGGCGGGGAGAGAATCCTTCCTGTACGCAGGGCGAGGGCCTGTCTGCCCTGCCCCTCTCCACCTGATTTCGTTAGGAAGGGAGCTGCCCCGACTGTCCCAGCCGGGTGGAGCGCCTCGGAGCAGGGGAAGGACCAACCTGCCGCGATGGAGGCGACTAGCAGCTGGGCGCTGCTGCTGGTGCTGCTGCTGCTGCTAGTGCTGCCGCTGGCGCTGTCCCGGACCCGGACCGGAAGCCACCTGCCCCCTGGGCCCGCGCCGCTGCCGCTGCTGGGGAACCTCCTGCAGCTCTGGCCTGGGGAGCTGTACTCGGGGCTCTTGCGGGTAAGGAGCTGTGGGAACGCCCGTGCCAGAGGTCCAGGTGCAGGGGTCCAGGTCCAGGAGAGAGGAAGGGGACTGCGGGGAGAAAAACGGGCACCCTAAGGAGGAGGCAAGCTCGGGGTCCCAGCGCAAAGGGGCTATGGATGTTCTGGGGTGGGGCGGGAGCAGGGGTCTAGGACCGGGTCTGGAGTGGGGGGCGCTGGGGAAAGAGGACGGGTTGGGGGCAGGACTAGGAGGAGCAGAGACTGCTCCCCCACGGAATCCTGGAGTGGGGCGAGAGCCGAGAAGCAGGATCCAGTGGCAGGGGTCCCAGGGCAGAGGAGCCCTCAGAATCCTGGGAAGGTGGCGAGGGCGGGGGAGGAAAGCTGAGAGAGAAGGGAGTCGTCAAGCAGGAGAGAAGCGGGAGGTGTGGTGGTGATGGGCTTGTCTCGAGGGAGAGGTAACCGGGGAGACACAGGTGAGCTCCCCAGAGTAAGGGCAAAGAAGAAAAGGGAGGTGTCCCTGGGGCGGGGGGAGTGGAGGCAGAGGCGGGAGGGTTCTAGGAATCTGTCTGCAGAGAATCTCGGGGAGGTGGGGAGGGAGTAGGTGGAGCTGGGAGCTCCTGCGCCAGAGAAGGGGAAGCAGCCCCAACTTTTGTGGGATGAGGAAGTGGGATGAGACCAGAGGTTCCCCGTGGGCAAGAGTCTGGGGCATTTCCAGGACATGGCGACGGGTGGGGGTCTTGGGGAGGGCTGGCAGGTGCTCCACAGTATGTGCTCCAGAATTTGAGAGCTTAGCAGTGATTGAAAAGGTGGCTAGTTTGGGAGTGGGGGAGTTGAGGAATTAAAGGAGACCAAAGCTGAGGCTGCCCACTTTTGTTGGCTCGGGTCAGAACTAGGAGGGTAGGGATGGACTCTGGGTTGTCCTGAGGTCAGAAGTTCGGGGTCTGCAGAAGGTAAGAGGATGGGGACTAGAGAGTGCTGGGGAGGGAGTCTGGGAACCTGGGGATGGTTCCTGGTAGGTGGCTCTTCCAGTGACAGGGACCATGAAGGAGACATCCAGACTGGAAGAGGCATCACCCCCTTCTCCCTCCCTGCCCCCAGCTAAGTAAGAAGTATGGACCGGTGTTCACCGTGCACCTGGGACCCAGGCGGCGTGTGGTGGTCCTGGTTGGGCACCAGGCTGTGCAGGAGGCCCTGGGAGGTCAGGCTGAGGAGTTCGGTGGGCGGGGGATGTTGGCGACGCTGGACCGGACCTTTGACGGCCATGGTGAGTCATGGGTGGAGGTGGAGGCTGCCACCCCTTCACCCAGAGCCCGCTTCCACTTACTGGTGTGTAACCTTCATGCTGGTTTCATGCCTGTTTCTTCATCCACAAAATGGGGTGATAACAGTGCCTGTACATTGGGTTGTAGTGAGGATCAAATGAGGGCTGGGCCTTGCACAAAGCACGTGCTTAGTAGTCACCAGGTGCAGTAATGTTACGGCTGGTCCAGCAGAAACCCCTAGGGCTGGGAGGAAGGGGCGAGCTTTCAAGGCACTGATATGGAAACACAACACATAGAAATGCACCGTTGCCTGTGCTAAGACTGAAAGCCAGAGTCCCACACAGCAGTGACTAAACAGCCCCATCCGGCTCCCCCACAGTGCCTTGGCCAGTGGGGAAACAGACTTGTCACCAGACAGTGACAGTACAGAGAGGTCAGGAATGGGGAAGTGGTGGGCATCCCTGGCAGAGGGCTCAGGGCCAGGGTTGGGGAAGCCAGGAATAAGAGGAGGTTCCTGATCCTGCTCGTTTGCTGGGGGACATCCAGAAAGTCTCCCTGAAAGGCTGGGTGTTTGAGCTGAGACTCACAGGATGAGTGGGAAGGGTGTTCCGGGGAGAGATGGCAAGTACAAAAGCATGGAGATGAAAAGAGGCATTCATTCATTCAACTGACAGGCTTTCATTATACCTGGCCCTGCAATGGGTGCTGGGGACACAGAGGTGACTGAGACAAGTGTGGTGTCCTATCTTACTGTGGGAGCGGTAGGTTTGCAATAAGACAATGGGGGGACAGAATGGAATTCTAAAGTGAGAGGTACAGCCTTGAGAGTAGGACACAGAACCTGTACAGTGCTGGGGAGAATGGGAGGAATCTAGGAAGTCTTCTCAGAGATGACATTTGAGTTGAGAAGTGAAGGATGAATGAGATTAGTTCAGGGAGGATGGAGAGGTGAGCAATTCGGGCAGAGAGAACAGTAGGGGAACCGGCCTAGACGTGCGGGATCCTGACACCTTTGAAGAAGTGAGAGAAGCCAGTGGGACTGTAGTGGGCTGACTAATAAAGCTGAAGAATTTGGCAGAGCCTAGTTATGCAGGGCCTGAGTCACACCAGAGTGTTTGGGCTTTGGGTTTTGGGGGTGAAAAGTAGATTTTAAACAGGGAAAGGGTACAGAGTTAGAAGGATCCTCCGGGTTTCTGTGTGGGAGCCCAGGGAAGGGATGGGGTTGGACCAGGGCTGGGATGTTAGGGTTGGAATTGGGAGTGGTTAGGAGAGGAATCCAGGTCGTGGAACAGGGGGTGGGGGATAGTTGCCTGAGAATAGAGAGGAGGGGAGCTGCTGAGGCCCGTTGGGGACACAGTAGAGGGGTAGGTGGGCAGGGGACATTCAGTGGGAGGCATCCAGGAAACATTTCACGGGTGGGAATACTGAGCTCAGAGCAGGGAAGGGTCTGTCCAGAGCAAGTCTCACATAAAGGAGGAGAGTTCTGCAGCTCCATCCTCCTCCCTCGCTGTTCAACCTCCAAACAACTTGGGGCAAGGGATCCAAATAGTTCTCCATAAATTGAATGGATGGATGGATGGATGGATGGACTTTCATAAATGATGGGGTGGGTGCATAGCGAGGACCAAATAGTGCTCCATTAATGTTGAGATGGTTGGAAGGAAGGGGTAAAAAGGAAGGATTAAAGTGTAAGTGGGTAAAAACGAAGAATGAAAAGATGAATGGAAGAAAGGAAGGCAGGAAGGAGGAAGGAATCTTCCCTTACCCTCGTTAATCACAGAACAGAAGGAGCCTGCATAATCCCGCTTAGCCGGACTTCTCAGGAGAATGTCACTCTCAGACCCAAGATTAGGTATCTATTAAGCACCTTCTGAGTCCTCATCCCTGGGCTAGGCAGATGTAGACTCAGGAGAGGCCCTGAAGAGCCTTCTCAGGACACCTCGCTGGGAGGAAGGGGGTGGTCCCAGGGAATGGGGAGAGGAGCCAGTTTCTCCTTGAACTTCACCTTCTGTGCAGGGGTTTTCTTTTCCAATGGGGAGCGGTGGAGGCAGCTGAGGAAATTCACCACACTTGCTCTGCGGGACCTGGGCATGGGGAAGCGACAAGGCGAGGAGCTGATCCAGGCAGAGGCCCAATGTCTGGTGGAGGCATTCCAGAGAACACAAGGTCAGCAAGGCAGGGTCAGCCCAGGGTCCCTGGGGTCTCCGTGAGGGTGGGAGGACTCTCCCACAATGCCTAGGCTGGGGGCTCTGTTCGCCTCCACCTCTAGCTCCTCCTTCACCTCTGTCTCTGTCCTGCTGTCTCCCTGAGGGTCTCTGTGTCCCTGGTATTGTTACATCACTTTCTGCTTCTTTTTTCTCTCTCTACTGCTTTTCTCTCCTGAAAATTTGTCTCTGTCTCTTTCCTTGTCTGTTTGTCTGTCTCCCTGTCTATCTCTTTCTCTCTTCCTTGTCTGTTTCTGTGTGTGTGTGTGTGTATGTGTGTGTGTGTGTGTAGGTCTCTCTCTCTGGCCCTGTCTCTTTGTGGCTGCATCTGGCCCCCACAGAGTCAGTCCTCTCTGACTCTATCCCAACACTTCTTGCCCCATCCACACCAGGACAACCATTTGACCCCTCCCTGCTGCTGGCCCAGGCCACCTCCAATGTCGTTTGCTCCCTCACCTTGGGCCTTCGTTTCCCCTATGAGGATGAGGAGTTCAAGGCTGTAGTCCAGGCAGCTGGTGGCATCCTTCTGGGGATCAGCTCTCCATGGGGCCAGGTAAGCAGATGTGACCCTTCTCCAGCCACCTCCCCCAAAGGTTCCTGCCTACCTGTTCCAAGTGACCCCCAGACCACCCCATCCACCTGCCCCTTCACCCTGGTGCAGGCCCAGAACCCCAGTGGGAACAGCTGCCCTTCTCCCCACAGGCCTATGAGATGTTCTCCTGGCTCCTGCAACCCCTTCCAGGCCCCCACACCCAGCTCCTCCGCCATGTGGGCACCTTGGCTGCCTTCGCCATTGACCAGGTGCAGCGGCACCGGGGGAGTCTGGACACCTCAGGCCCTGCAGGTGATGTTGTGGATGCATTTCTGCTGAAGATGGCAAAGGTAGGGGAAGGCTGGGGTTGAGGGGGGCTCCCAAATGGGGCTAGTGGCCTGGCTGCCTGCTCCCCAGGTATGGCTGGGGATCTGCCAAGCCATTCCTCTTCCTCTCTCTTTTTCTCCCTCTCTCTCTCCCCACATCTCCATGCATTTGTGTCTGTGCATGCATGTGCTTGTCTCTTCTTCCTGGTGCGTTGTTCTCTCTGCCTCTCCGCACTCCCACCTCGCCCATTTCTGAGTCTCTTGCATCTCTCTCCTCATCTCTCTCCTCGCTGCAGCTTCAACCCCATGCCCAGTGACCTGCCACAGGCAACGCCACCGCAGCTTCACCCCACCCCCTGCTCCCCCACCTACATGGGATATTTCTGTGATTTACAGTCATTTCCTTAGGAAACCTAGCAATAGCAAATTATACTGATAAAGCCTGCTTTATTGATTATGTAAGAACAATTTCGTATATGAGAAAATGAGAATTAAGGTGACTCCTGTGGAATAACGAGTTTTGGATTGCAGGAACTTTGGAATTATGGGAGATATTCAGGGAGACATCCTTTGAATAAATGCAGCCACCTTGTTCATGGAGAGAGGGGATTTTTTCTTACTGTCGTGGCCCCATGTCTTTTCACTTTTATTTTTTTAATTAAAAAAATTAACTGTAGTAAACTACACATAATAACATAAAACTCACCATCTTAACCATTTCTGAGTGCACAGTTCAGTAGTGTTAAGTGTGTTTACATTGTTGTGCAAGCAATCCTTGGTGCCCTTTCCAACTGGCAAAGCGGAAACTCTATACTCTCCAAACAAGTCCCCATCCCCCTCCCCCAGCCCCGGGCCAGCACCTTCCACTTCCTGTCTTCATGAATTTGCCACCTCTAGGTACCTGGTAAAGAGCAACCAGTACAGTATTTGTCCTTTTTAACTAGCTTATTTCATTTAGCATAACGTCCTTGAGGTTCATGTGTATTCTAGCACGTGAAGAATCATATTCCATCGTATGGATAGCCCATATTTCGTGTGTCCGTTTATCCATCTATGGGCACTTGGGTTGCTTTCACCTTTCAGCTGTTGTGTCTGACACCTCTATGAATATGAGTGTACAAATACCTCTTCGAGACCCCACTTTCAATCCTTTTGGAAATAAGCCCAGAAATGGTATTGCTGGATCACATGGGAATTCTACTTCAACTCTTGGAGAAGTTGCCCCACTGTTTTCCAGAGCAGCTGCACCATTTTGCATCCTCATCAACAGTGGTGGTGGCTGCAATTTCCCCACATCCTCACCAACACTTGTCATTTTGTTTGTTTGTGGTGGCCATTCTCTTTCATTTTTAAAAATATTTCAGCCAGAGAGAATAATATCAAGAGTCCACTTTCTGACTTTCCCAAACATTTATTTAAACTCCTCGACAAGCTTGAACTTGCTGGGCCGCACCCCAGGCTGGGCCGGGCCGCTGCTCCCTGCACACTGTGTCCTCTGAGTCCCTCTGCCCGGTTTCTCCCAGGAGGAACAAGATCCAAACACAGAATTCACTGACAAGAATTTGCTGATGACTGTCATTTATCTGCTGTTCGCCGGGACAGTGACCGTCAGCGCCACGGTCCGCTACACCCTCCTGCTGCTGCTGAAATACCCTCAGGTCCAAGGTAGGAGCCTTTTCCACCAGCCAGGCCCTGGAAACAGAAGCGAGGGCTGGAGAGGAAGAATTTCAGGGGAATGGACCATCTGAGCCAGAGCCTGGTGGTGACCATGAGCCTGGCGTCTGGGGTGTCTGAGGAGCAAGAGGTGGGGGGACTGCTGGTGGCCACATGAGACATAGTGAGAAATGAGGCATGAGATGCCTCGGGGCCTTGTCATTCACCCTGCGCAATGGGGAACTGTGGTAGGATGTTAGGCAGGGGAGGGTGGGGTCAAACTAGCATTTTAGAAAAATTTTGGGGGCTGCCATGAAGGGGTAGATTGTAAGGGGTGACAAGTTGCCCAAGGAGGGAAGGCTGGGTAGGGGCGTGGGTGGGAGAGGACAGGGCTGGGTCAAGCTGTGGGGAAAAAACAAGCAGCCAAATAAGCAGGTGGTAGGGAATGATGGGGAGGGAGGCGTCTGGGGTCAGGCCCAGGGCTCTTCCCAGGGGGCTGGGGGGCCATGGGGCTCCCCTGAGATGAGGACAGAAGGAATGAGAGGCTGTTTCAGGGGAGACACTGAGGCCAGTTTGGGACACTTTGAGTGTGACGTGCCAGGAGCCACCAGTGAGGAGGCATCCAGGAAGGTCAGGATAGAGATGAAAAACAAAGTGGGCAGGAACTGAGGCTGAGATGGTGTGGGACAGTGCAGGGCTGGTAATAAACCCCAAGGAACTCCAGCGTCTCACATTGAGCCAGCGATATGAGTGACCTGGCATATGGGACTTGGGATCTGGTGGCCTTGGTGGAATGGGGTCATCTGTGACCTCAGCTCTCTGGACCTCAGTTTCCCCGTTTGGGAAATGCGATAGTCACTGGTACCTATCTCACAGGATTGCTGAGGGAGTTAAGAGAGGGAAGGTGTAATGCCTCGCACACAGGATATGAGGCACCTGAGCTCAGCAAGGGCTGGGGGGCTCTCCCTCGCCGCTAGCCTCACCTCTAACCACAGCTGCTCAAGACAAGGGGGCTTCCAAGAAGAGGTCCCCACCTCCCCTCTGACCTCTAATCCTCCTCTTCTTGGAGACAGAGCGCGTGCAGGAGGAGCTGGCAAGAGAGCTGGGGGCTGGCCGGGCGCCAGGCCTGGGGGACCGAGCCCGCCTCCCGTACACAGACGCGGTTCTGCATGAGGCGCAGCGGCTGCTGGCACTGGTGCCCATGGGGATACCCCGCGCTCTCACGAAGACCACCTGCTTCCGAGGGTACACCCTGCCCCAGGTGGGTCCGCAGTGTAGCCTTGCCCAGCAGTGCCTCTGCCTGGGCCTGAGTCTGTTGCTATCTGTGTCTCTAAGACTTCTTGTGGATTTTGGTTTCTGTCATCCTGCATCACCTGCCCTCTTCTCGCATCTCTCTCTCTCCCCTCCTCCCTCTCTCTCTGCATTTCTCTCTTACCGTTTGATTCTGAGCCTCAGCTTCCCCATATGTCAATTTGAGAACTGAGGGCTAGCAGAGGCCTTCACCCTCAACACCTGCTGCAAACACGTAGTCCCTTCACTTCCTCCTTTCCTACACACACACACACACACACACACACACACACACACACACAAACTTTCTCTTCCCGCCTCATCACCCTCCCCTTGATTGGAGAGCAACTCAGAGCCAGTACCACCAGGGGGCGATGTCTCCCCAGAAACCCAGAGCATCTTCTCACAAGCGGCTCCCTCCTTGAGCTTCATTGTAGCATAAAAGCAAACCCCTGGCAGTTAGAATTGTCTTCTAGCTGGGACCTTTGGCAAATCACTTCCCACTCTGAGCCTCCATCTACCCGTCTTCTAAACTGGGAAAGATAATGGTATCTATCAGGATTGTAAGGAATCCATGAGGCAATCAGCACTGGGGGTGGGGGCCCTGGGCACAAGGCGACAGCAGGGACACTTGCTAATGCAATGATTGTGCATGACAGCCGCTACTGATAGTAGCAACAGTAATAACAGGCACCAATGACTGACAGCCTGCTCTGTGCTGTTTAGTCTTCAGAGTAATCCCATACCACTAACACACCCACTTTACAGATGAGAAAACTGAGGCCCCCATAGGTTAGACTTGCCACATTCACCCAGCCTAAGCACTGCTATCTGCCCTTCTCTTACTTTAATGGCAATAACATGACCCTGACTTTTCTGGAGTCCTCTCACCTCCCCAACTCAGAGCCTGTAAGCCAGAGTCCCTAGCAATGGAGGTTCCTCTCCCTCCCCTCCCTCCCCACCTTCCTTCACCCTCCACCACAGTGCTGGGAACACGATGACTCTGATCTCAACTGAAGGGGCTGCTGCCCTCCCTGAACCTGGGCAGGCGGAGTCTTTGTGGACAGCCCTTGCCCACCCACCCTTGCCTTCACCACCTGATGACCTGAGCAGCAAAAAGCTGCACTCTGGGCCACCAGGTGACTTAGGACAGCCACAGCTGAGTCACAGCATACCTCAAATTTTAAAAACAAAATGTAAAAAATAGCCTCTGCCATGTTAAATGTTGCCTTGGGCAAGTTTCTTAAGGTCTCTGAGCCTCAGTTTTCCCATCTTTAAAATGAGGACCATATTAGTAGCCATTTCCTAGGCTTATTAAAATATTGAGTGAGTTTACGCATGTATTTGAGTAAGTGGAAGATGTGTGCCAAGTACACATAAGGTAGTGCACACAAAATGCGTAATATACTGCTTGGCTCGTACGTAGCTTGTACATGTTGATGCTATTACAGACCTTCGTGCTCTGCCCTGGGCAACCTGGGCAACGAAGCATATTTGTGATTCTATTATGATTTCCCTCAGGGCACCGAGGTCTTCCCCCTCCTGGGCTCTGTCCTGCATGACCCCAGCGTCTTTGAGCAGCCTGAGGAGTTTAACCCAGGCCGATTTCTGGATGCAGATGGAAGGTTCAAGAAGCAAGAGGCATTCCTGCCCTTCTCCTTAGGTAACTGCTGGGCCTGTCCCTGCCCACCCACTGGCCATGGTGCAGTGCGGTGTGAGGAGGACTGGCCCAGCCCTGTGATCCTCTTCCCTCCAGGTAAGCGTGTCTGCCTCGGGGAAGGCCTGGCTCGAACGGAGCTGTTCCTCCTCGTCACCGCCATCCTGCAGGCCTTCTCCCTGGAGAGCCCGAGCCCGCCCAGTGCCCTGAGCCTCCAGCCATCTGTCAGTGGCCTTTTCAACATCCCCCCACCCTTCCAGCTGCAAGTTCGGCCCTACTGACCTCCACCCCACCCCACTGTGTAGACCAAATGAAGGAGGGGCGTTGGGAGGTAGTGGCCTTGACCATGGGCATGGACAGGGCTGCATTCACAGCCACAAGTCTGCACCACAGGAAACCACATTCACACACCTGTAGTTGTTTTCTAGGGTCAGTCACACAGATGTTCAGCCTACTTGTCCACAGGGCCACACTCACTGGTCACACAGCTGTTGAAGCACACAACCACACACCCATACATGGCCACGAGGCAACTTAGCCACACAAGCTTTCTATAGTTTAGTCTGCATAGAATCACACACCCAGATAACCCAGCAACTTTCGCACAACGTAACTGCCCTGGACTCACAACCCACCTGTGGGAGTTCAGCTGCCACTGCAACATCCACCATGTTCATGGGCCACACACCCTCGTCACTCTCAAACTTACCAGTGCCATTGTCTCTGGGAGCCTGGTGCAAAGAGCATGCACCTTCCTGGGTCATGTCACCTCACAGAGAGACTGTCCTCAGCCCTTAAGGGACCACACCACTGTCCAGGCACATGACCATCACCAGCTACATTCCCCCAAGCACTGAACAACACAGTCAGCTCACACGTGACCTCGTCCTGGCTCCTGAATACCTTCCCACTCAGAGTTCAAGCCCAGCCTCCTCAGCACCTTCAGCTTTCAAGGACACCCCTCTCCAAGCACCCTGATCCCAAAGTCCTCCCAAATATGGGTACACCCCCATTGTGCAGTTGTAAACACAGGCCTGGGAACCAAGTAAACTAGGACACACAAGGATCCTCAGACAGAGGAACACCCGCCGTACACACTGCAGCCTACGCAACCACATTGAAAGCCTCCCCTGCTCCCTTGACACAGACAGTGACCCGCTGTCTCAATTGACTTAAGGGAAAGGGCTAGACGACCAAGTAGGGGCCAGATTCCAACTCCCTGTGTCAGGGAAGAGGCCAGGTCTTACAGCGTTGTGGCTCGAAGGTCCCTATTTTGCAATAAAAGTTTGTTCCCGTGGCAGTGCCTGATGTGTGTGTGACAGTGTCCGACATTGTGAGTAAGGAGTGAGGATGGGGGGCCCACCCCTCCCTGGAGGCTGGGCGGGAGCTGAAAAACATGGCCCCCACCCACCCTAGCTGTTGACATCAGTACCAGATGTGGGGGGAGGGGCCTGTCCTACACTCACTTCCGGTGAGGCTGGGAGGGGGTGGGGTGGCAGGGAGAAGGTAACTGCCGAACTGCTGACCTGGAGGGGGCCCCTCAGCCAGAGAAAGCCAGAAAGTGACACCCGAACTCTCCCAATCTGAAAGCAGATGCTGAAACACAAATCCTAACCCTACTCCTGCCTCTCTCACCCTTTTCCTCCTGCCTTCTCTCAGAAAAGAAACCAGAGGCATCGTTTTGCTTGTTAATTATCTGGTAAGAAAATTTTCAAACTCAAAAATACACTAGTTCAATCACCAGCCTCATTTGGTAACCATTAACTTCCTGCTATTTTTATTTCATCTATTCCTTTTTCTGCTAGTTCTATTTTACCTATCACTCTTTTACAATTATTCTAAAGCAAATCCCAGAAAATAATTGAATATGCATTTCTAAGAGTGAACAGAATCCCTCCTCCCATGTTTAATGACAATTTTCAAATGTGCAGCAAAGTGAGGGAATTGTTTGGGAACCCCCGTGTGCCCGTGGGTTCGGTTTGCTTTAGCACATTTCTGTCCACCTGTCTACCCAGATCACTTTTCCAGGAGTTTCAAAGAAACTTGCAGACGTCCATTTATCTGCCCCTGAATGCTTCAGAAATGCATGTATCATTGAACTTTTTTCTTTAATTTCCCATGATGTTATTGATAAGGGAACTCAAGAATTAAAGATTTCAGCTTTAATTATAGTTGAGAGGCTGATGTGATTAATGCACCTGGGAAGCTATTGTTCCAGGAACTGGAACACAAGACCTACATGACTCCAGGAGGCTAACAAGAAATTCAACCTTTGTGCTCCAGAGGGTGTGCAAGTAATCGAGATGGTACATGAGCCACTGTGTCCCAGGGAGAGACTGTCCATGAGGAAGATAAAGAACTGTTGAGCCCTGAATGTGTGGCTCAGTTGATTGGGCATCTTGCAAAGAGAAAGGTCGCCCGTTCCATTCCCAGTCAGGGCACATGCCTAGGTTGCAGGTTCGGTTCCCAGTTGGGGCCTGTGAAACCAATATAGCACATGAAAAACTTAAAATTTTCAAGAAATAGCCCCAGCTGGTATACCTCAGTGGATTGAGCACCAGTCTGAAATCCAAGGGGTTGCCGGTTCGATTCCCAGTTAGGACACATGCCTGGGTTGCCGCCAGATGCCTGGTGGGGGCCACACAAGGGGCAACCACACATTGATGTTTCTTTCCCTCTCTTTCTCCCTCCCTACTCCCCTGTCTAAAAATAAATAAATAAAATCTTTTAAAAAATATTTCAAAAAGTAAATGTGAAAAAATCTGAGACTTAAAAGTAACAAAATACAATCTAAGTTCTTGGACTTACTATTACTATTTTTTTCATATATGTCAGTGTTAGGGACACAAAAGAGGCCACACACTAAACCTGACAGTCTCAGGGGAGGCCCACATGACAGGCCTTACCCACTCAGACAGAAAGTAACCACATAGGATGGCCTGCACATAAAAATTCCTAACTAAAAGTGCATCGTGTTTATTTCACAGAGCAAGAACAAATGTTTCAAAAAGTTATATGCAACCACAAAAGGCCTGAATAGCAACAGCAATCCTGAAAAAGAAGAACAAAGTTGGAGGAATCCTGCCACCTAATATCAAACTATACTACAAGGCCATAGTAATCAAAACAGCCTGGTACTGGCATAAAAACAGACGCATAGATCAATGGAACAGAACAGAGAGCCCAGAAATAAACCCAAGTCTCTATGGTCAATTAATATTTGACAGACGGAACAAGCACATACAATGGGCTAAATATAGTTTATTCAATAAACAGTGTTGGGAAAATTGGACAGATACTAGCAGAAAAATGAAATTAGACCACCTTCTTACACCACACACAAGAATAAATTCAAAATGGATCAAAGACTTAAATGTTAGACCCAAAACCATAAAAATCCTAGAAGAAAACATGGGCAGCAAAATCTTGGACATTGCTCAAAGAAATTTTTTATCAAATATATCTCCCCAGGCAAGGAAAACAAAAGAAAAAATAAACAAATGGGACTTCATCAAATTAAAAATTTTTTGCACAGCAAAGGAAACCAACAAAAAAAAATAACCCACAGAATGGGAGAACATATTCACCAATACACCTGTAAGGGGTTAACATCCAAAATTTATAAAGTATTTTTAAAACTCAA
Source organism: Phyllostomus discolor (assembly GCF_004126475.2). Lineage (NCBI taxonomy): Eukaryota > Metazoa > Chordata > Mammalia > Chiroptera > Phyllostomidae > Phyllostomus > Phyllostomus discolor. The sequence continues at coordinate 8,033,827 of NC_040914.2, forward strand.
CACCAAAAAACAAACAAACCATTTAAAAAATAGGCAAAAGACCTGAATAGACACTTTTCCTAAGAGGACATACAGATGGCCAATAGACATATGAAAAGATGCTCAATGTCACTAATCATCAGAAAAATGTAAATAAAAACCATAATGAGATAGCACCTCACACCTGTCAGAATGGCTATCATCAATAAATCAACAAAAAAGTGATGATGAGGTTGTGGAGAAAGGGGAACCCTTATGCTCTGTTGGTGCGAATGCAGACTGGTACAGCCACTGTGAAAAGCAGTATGGACATATCTCCATAAAATTAAAAATGAATCTGCCTTTTGACCCACTGATCCCACTTCTGGGAATATATCCGAAGAACCCAAAACACTAATTTGAAAGAACATAAGCACCCTTCTGTTCATTGCAGCATTATTCACAATCACCAAGATATGGAAGCAGCCCAAGTGCCCATAAATAGAGGAGTGGTTAAACAACTATGGGACATTTACACAATGGAATTCTACTTGGCTATAAAAAAGAAGAAAAGTTTACTCTTTGCAACAATATGGATGGGCCTGGAGAACATTATGCTAACTGAAATAAGCCAGTCAGAGGAAGACAAATACCATGTGATTTCACTCATATGTGGAATCTAACAAACTGAACTAACAAGCAAAATAGAGACAGATTCATAGATAGCAGATGACAGGTAGTTGGGGAGGGGGGAGGGGGTGGAGGGACTGAGTAAAAAGGAAAAAGGACTCACGGACATGGACAACAGTGTGGTGATTGCTGGGGAGAAAGGGGGATAAGGGGACTAAATGGTAATAGAAACAATATGATGAAGATTGTATATTTTTTAAAAAACAGCAGGTCGTGGCAGGTCCCGGCCCATAGTCTTATTGACAAAGGTCAGTCTTTACCGTAAGTGAGCCTGTCTATTCTCTTTCTGCATCTGAGATAACATACTTGTGAAATATCAGAGTGATCTGCTTCGCCAGACCCTCAGGGTACACCCAAGGCACCGGAGCAGAAACCACAGAGTCCCCCGGTTGTTATCTTATTCTCCCGCATACCATCTCTACGCGCTGTAAATGTTAACTACTCTGAGAAAGACGTGTGCATCTCCGTCTCACCCAGGCCCAGAGATTCCCCCCACCCCTCCCCCACCACCCTGACCAGCCATCCTTGACTTGCTTTCTCCCACCCCCTAAACCTACCACCAATGGATTTCATGTGTCCCTCCCTACATCTCCTCCTCCTAAGATTCTAAGGCATAAAATAGGCTGCAAAACTGCCATTCTCTGGAGCTTTTCTCAATCTGTTGAGATTTCGTTGCCTGGCAATTGCTGTCAGTTGGCTCAAATAAACTCATAAAAATTCTCTCTCGACAGGTTTGGACATTTCTCATGTCAACAGTGTGATGTGAAAAGGAATGACTGATGTTTAAGGTTTTCTTCTTTTAAATGATTTTCCTTCCTCGGTACTTAAAACTCACGCTCAGGGAAACGTGGGATCGGCAATGCCAGCAAACTCATTTCTCTAGGGAAGGGTGGGCCTTGCACTGCATCAGTGTGAAAGGCAACAGGTGTCAGGATGATTTCAGTCACGAGCAAAAGAAAATACAGACTCAGAATGGATTAAACAATAAAGGAGAATTGGGCCCCAAATTAAAGAATTAGAATTAGTGTAGTCTTCAGTTTGTGTGTGCATGCTAAAATATGCATACCCACATTTATCATTTTAACCTTAAGTGTACAGTTCAGTGGCACCAAATACGTTCACAATGTATCTATACCCCAAATTTTCATCACCCACAACAGAAGACTCTTAACTTCTTAAAACAACAACTCCCCTTTTGAAATTTGCTTTTTACAAAGTTGCAGCCCCAATGCCCATTTTCACACCTACCGCAGCAAGCATTTTTGCAGTGTTGGTGGTCACGACTCCCTGGCGGTCGGTCTCACATATGTTATTTATAATGGGGTTTGTTCAGACAAGGCCTCACCGCACAGTGCCTTCATTTAAACCATTTTAGGCCTTTTTAAAAAGATGTTATTTGAAGAGAGGGGAAGGAAGAGAGGAAGAGGAACATCAATGTGTCAGAGACATACCCATTAATTGCCTCTCGCACGCCCCCAACTGGGGAGCTGGCCTGAAATCCAGGCCTGTGTCCTGACTGAGAATCAAACCGGTGACCTTTTGGTTCACAGGCTGGCGCTCCATCCACTGAGCCACACCAGCCAGGGCATCTTAGGTCTTTAAATCTTCAACCACTCCCTAACCTTTAGTGTGCCACTTATTTCTTGAAGAAACTGGGTCCTTTGCCCTGCACAGTTTTTCGTATCTTGGATTTGGCTGATGGCATCTTTGTGGTGCCACTTGAGATATCCTTCCACTCCCAGGGATGCCCTATAAATTGGGAATTAGGTCAGATTCAGGTTCATCATGGCAAGAGCTCCTCACCTGGAGGTGCTGGCCCATTCTTGGAGCATCACTACACAATAAACAATGGTCCCACACAGGGCGTCCAGGTTCTGACCTCTCTGGTAGAAAGTTTCCAGTCAACGTTTCACCTACTCACCCTGTAAAATCAAATCACCTCAGGTCTGTCCCTGCTCAGAGCCACCCAGTGGGGAGGCCTGGTGCCCTCTCGGTGGGGGTATGCATGGGTATGGCCACTACAAAAAAACAGTGTGGAATTCTTCAAAAAAATTAAATATAGAATTACGATATGACCCAGCAATCTCACTTTTGGACATCTGCCTAAAGGGAAAGAAATCAGTACCTCATAGATATCTGCACCCCTGTTCGCAGCAGCTGTGTGCACAATAGCCAAGACACGGAAGCAACTTAAGTGTCCTCAGCAGATGCATGGGTAAAGAAAAGGTGACACATGGTTGACCCTTAGACAGCACAGGGGTTTCTAGTGCACCGACCTCTGCCCACGCAGGTGGAAATCCTCCTACAACTACTTACTCCCTGAAAACTTGGCTGCTAATAGCCTACAGTTGATTGGAAACCTCGCTGATAGCATTAACACTTGATTAACATGTATTTTGCATGTGACACGTATTATATACTCTATTCTTAAAATAAATTAGAGGAAAACATGTTATGAAGGGAATCATGAGGAAGAGAAAGTACCTTTACCGTATTTATCGAAAGAAAATGTCAGCGTATAAGTGAGCCCTCACAGTTCAAACTGTGTTGTTTGAGGGTCAACTGTCTATATATAAAATGGAACACTATTCAACCATAAAGAAGGAAAGCCTGCCCTGGCTGGTGTGGCTCCGTGGACTGAGTGCTGGCCTGGGAGCCAAAGTTCTTTCCGGACCAAGGTCCTCCCTGACCTTACCTTCTCTCTGACCTCCATTCATTCCAGCCACATGGGTCTGACCTTGCCCTGTCAGCCCCGTGTGCCTGGAAAGACCTTCCTTACATGACTCACTTGCTAAGTTACCTCAGATCTGGATCATAACCTCAGGGAGGCCTTCCCTGACCTCTCTGAAACGGCACTCCCCCCCTTTGCTCTCCCCTCCCCCGCTTTATTTTTCTTCACTGCCCATGTTGCATCCTGGTAAGTACTTATCTGGGGGTTGTCTCTCTTCCCCTTGAGATAGGAGCCCCATGGGGACAGAGCCTTGTCTTGCTCACTGTGGAATCCCCAACCCCTGGTGCAGGGAACATTTCCATCTACCTGTCCATCTCATTTTTTAAATGCATTAGAAAGTAAATTGCAAGCACATTGTGAGTGCTCAGCAAATAGTTCTTGAGTGAACAAACACAGATTACGCTGGTCATGCTCAGGGCCAGGTCCACGAGCCCCCCAACACACTCAAACAAGGGGATAGACCTTTACACATATTTGCACCACCCCCTCCAATGCCACAATAGTGCATTGGCTGTTTGAGGCAGGGCTTTTATAAGGCAGTGGGAAGGCAATGGTGACCAAGACAGACCCAGTCCCTGCCCTCCCAGAGCCCAGAGCCCAGGGAGAAGAGACAGATGTGAGACACAGTCACACGGGTGAATCTACAGCAGTCCCCTCTTATCCACAGCGGATACACTCCAAGACCCTCAGTCAGTGCCTGAAACTGTCAGTAGTACTGAACCCTATATATACTATACTTTTTCCTCTACAAACAAGAGGGACCCCCCCCAAATCCCAGGATGTATTTATTAAAAATTGTGTATTTATTCTTACATGTTTAAACTTCAGTCACCTTCAAAATATTCTCCATTTGATGCAGTGCCCCTATCAAGATGGTTTTTTCCACTGCTCGAAAGAGCATTTGAACCCATCGATTTTGAGGCCTTTTGGCACCCCTGCCATTTTTGTTTCACCTCTTCCACATCCAAAAAACATTTCCCTATGAGGAATTTTTTTATCTGGGGAAACAAAAAAAAAGTCACTCAGGGAGAGGTCAGGTGAGTAAGGGAGGGTGAGTCATGAGGGTCATGCCATTTTTGGTCCAAAACTGCTGAACACTCAGTGCAACATGGGCAGGTGTGCTCATAATTCACCCAATGAGTTGAAAGAGTCTTCAAAAAAAATTTCACCGAAGCTAAACACAGCCTCTCACAACAACGCCAGCTGGTGCACTGGCACAGATGGATTCCTAGAACACTCACCCAGTGGGGGAAGCCTATACTACAAGAGGCCCACCCTCCAGAAGATAATTTTGTTTTTTTATGGGTGCCCCCTCATCCACATCTATGATAAAGTTTAATTTATAAATTAGGCACAGTAAGAGATGAACAACAATTAATAATGAGATAGAGCAATCATTACATACACTGTAATGAAAGTTATATGACTAGTCTGTCTCTCTCCGATCTCTCCCTCTCTGTCTTCCTTTTTCCCGATAATGGAGCTGATACCCCAGGCTATTAAGTGACCGATGGGTGGGGGAGTGCACGCAGGCCTGGACACGCCAGATGAGGGATGATTCACGCCCCAGTGACCGCATGAGATTTCATCACTCTACTCAGAAGAGCATGCAATTTAAAATGTATCAATTGTTTATTTCTGGAATTTTTCATTTAATATTTTTGGGTGGCAGTTGACCATGGAAACACAGACAGTGAAATCGCAGATAAGGGAGGACTACTGTGTCGTGACAAACCACGCGTGCTGCTGAAGACAAGAGTGTTGGGAGTAAATAATGGGACCTAGATTAGACAGGGAAAGGCCAGGCCGTGACGCAATGGACAGAGGACATCCAGACTGGGCAGAGGCATGTGCAGCAGGTGGGGGCAAAGGGCAACAGGACTGCTAGCCCTTTGTTCTTGAGTGAGCAAACACAGATCAAGCTGGCCACGCTCAGAGCCAGGTCCATGAGCCCTGGATAGGTGGGCCTCCCTAAGACACTCAAACAAGGGGGTGGAGCTTTACACACATTTGCAAAGCACCCCCCCCACAAATGCCACAATAAAAAGTATGGCAGGCCTTTTACAAGGTAGTAGGAAGGCAATGGTGACCAAGATAGACCCAGTCCCTGCCCTCCCAGAGCCCAGAGCCCAGGGAGAAGAGACAGATAGGAGACACAGTCACACGGGTGAATACATAGCAGCTCCCCCCTTATCTGCAGGCTTGCTGGTGAGGGAAAGAAGCCTTGGGACAGGGAGGGGAGGGTCAAGTGGACATGAGGGGATGTGAGGCAAGCTGTCTGTCTGAGGTTTTATCTTGGAAAGTTTGGGGCAAAGGAGGGGAAGGGTGATTTGGGATTGAGAAACATTCATCTTGCTGGGAGCAGGTTAAATGAAGGGTGGGTGGAGGCTGGGAGACAGGGGAGGGGGCCAGAGCAGGGCTCCCAGGCCAGAGAGCAGGGCAGGACCAGGGCGAGGTTGTGGGGAGGAAGGCAGGGTCAGGAGGAAGAGAGGTTTGTGAAGCTGAGTCCTCTACAGGACTAGGTAACTTACTGTCGGGTGAGGGATCTGAGAAGACCCTGAGGGTCAGGTTTGGGTGGCAGGGTAGATGCTAAGGCCATCACTGAAATGGGACACAAGTGAGACAGCTCAGGGAAGCTGCTGGTGATGAGTCCCTGAGTGCCAGGCTAGAAAGCTGGGAGCTCACCCTGAGGGCGATAAAAGGCCAAGGTCAAGCCCTGGCTGGTGTGGCTCAGGGTACTGAGAGCCGGCCTGCAAACCAAGGAGTCACAAGTTCAATTCCTGGTCAGGGCACATGTCTGGGTTTTGGGCCAAGTCCCCAACTGGGGACACTGGAGAGGCAACTTATTGGATTAGTGTAGCTCCTGCACATCGACATTTCTCTCCCTCCCTTCCTGTCTCTCTTTAGATAGATGATAGATAGATGATAGATAGATAGTTTTTAAAAAAGAGCTAAGGTCAAGCAGGGGAGGGACAGGGTCAGATGTGAATTTCAGAGACATCCCTCTGGATGGAATACAGTTTGGAGGGGGAAAGAGTGGAGGCATGGAGGCCAGGGAGGAGGCCAGGGAAGGGGGCCAGCAGGAAAGGATGGGGCGGACCCTGGGATGGGAGAAGGGGCAGGTGGGAGAGACATGAGGAGGCTGAAAGGACAGGGCTTTGTGAGGAGCTGTAGGGACAGCAAGACACGAACAGAAAGATCAAAAGTGGAGAGATGGGTGCCCAGCTCCCCATCTCCCACACAGACACACAGGCTTATAGAGACCCCCACATGCAGAACACATGTGGGCGTGGAAATGGATGCACTGCAGAGCCAGCACACAGGTACCAGGCCCGCGAGGACCCGTGTACACAGCCCCGCCAGAGGGGGACTGTTCTGCCAGTGCACAGAGCAGCAACCAGAGGGCATGCAGACAATCACGGGCACCTGGTCAGCTGTCGTCACCAGGTGCAAAGAACTGCATGTACACTGACCAGGGCATCTTCCCTCTGGCCTGTTAACTGGGTTTGATTCTTATTCCCATCTTACAGATGGACAAACTGAGGCCCAGAGACTAGTCACTTCTAAAACCACCAGTTCCTGGTAGGGTTGGGAGTCCCACCCAGGCCTTCAGGCACCCCCTGGGGCGCACCCACAAGATACACTGGGGTCCTGTTTCTGTGCCCTGAGGAGTGTAGGGGGATGTGCACCCAGCAGGTGCCCTCCCGGTTCTGGTTCCTGAGGTTTGTCCAGGAATGGAGTTCCTGACCTGGCTTGTCTTCTGAGTATGTCCTGTGGGCTGGCAACCGTTCCCCTGCGTGTCTCCTCCTGTCCCAGCCTCTGCGTGTCGATGACATCTGAGTGTGTGTGTGTGTGTGTGTGTGTGTGTGTCCTTGTCCGAGGAGGAGGAGCTGTGAGTGTGAGAGGAGTGCCTAGCTGGGGCTGGGCTGGGGGTGGAGGCCGGGAGGGCGGCATCTGCACAGGCTGCGAAGGGAGTGGAGTTCGGGAGGAATGTTTACCCGACACCAAGTGAGCCCAGGGCGACAGTTCCCAGAGTCTGGTGGAGAGACACACAGCCTCCCCGCCTCGCTGGCCCAGGCTTAAAGGCGAAGCCACCAGGGCCCCTTCCCCTCCTCAGCCTCCCTCCAGGGTCCCTTTAAGACAGGGCCGGTCCTCTCCTCTCCGAGTTAACTCCTCGAAGTCCCGGTGGCCCCCCTGGGCTCCCAGCCCGGAGGGTGGAGGCAGGGGGCGCCAGGGGCGGGGAAAGAGCTGCCGCGGTCCGGGAGGGAGAGGAGGAGGCCCGGGAGCGGGGAAGGCGGCCACCGAGTGGAGCCGGCAAGGAGCCCTCCCCGTGCCAGGCAGACAGTGCCAAAGCCGGGGAGCCTGGAGCTGGGGGGAGGGCCGGGACCGCCCGGCCCTGCCCCCTCCCCCGCCGTGTGCCCAGCAACTTCTGAGGAAAGTTTGGCAGAGATCGTGTGGTGCCCCGAGGATGGGCAGGGTCCCATTGGCCTGGTGGCTGGCGCTGTGCTGCTGGGGGTGCGTGGCCCCGGAGGGTGAGTGATGGGGGCCTTCGGGGGCAGGACTCCCGTGGAGGGGCTGGGGCAGGCGGGAGGGGGGGGATGGGTGGCAGGTGTTGGGATGAGTCCCGAGTTGGCTCAGGGAATTTCCTTGGGACAAGGGAGAGGGAGACAGAGAGGCACAGAGACAAGCCCAGAGAGGACAGGGGAACAGAAAGGGGCTCCAAGAGAGGAACAGAGGGTTAAGAAACAGAAACTAGGAGGGCCAGAGGTGGGAAGAGATGTGCACACAGAGACAGACACCCAGGAGAAGCTGAGGGCAGGAGTGGGGGCTGAACTTGAGTGGGGTCCCTAGGGAGAGAGGCTGAGATGGGGACTGCCAGGGAAGGAATGTTCCAGAAGGGAGCACTCAGTCAGGCAGCAGGATGGGGAGGGTCAGGACCCCTAGGTGAAAGCCCTCAGCAGGGTCACCCCCCCCCCACACACACAGGCACTTGTCCCTGCCCCACCATTGTCTGTCTGTCTGTCCGCTCCATCTCTGGGGCCCCAGTTCTGTCTCAGGGTGCAGCCCTACCGTCTCTGTGGGTCTCCCTTTGTCTCTCTCTCTCTCTCTCTCTTTCTCTCTCTCCCTGTCTGTCTTTATTTCTCCCTGTTCTCTAGGTTTCTCTATCAATATCTCTGTTTTCTCCTGTGTGTCTCTCCCCCCAGCTCTCCCCCTCTGGGGTGCCTCTTTCTTCATTTCTCATCCTCAGTCTCTCTCTGGATCTCTGTCCCACTCTGTCTCTGACTCCCCATACTCAACTTTTCTCTGGCTTCTTTCTTCTCTCTTTCTCTCTGTCTGTCTCTCCACCCCCTCCTCCTCTTTTCTTCCCCACTATCCACCAGCTTGACCTGTCAAGTCTCTGGAGACCCTAAGAGAAGGCAGGGGGCAAGGGCTGGCCCTGCCGCGCAGGCTAGGGCGTGGGAGGCTGCCAGATCTGAGCCTACTTCCCAACGATGAAGGATGGAAGCCGGACCCCAGTCCCCTGGGAAGGTTTCCATCCTCCCCTCAAAGCCTCCTCCCTCCAGCCCTGCTGAGATCACTCTATAACTATGTGGGCCTAAAGGCCTGGCAGGGTCCTGGCAGCCATAGTCAGGCCAGGAGGGGTGCAATTGAAGAGTTGGAGGGAAGTCGGGTTTCCTAAGCCAACTCTTCCCCATCTCCCTGCAGGTTCACAGACTCAGACAGATCCCTTTGTGGAAAGCCCAAGGAACATCACTGGTGCCCGGGAACTCATGAGGACCCTTCAATGTGAGCTTCTGGTTCGTGGGGAACCCCCTGAGGTGACCTGGCTTCGAGATGGACAGGCCCTAGAGCTGGCGGACAGCACCCAGATCCAGGTGCCTCTGGGCGAAGATGAACAGGACGAGTGGAAAGTGGTCAGCCAGCTCAGGTGACCAGACCAGCCTCTCCCCAACCAGCCACAGCCCTACATTCCTCCCGACCCCTGTCCCCTGCACTGCATGGTGGGTGGAAAGTCACCTGTGGGAGCTCCACCTGGGTTGGAACCCCAGCTTGGCCACTCGCTGGCTGTGTGGCTTGGCTTTCAGCATGTGATGTAGCCTTGGGTTTCACTTTCCTCTTCTATAAAGGGAATTAATAAGTGCCCACTTCTCGGCTTTTACGTGTTCCCAGTCCAGACTCCCGTCTTTCAGTTCCAATTACCCCCTACCAAGTGTCCAGCTCTGATCCCCAACCTCTCTGTCCCTCCTCTGTCCCTGTCAGGATCTCATCCCTGCAGCTCTCAGACGTGGGATGGTACCAGTGTGCAGTGGTCCTCGGAGGAAGGACCTTCGAGTCCCAGCCTGGCTACATCGGGCTGGAGGGTGAGCTCTGGGCTCGGAGGTCATGGGAGGCCAGGAATCCCAAGGGGCCAGAGGGTGCTGGGAGATCCAGGATGTCTCCCATGGTCATATACCTTACGAGTGTCAGAGATCTTAGGGAATCGGGAAGCTGGGGTCCATAAATTATTGGGGCTATATGTCCTGGGGAGGAAGACATCTTGGGGATTTGTCAGATATCCTGGGGTCAGCCATGGTCGGAGTAGGACATTCGGGGATCAGATAAGGAGTCAGAGGCATGACATGACCCTCTCCCCCATCTTCAGGGGTCTTGCTTCCTCGTTGGTAAAATGGGATGAGAAGTCAGACATTCTGGAGTAGAGATATGAGGGGCTTAGATGTCCTGGGGGCCTGACACAGGTTGAGGGAAACAGATACTGGGATCATGTGTCCTGGGAGTAGAGGCCTGAGGGGACAGACAGGAGGGTTAAAGACCCTGCAGCCTCCAACAGCCAGGCAGCGAGTCAGATACCTGGAGTGCTCAGAGGGACCCCAGCCTCTACCACCGCCCTGCACCCAGGCTTGCCCTACTTCCTGGAGGAGCCCGAGGACAGGACCGTTGCTGCCAATACCCCCTTCAACCTGAGCTGCCGAGCACAGGGTCCCCCAGAGCCTGTGGACCTACTCTGGCTCCAGGATGCTGTCCCCCTGGCTCCGACCACAGGCCACACCCCCCAGCACATACTTCATGTTCCAGGTGAGTCCACAGATGTGGCCAGCTCAGTGCAGAGGCCCTGGCAGGATGGGAGTGGAGAGCAAGGGTGCCCTTCATGCCCCAGTGTGAGTGTCTGTCTGTCCCTCTGTCCTCTGTCTCTCTCTGTCCTTGTGTCTTTGCTCTGTATCTTTGCCCCATCTCCACACTTCTGTCTGTCTGCTTTCTGTATCTCTTTCCGTCTCTGTTTTCCATCGCTCTCTGTTTCTGTGTCCTTCTGTCTCTCTGCTCTTTCCCCCTCCATCTACCCCAGCCAGTCTCTGAATAGAATTCATTGTCCAGCATTTCCTCTGAGTTGTTCTGTAAGCCAAGTATATGTAGGCCTGATAGCCCCTTGTCAGCCCTTGACCCCAAGCAACACACCAGAATCAACCGTGCCTTCCTTTCCTTCATTTTCCCCATCCTGCCCACCTCTGTCACTGAAGGGCCCCACTGATGGGGACAGAACCTGAAGCAAAGAAATAAGGAGAAAGTGGGAGACAGAGAATGACAGTTACAGAGAGAGAAAGAAAACCAGAGATTAGAGAGGGACTGACCACAGATGTGACCCAAGATGGGGCAGGACCTAGTGGTCAGTGGCAGTGCTGGGAGACCATGGGCAGAGGGGGTTCCCCCTCACTGGAAGGAGAGAGAGGAACACAGAAGGGGGAGGCTCAGTCAGTCAAAGGGAGGTGGCCGGACCCTGCAGGGTATCAGCTCCCAGCACCCCCAACCTGCCTCTGCATCTGCTGGGGTGGGGAAGGGACTCCTGCCTGAGGGTCTCCCAGGGTGGAGGGAGGTGCCCACATTCCCAGCATTCTGGGGACCCTGAGTGTGCAAGGAAGAGGTGGTGAGTATGCCAGCCCCAGAGGGCTGACTCAGGCCGGTGGCTGTGAGGCCTGAGTCAGCCTGGCAGGACCCCGGAGAGGGGGAGGGAGAAGAGGCTGCTTCTCCCATTCCATCCCAGGAAGAAGGAGAAATTAGAGGACCACAGGTGGGAGAGGGTCTGTACATTTATCAGTTCGAGGTGCAGCTGTGAGGGCTGACCTGTGTGCATGTGTATTAGAGTGTGGTGAGGGGGGGGGGTGTTCTGGGTGTGTTTCCGAGTCCCTCTGGATCTGTGTCTCAGTGTCCATCAACATCAACCCCTTTGTGTGGGGATGTGTCTTAGCGAGGGCCAGCTTATGGGCTGCCTCAGTGTGTGCGTGTCTCACTAGGTATGTCTCAGTCAGCTTGAGAATCGGTCCCACTGTGTGTTTGGGTCTTCATAGTTTGTCTCAGCAAGTTTCTCAGGGGCCGTCTGTGTGCGCGCATGTGTGTGCGACTAGGTGTACCGGCGTGGGCCTGTGTATGTCCTTCAGGTTTGTGTGCTCACAGCTGTGATGCACTGTGAGGGTGGAGTGTGTGTGTGTGTGTGTGTGTGGTAGGCAAGATGATGGCAGAGTGAGGGATGGCAGAGTTTTGTGGCTATTTCCTATACCTCCCTGTACAGAGGTGACAATGTCAGCTGACAGGTGTCCACCTGTGGGGGGTGTGTCTTGGTGCAAGTCTCTGTTTCCTTGTGGAGTTAGAATGTGTCCATGGACAGCAGACCACTTGGTGTGCTTCCTGTGTGTTTCCACTGACTGTGGCTGTCCATGTGTACACAGGCCTGTGTCCACGGACATCTGTGGTGTCTGTGTGTGTGTCACAGGGTGAGCCTGTGGGTGCGTGACTCTGTCACAGGGACCCCCTGTATCAGCGTGTGTGACTCACAACAGGCAGTAACAACACCCTCCTGCCCCTGTGCACCAGCCTGGCCCCAGTGCCCTCTTAGTGGACGAGAAGCGGGTGCTTAGCAGCCAGTATGTAGATGTCTGCCTGTGCGTCCTGTGTGCACGTGTCCCCTCTTGGTGTCTGCCGCAGCCCTGCCTGCCTACGCAAGTGTGTGTTTTTGTATCACTCTGCATCTCCGTAGCTGTCTTAAGCATCTTGAGTATATCCAGCTGTGTTTTGAAGGCTTGGCTGTGTTTGTGTGTGAGCAAGTCCATGTTAGTTTCTTCGGGTTCTGGTGTGTATCTGTTTGTCCACGTCAGCCTCAATGTATGACTGTGGCTCAGTGTGTGCATCTTAACACGCCGGGAGGTTTGTGTGTCTGTCCGTTACAGCCTGGGTGTGTTTGGTCTTGCTAGGTGTTTGCAGTCAGTGTGTGCACATTTGATTGTGTGTTTATGTTTGTGCCCTGCGTTTCTGTGTGTCCACCCCTGTGTGTTTATCCATGTAGACACTGAGTGTGTATTTGTGTCACTGCTTGCTTGCCCCAGCGTCAGCCCTGGGTCACTTACTGAGTGCTGCATTTTCTGTTTTTGTGCCAATAACGGTCCTTGTGTGTTAAGTGTGATTCATTGAGTGGTGCTGGGGGGCTGTATCAAGGAATTTTTAGCCTGTTTGTGTGCATCCGTCCCTTGAGCTGACTCAGAGCCTGCCCCCTCTCTCCTTCCATCCCTCTCACTCCCTCGGAAAGAGCACAGGGTTAGGGGGAGGAGCAGGAGCTACGGGAGGTGGACATGCATCTGGAAAGCGCATCCGGAGTGGGCCTGCTCCCGTTGTGAGGGAAAGCCCCATGGAGCTAAGGGGCCCGGGGAGCCTTTAGCCCTGCTCTCCTCTTCTTTCAAGGTGTTCGATCCGGAGCCTGGAAGGGGGAATCTTGAGCCGAGCCCCCTAGGGCCAGCCGGAAGTACGGGGGCCGGGGGAGGGGCGGCGACGCCTGGTGACTCACTTACTCCGGGGGGCAGGAATGCTGCGGTCGGAACAGCACCGGTCTCCAGAACCCCATCCCGCCCCAGGACTCCTCTGGCAGGCGGAGCCGGCTCCCGCGCAGTGACCCTGACGGGCCCCCACGTGCCAGGTGGCTGGAGGAGACCCAGCTCCCAGTCCCCGCCCCACTGCCCATCGGCCCAAGGCTGCCCTGCCCCCACCCCTGCAGAGGGGATGCGGGGGCTGTGGGCTGGCAGGCAAGCACCTGACCTTGGTTGGGAACTGGCGACTGGGCCCTGCAGCTGAGGAGCTTCCCTGCCCACCCCTTCCGGCCTGGCCAGCCGACTTTCCCTCCTTCCACTCCCCGAGCTGACTAAGAAAAGGAAACTTTGTGTCTGCGGGTAGATGGTGGTGGGAACACAGGCACACACACACAGAACAAACACAAGAGGCACACGCAAGTACCCGACACCCACACACACAGGGCTGCTCACACACCCACACAGAAACAGAGGCACAGACGCGCGGTCACACATGCAGACCGGAGACTCCATCCGCCCAGACAGGGCATGTGTCTGCATTTCTCTGTGAGCCTCTGTGCATGCACCGTGGCTGTGTGTGTTGTGTGTCTGTGTCTGTGCTTTTCCTGTCCCTGCACTTGTATGTGAATGTGTGTGTGTCTGCCTGTGTTCCGAACATCCCCACAATGGGGAGGGGGGGCAACCCGCCCCCAGATACTCAAAACTGTTATTCATGACACATACATTAACTCACCCACAGAACTGTGCATGCTCACCGTTCTGCATACACAGCCGGAAACGCTCATCAGTACATAAATGTATACACATAAATTCATTCACTCATTCGACAAGCATTTATAGAGCATCTGCTCTGTGCCAGGCCATCTTAGACACAGCGGGCGCAGCAGGGGACACGACGCACAGAAACACCTGCCCTCCTAGAGCCAACATGCTGGTGGAGGTGACAGGCAGCGAATAAGTACATTATGATGAGAAGAGCCAAAGAGAAAAAGCAAAGCAGGAAGAAGGCTGGCTATGGAGGGAGGCTCCGATTTCAAACAAGGTGGTCAGGGATGGAGTGGCCGACTAGGTGGATCTAAGGAACAAATGCAAAGGAGGGGAGAGCGGGCCACTGGGCCGTCTGTGGGAGAAGCAGAGGGAACAAAGGTACAAAGTTCCTGAGTCGGAAATGTGCTCAGTATGTGCCTTCCAGTAACACCAGGTGGCCCTGTGGCCAGAGCAGAGAGCAGAGTGAGTGAGCATGTGAGTGATCGGGGTGTGGTGGGGGAGTGAGGTTGCTAGGAACCAAACGTATAAACAAATAAATGTCTCCACATTTACAGGCTCCACAAGGGCCTGCTTCTCAGGTGTGTAGCTATGGGATGCACATGCCTCTGCGTGTATCTGTGTGGCTCACTGTGACCATGTCTGTGCTTCTGCGTCTATGTGATGTGTGTGTCAGTGTGTCCGGCTATATATGTGTGTGAATCTGTGTGTGAGTGTGTTTCTTTGTGTGTCTGTGGGTATAACCGTGTATCGGTGTAGGTATCTTCTGTATAGTATGTGTGTTTCCGTGTGTGCCTATGTGTAACTCCATGTACCTGTGTGTGTATGCATGAATATGTGTGTCTTGGTGTGTGAGTGTGTTTCTGTGTGTCTGTGTGTTTGAATGAGTACATATGTGCATCTCTGTGCATGAGTGTCTGTCTCTGTGTGTATCAGTATCGGTTTCTGTGTGTTTCTGTGTGTATACATATGTGGGTTTCTGCCTGTGTGTGTGTCTGTGTGGTGGGGCCTCAGGGCAGGGGCCTGTGTTCCCAGCACATTGCCTCTCCTTCCCATAGTCTCCCTCCAAGCAGGTGCCCTGTGGGCTGAGCTGACCCTGTCAGGACAGGCATGCTAAGAGTTGGCCAGCAGGGCCCAAGAGCTCCTGCCTCCCTCTCTGACACTGGTCCCCACCCTCATATGACTCCCCAGGTCTGAACAAGACATCTTCTTTCTCCTGTGAGGCCTATAACGCCAAGGGGGTCACCACATCCCGAACGGCCATCATCACAGGTGATGGAAAAGGGAGCTGGGAGCTGGGTGTTGGGTGGTGTGGGGCTGGGGTCAGAGCTGGGGCCAGAAGGTAGGCTGGGGAGCTCTGGGCAAAGACCCCCCAGATCAGCCCTTCCTCTCATCTCTGCAGTGCTCCCACAGCGGCCCCACGACCTCCACTTGGTTTCCAGCCGGCCCACAGAGCTGGAAGTGGCTTGGACCCCAGGCCTGAGCGGCATCTACCCCCTCACCCACTGCATCCTGCAGGTGAGACTCAGATTTTGCTAGCCTCAGTTTAAGACCCCCTTCCACCCACACCTACGAGCCTTCAGCCTCTCCCTGGGTAACCAGCCCTTCCCAACTGTCTGTGTGTTGAGAGGCAGTAGAGCTTTGGGTTAAGCCAGATGTCCTGGCTTCAAATCCTGCCTCCACCAGCTTCTGGCTGCATGAGCTTGGACAGGTGACTTAACTGCTCTGGGCCTCAGTTCTCTCGTCTATAAAATGGGCATAATGGTGGCATCTACCTAAAAGACTCATGAGAATTCAATGAGTAAACTCAAGTAACAAACTTAAAATAGTATCTGGAACATAGGAAACATGTAATGAACTATTAGCTGTTTGCAGTTTCTTTTAGTATTAGTGGTCTTGACTCTAGCCGATTGGGACCCCTGAGACAGCAAGGCCAAGGGCCATCCCTGTCTCCACTGGGCATCCTCAACACTCTTTCTCCCACCTCAGCCCTGATCACTCTGGGCTGTCACTGGGTGGGGATGAGTCTGTCTCCCCACTGGACTGTGGGCCCTGGGAGGGCAGGGCCTGGCTGTCTCGGTCACCACTAGGTCCTCCTTATCTCCTGGCTCAGGGCCAGTCAGAGCAGGGAATTTCTGCTGAAGACTGCCCAGCAGCTCAGATGGGCCAGCCAGACCCAGCCTTCTTCACCTAAGTTGCTTCTGCTCTAGAGTAAGAAAAGCACACAGATCTCTGAATATGAGATCCAGTTCTGGTTCTAAGTTCTCTGTGATTTGGAAGTCAGTGGAACAGTGCTCGTGATGGGAGATGATGATAATTAATAATGGCCAACTTTCATTGAGTGCCAACTATGTGTTAGGCCTTGTCTTATGGCTTTATGCACACCCCCTTGTGTGTTTGTGAAGTATGGTGTATGTTTACACCCATTTTTCAGATGAAGAAACTAAGGTTCAGAGTAATTAAGCAACTTACCCAAGGTCACAGCTAGGAAATGGCAGAGGTGAGATTAAAACCCTTGTCTCGCTAGACCCAAACCGTGTTCCTTATCTCCTTAGAGACCCTTTAGAGCCAGTGCTTGATTAAACAGCAGCTGTCTTTCCTACAATTTCATGCCCTGGAAACAATCTCATCCCCTCATTCACTTGTCATTTTAACCCTAGAAAGTAGTGGCTGTTAATCTTCCCATTTTCAAGGTAAGGAACTGAGAGGCCCAAGGAGGGGAAATGATCAGCCCCAGCAGCTAAAGAGAATGAAACGGGTTCAATCCCAAAGGCCAGGCCAATCTGGGAGACCTCAAATGTCAGGTCAGGCATCAGCTGTACCCCCACCCCATACCCACCCAGTGTCCACAGGAAAGCAGAAGTATGTCCTCTTCCCTCTGCAGGTCTCACTTCCTGCTGTGCATAGGCTGGGGCTTATGGGTTCAGATGGGAGGGTCACAGGCATCAGGGAAAAGAGAAGTGGGAGTGGGCACGGGGGAGCTGACTGTCTGCATCCTTTTGTCCTAGCAGAGGTTCCTCTTCCCGTCTGTCACTAGGTCAGAGAGCAGGCATGGGGACAGCCTTCCTGCATCCTGCTATCCACCATCTGCCCACCTCCTCCTCAGGCCTCGGGGTGGTATTATCCCCACATGTGGGGGCTGTGTGACTTTGAGCAAGTGGCTGAACTTCTCTGGGCTTCTGTTTCCTCATCTGTAAAATGGGAATGAATAAAGAAATTGATGTCACAGGATGGTGATAAGAAGATACTGAGTTCACCCGAGTATGCACTTGGCAGGGTGCTTGGCATACAGTTAGCTCTCAAGAAATGTTAGATGCTGATATGATGTGCAAAACAGGGTGTATCCCCCAGCTGTGGTCCTGCCATCCTGACTGTGCTGGTCCTAGGAACCATGTGGGCATGCCAACCTGTGCCACTGTGCAGGGTGGACAGAGTCGGACACTTGTTGCCAGGCAACCTCTCTCTCTCTCACACACACACACGATGCTAATGATGGCAAACACTCAGTACATATGGTCACTCTTCCAAATACCTAGAAGCAACATTCCAGTCAACCCTGAGAAGTAGGGAGCCCTTGTTGTACCCCATATTACAGATGAGAAAACTGAGGCTCAGACAGGGAACATCTTGCCAGAGGTGGCTTTTGCAAGTGATGAGAGAACCACATGGTGCAGCTGGATGGTCTCCTCACTTTGCAAATGCAAGTGCCCATAGAGCATGAGAATGAAGCTGTGATATACATACACACACATGCATACACCCAGCCTTGCAAAGGCTGGGTGTGATAACAAGGACCACCACTGGGCCTTGTCTGACTGCTCGTGCGATTGTGTGGCCATCCTGTCCTCATGCCCTTTTCCTCTCCCTAGGCTATGCTGTCAGACGATGGGGCGGGCATCAGGCTGGGAGAGCCAGACCCCCCAGAGGAGCCCCTCACCTTTCAAGCATCCATTCCCCCTCACCAACTATGTTTGGACAGCCTCCGTCCTCACAGCACTTATCACATCCGGCTGGCGTGTGCCAGTAGCCAGGGCCCCTCGCTCTGGACCCATTGGCTTCCTGTGGAGACACCTGAGGGAGGTAAGGAGCTGGTGAAGGGAGATGTTGCCTGCTGCCCCTCTGGGCTTTGCTCACATCAGTGTTACCGCCAGTGTCTCCTCTCACCCATTTACCCTTGTGGCTTCCCTCTCCTTCCTGTCTAGTCCCCACTCCTCAGCACAGCGCTGGCATCTCTCCCAGACCTCCTCGCTATGCTTCTGCTCTGGGACCCCTGCATGAGTTGCCCCCGCCCCCCACCCCCGCGCACACCCTTTGCACCCTGCCTCCACTTCCTGGGGACAGGGGTGTTCAGGGAGAGGTAGGGATGCCAACTTCCCCTCTTTCCTGTCCTCCAGTGCCCCTGGGCCCCCCCGAGAACGTTAGTGCCATGCGGAATGGGAGCCAAGCCATCGTGCGTTGGCAGGAGCCAGTGGCACCCCTACAGGGCACCCTGTTAGGGTACCGCCTGGCCTATCGAGGCCAGGACACCCCCGAGGTGGGTGCTGCTGGCTGGGGTGGGGTGGAGGAGCTGGGGAGGAGGGGAGTGGGGGAAAGATGACAGGGCAGCTGTGGACAGTTGTGCAAGTTGGGTAATGCATGATCACACTCTGCCTAAGAGAGCACATTGCGGGGAGATCCAAGAGCTCCAGGTGAGGGTTAGGGCATCGTTATTTATGAGTCATTGTAAAAAGCGGTCCAGCAGACACATATGTTAATAGGGTGATTTTACAGCAGGTAGTTGTATAGCATCTTGTGGAAGGGCTGCCTATTCTCATTTGCACAAAGGTACTGTCTGTGCAAACACCCACCCTGGTGTGGAGAGAGAGGGTGGAGAAGAGGGTGGGATTTAGAGGAGGATGGCACAATGAGGACAAAAAGGTGAGAATTCAGTTCTCCAACAAAAGTCTTGTGTTCGAAGTGCTGTTGTGGGACGTGAGGACACGGCAGTTAATGAGACGAAGTCCTGTCCTATGGGAGCAGATGCTTTCCCGGGCAGGGGATGGAGAAATGGAGATGAAAGGAATGGGCATGAAGGACAGGAAGAGGAAGGGAGAAGGTGCTGGCGATTAAAAGGTTTCCAGAAGGTTTGGGGAGTTAAGTCCAAGGGTGAAGGCTTAAGAGTTAGGAACCTGATGCCACATCTGCATGTCCTAGGTACTGATGGACATAGGGCTAAAGCAGGAGGTGACCCTGGAGCTGCGGGAGGACAGGATTGTGCCCAACCTGACAGTGTCCTTGGCGGCCTACACCGCCTCTGGGGATGGACCCTGGAGCCTCCCTGTGTCCCTGGAGCCTTGGCGCCCAGGTAACTCCAAAGCCATGCCAGCCCCCTTCAAACTACCCGCAAGGATCTTGTGCCTCCCAAATGCCCCTGACTTGCTCTCTGCAACTTTCAGTGCTACCCCAATCTAGGCTCCGTTCCTACCCAGAACCTTACTGAGCCTCACACCCTCACTCGCGTCACACCAGTCTTGCTCTCCCTGAGCATGTCCTCCTCTGTCCTCTCTTCTCACAGGGCAAGGACAGCCAGTGCACCAGCTGGGTAAGGGCTTTCGCACTCCCTCTCCTCCCTTCTACACCCAGTGAGGACCCCATCACCACACACATGCTTTTGCACATCCCTTTCATGTTTCTCAAACTCATCACTCTAATCCTCTGTTTCTTGGGTTTCTGTGGTCCTTGATGGAGGTGCCTGGCATAGCCCAGTATATTGTGATGCTCAGTGGATGGATAGATGGATGGATGGGTGGATGGATGGATGGATGGATGGATGAATGGATGGACAAACAGATGAGTTATCCCCCTAACATTTATCCCTCTCAAATATTTCTCAATGATCCTCAAACATTCCCCCTGTACTCACTGTACCCTCCTAGCACTATTACAGTCCACCTCTTATAACTCATCCCACTGTCATTGAATACTTCTCACATTCCTTCCTGCATTTATTTGCATACCCTTTCACACTAATGCACCCTCTCTTCCTGCACATTCCATTATGATCCTCCACACTTCACACACCTCCCAAACTCAATGCATGCCCACACTTCTCATTCACAAACTCTACATTTTTAACACACTCACTCACCGTACCTCACATCGCAAACATTGAAAAACTTTCAGCCCACACTATCCCACACTCTACAACTCTTCTTACACACTCATCCAATTGCTTATATGTTACTCCCTCACTCCTAGGCAATCCTAACCTATTTTCGCCCTCTCACACATCCACACCAAACTCCTAGTACACTCAACACACACCCATTCTCCATTTCTTACACACCCACTCCCACTTTTTTGCACATCCTCTGGTCCTTATCTGCCCTTCCCACATTTTTTTAATTTTTAAATTTTATTTATTTATTTATTTATTTATTTTTAGAGAAGTGGGGAGGGAGGGAGGAAGAAAAGGAGGGAAACATTGATGTGTGAGAAAATCATCGGTGGGTTGCCTTTCATACTCCCCCACCTGGAACCTGGCCCATACTCCAGGCATGTGCCTTGACCAGGAATTGAACCAGTGACCTTTGGTTTGTGGCATGATGCCCAAACCACCCCCTGTATCTAAAACTCCTTGAATACTCCCCATTCGCACGACCTCAATTCCTCCAACACCCATTGCACTCTGTACACACTCCTATGCACACCACACTCTTTTGTACGTTTATTTACTTAACTCTCACCCTCTCTTTGTGAAGGTGCTTCCATAGTCTTCAGATGCTCCCCCAAAATACTTCTTGGTCATTTACCTCAGGAACCTCACAGTCCTTGTATATTTGTTGCCCGTGCTTCATGCACCCATCTTATATTGCATGTATTCTCTCCCCCACTCACCGGTTTTTCCATGCCCAAGTTCTCCCTCTTTGCACAATTATCATACATATCACACATTTCTGTACAACTTGTGATTTACTCCCACTCATCTCATGTTCATCCAGCCCTCCTTGTGTTATTATAACCCATTCTGCACAAGTCTCTCACTCCCATCCCACACTCATTTCACACTCATCACACACTCCTCAAATGTCTATCCCACTTTTCACTGACCTTACCCACCCTAGAAGTGTCAAACTCCTACTGGAACGCTCACTCATGTCACATCCATTGCATGCCCTGCTGTGCCCGGCCCAGCCTCCCCAGATATGTGAATGCTCCTATCACAGGCTTCATCAAATATGTCCACATCTGCCTCCCTCCAACATCGCCCCTTTGGGTCCCAGGGAGATGGTCCCAGGGCCTCAGCCATGACCTGTCCCCCGTGCCCCTGACAGTGAGTGAAACTCCAGCCCTTTCCTTCTCGTGGCCCTGGTGGTATGTACTGCTGGGAGTAGTTGTGGCTGCTGCCTGTGTCTTCATCTTGGCCTTGTTCCTCATCCACCGGCGGAAGAAGGAGACACGCTATGGGTGAGTTGGAACTCTCCATGGGTAAGGAGGCTCATGTGGACTAGGGCAGAGAATCTGGAGGCAGGGAGACCATGAAGAGGCTGGTGCAGGATGAGAGATCACCAAGAATTAGAATGAGGGCAAGGGTTTTGGGAATGAATGGAAGGAAGAAGGTAGCAGAGCAGTCCAAGACATGCTTAGCAAATACTGGAGGACAGAGCAGGCAAGGCTTGGGGTTGGGATGGTGCTTGCTTTCACTGCTGATGGAAAAATGGGGTTTCACATGGCTCTGCCCTGCCCTCACCCCCCCCCCCCCAGAGAGGTGTTTGAACCAACAGTGGAGAGGGGTGAGCTGGTGGTCAGGTACCGCGTTCGCAAGTCCTACAGTCGCCGGACCACTGAAGCCACCTGTAAGTGAACCCCATGCCTCCCTGCCCTGGTTTGGGGATAAATGACTGTAGAGATTTAGGGTTCTGTACATGTGTGAACCAAACATTTCTGAAGGCCTTGGAATACTAGGATGTTAGAACCACAGACCCTAAGACCAACAGAATTATGGAACCACACATAACCTTAGAATAATAGAATCTTAGACACAGTAAATCTTGGAAGACCAAATCTTGGCACAGTAGGGTCTTAAAATAATGTGATGATGATGATGATGATATATATGATTATGATGCTGATAATGACAGCTAACCATAGCACTTCTATGTGACAGGCACTGTTCTAAGTGCTCTACACATGTCACTTAATCTTCAGAGCAACCCAGCAAGATAGGTAGGTTATTTGCCCCCCATTTCCCAGACTAGGAAACTGTGGCATAGAGTGGTTAAGAAACTTTGTCAGCTGGCAAGCTGGGATTCTCACCCAGGCAGTTTGGCTCTAACATCCATCCTCTTTGCTGCGTGTTGAAATTGTAGAATGGTAGAGAGGTAGACTACACCTTGGCCTAAAAAATTATAAGGCTCTATCTACGATAGAGCCTTAAGATCTTGAAAATCATAGAATCTTAAAACTATGGGCTCTCTGTTGGAGGACTGTAGAGTGATGGAGTGTCCCAGCTACGGAAGGACCTCAGAGGACACCCAGTCAAATCCCTTCATCTTTCAATTTAGGGAAACTTAAATCCAGGGGGAGAAAAGGACAGAGTTAGGTCTCTTCCTAGCACACAGTGAGAAGGCTGCCAGGCCCCAGGGAGATATCGGAAGGGTCTGGGAAAGCCATTAATTTAAGAGGAGAAGGAAGAGGAAGCAAGCAGGTCACCCTGATCTAATGGAATCACACTCAGCGACCATTCTCAAAGTATGATCCAGTCCCTGAGGGTCCCCAAGATCTTTGCAGGGGGTCCATGAGGTCAAAACTATTTTCAAGACACTGTTTGCCCTTTTGCACTCTCATTCCCTCACAAGGATTCCATGGAGTTTTCCAGCTTACTAATATATGATGATGTCATCCCTCTGTTGGTTGACGGAGCATGTGCTTCCGTGTATTCCCGTGTTCCAAAAACCTATTCATTTTAATTTTGAACACAGTGAATATCAATATACATAACTCACATAAACAAGAGCTCTCTGCAGTTCTCAGTAATTTTAAGAATGTGAAGGGGTCCTGAGGCCACTAAGTTTGGGAACTGTTTCTATATCGCACATGGAAATGAATTCATTGCAACTACATACAGCGAATATGATCAGCTGTCTCACAGACATCGTGTTGAAAGAAGCTGGACACAAAAGAGGGCATAATATGTGATTGCATGTTTGTAACAACCCCAAAGAGAGAAGGCTGAGCTGTGGTAAGAGAGATCAGGGAAGTAGCCACCCCCAAGAAGGCAGGTTGTGGTCTGCCCTTCATCTGGGTGCTAGTCATATACTATTGTGTTGGTTTGTGCAAATTCATCGAGCTGCTTACTCTCTTATGATTTGTGTAGACTATATACCTCAATAAAACATTAATATGTATTTTTAACAACTGATATGGCAGGATGCTGACCAATCAGGATGCCCACTGGTGTGAGATTATGTGACAGGCTCCCACTCTTTAGCTGCCCCTCTTGCAGAAGATTATGGGGGGCCTAGAGGAGGAGCTAGGGTGGGGGTGCTCAGGGCACTAGCTAATTTTGAATGAATGCAGAAGCATTTCGGTATTTTAACAATGGGTATGTGCCCATTGGTGAGTGGCGCCTGAATGTCAACCCAGCACCATGGCTCTGTCCACCCCCACTCCCCACGCAGTGAACAGCCTGGGTATCAGCGAGGAGCTGAAGGAGAAGCTGCGGGACGTGATGGTGGACCGGCACAAGGTGGCCCTGGGGAAGACCTTGGGAGAAGGTGAGTACCCCCAGCACACATACACACCCCCTGCACCCTGGCGTCCTTCACTTCCCTGCACCTACCCAACCACAAGAAATGCCATCCCCATGGGCTGCCCTGAGGTCAGTGTCTCCCTCTGGTCCCCTGTAGGAGAGTTTGGAGCTGTGATGGAGGGCCAGCTCAATCAGGATGACTCCATCCTCAAGGTGGCTGTGAAGACGATGAAGAGTGAGTATGTGCACACGGTGGGACCCCGTCCCCCAGTCTAGACCCTTTCCCTGAGCCCTTGAGTCAGAAGAACAGAAAGTTAACAGCAAATTAGCCCCACCACAGAACCTCCGTGTTTCCAGGCAGGAAATGAAGTCCATGCCAGGCACTTCAATGGAAGAAATTCAATATGGGGAGATTACTGCAAAGGTGTAGGGAGGACTGAAAGAACACCTGGGAGCAATGAGGCAACCGGAGATTAGCAGCAGCAGCAGTCACTTCCAGCCCTGGGCCTGAAGGGCAGAGAGAGGAAGTGGTGTCACCAGATCCCATGCCCAGGGATGCCCGGCAGGATATGGGAATCAGAGTTAGGGCAACCTTGTGGGAGCTTGAAGCACAAAGGAGACCCAGCCACCAGCACACAATGCTGGAAGCAGAAACAGACTCGGTGAAGTACCCTGGCTTCTCCCCTCCACCTCCCACCTGCCAGGCTCCCATTAGGGCCTCCCATTGGCAAACTCCAACAGGAAGCCAGCAGGAAAGGGAGCCTGGAAATGTCGTTTTCGGTGACCAGCCCCCTGTGATACATAGCAGAGCAGGAAAGGTCTGAAATGGGGTACAACTGGCTTTGTCATTTACCAGCTGTTGTCGCGGGCAAGTGACTATCCCTCTGAGCCTTCCACTCCTCACGTGAAAACGGAATCACAATGGCCCTGCCTCCTAGGAGGTTTCGAGGCAAAGCATTAATCCTGGGGTAGAACGTAGCACACGCCGTTAACATGGTCTGTGCCTATATTATTTATATCATCAAAGAAGGTGGGAGCCAGCCCAGGGTCACACAGCACAGGAAGTCCACAGCAAGTAGTACTTTCCACACAGGGAAAAAGCATCTAGGGTCAGGCTGGGGCTGGAGGTGAGGGAGGAACAACCCTTCTGAGTCACAGGGGCTAAAAGCTTGGATTATGGAGCCATCACTCAGTCACTCACTCACTTATTCATTTTTTAAAAATATTTTGTTTATTAATTTTCAGAGAGAGGAGAAGGGAGGGAGAAAGAGAAGGAGAGAAACATGGATCTGTTGCTTGCTCGCACACCCCTAACTGGGGACTGGCCCACAACCCAGGCACACACTCTGACTGAGAAGTCAAACCGGCGACTTTCGGTTTGCAGGCAGATGCTCAATCCACTGAGCCACACCAGCCAGGGTTCACTTATTCATAATTGAGCACCTCCTATATACCAGGTTATGTTCTCGACCTGGGTTTCAATCCCAGCTGTACGGCCTTGGGCAAGTCACTTTGCCTCTGTGAACCACTGTCCTGTAAAACAGGAAAACTCAGCTGCCCTCCCCCTCCCTCATAGTTGTTGGAAATGTGCTGGGACTCAGCCTGTTGTGGTTATTGTGGTGGGTGCACATGGACCTGGAGGATTCAACCTGACTTTAAATTCTGCCTGTACCACTTGCAGCTGTGCGTGCCTTCAGGCAGGTTCCTTAACCTTCTGTGCTTGGTTTCCCAGTCTTTGAAATGGAGAAAACAATAGGAACACCTCAGAGGATTAAATGAGTTAATATATGTAAAGAACCGAGTATAACACCTGGCACTTAGCAGTCATGTTTGTTGAAGAAGAAGAAGATGATGATGATGATGATGATGATGATGGTGAAGAAGGTGGGGGACATACTCTCCTCCCCCCTTCCCCTCCTATCCCCTCCTTCTTACTCCCCTTCCTTTCTTCCCCAAGTTGCCATCTGCACAAGGTCAGAGCTGGAGGATTTCCTGAGTGAAGCTGTCTGCATGAAGGAATTTGACCACCCAAATGTCATGAGGCTCATCGGTGAGGAGCAATCGATTTTGGGGAGCCTAGAGGCCATGTGGAAGCAACATTAGAGGCAGGACCCCTGTGGCACTGAAAAGATCAAACCTCCAGGCTCCCTGCTCCCCCCTCCCTCAGAGTCAACAAGCTCTCCCCTCCTTCTCTCCTCAGCTTGGAATGTGACCTCTGACCTTTCCCAGAAATAGCTGAGGTCCTCAGGAGGACTGGGGAAACATTCCCCGGAACAGTGCTAGAAATTGCTTCTCTGAAGCTTGGTCCTTGCCTCTCCCGCCCCCCAAACAATTTGGAGGCCAGTTTTGGGGTAGAGGGACACACAGAGCTGGGCAAGGGCGGCTTCCATTTCTGTCCAGCTGGAGTGACAGGCTTCCTGGGGGGCTCAGGTGTCTGTTTCCAGGGTTCTGAACTAGAAGGCTTTCCAGCACCTGTGGTCATCTTACCTTTCATGAAACACGGAGACCTACACAGCTTCCTTCTCTATTCTCGACTTGGGGACCAGCCAGTGGTGAGGGGCATTTAATCGTCTAGTCTACATGTATTAATTGAGCATCTACCAGGTACCTGGTGCTACTCAGATACTGGGAAGATGACGGTGACCAACAACTGGCTCTCATGGAGCTGTGTGCTGGGGTGGGGGGGCATCAGTAAACAAGTTAACAATTAAATAAGGTAATTTGAGTGCTATAAGGAATTACAGAGTAGGATGAATGATAGAAGGCCAGGCAATTAGTTTGGATGGACAAAGAGGTCTGACTAAGGAGGTAACCTTGAAGGAGGAGCCAGCTGGTGGGAGGTGAGGAGACCTAGGAGGAAGCAACCCTGGAGGGAACAGCATCGGCAAATGTTTGGTGCCGGGGAGAAGCATGATTTGTTTGAAGACCAGAAAGGAGGCACCTGGGAGGAGCATATATCGAGGGCAAGACTGGTAAGAGACTGAGTTAGGGAGGAAGGCAGGATGGGATTATGTAGGGTCTTGTTGAAAAGGGTTGAATTTAATTCTTGGAGTCATGGGAAACCGTTGCTGGGCAGAGCTAGGCACACACAGGAAGGGAGAAGGGATGGATCTTGGGGATTCTGCTGACCTCTGCTCTGCCCACTCCTGCCCTGCCCCCCACTCCCAGTTTCTGCCCACTCAGATGCTGGTGAAGTTCATGGCAGACATTGCCAGTGGCATGGAGTATTTGAGTACCAAGAGATTCATACATCGGGACCTGGCTGCTAGGAATTGCATGTGAGTATTGAGCCTTCCAGGGACACGCCTTGCCCCTTCAGGGAGCTTCTTCCCTCCTGTCCAGGATGGAAGAGGGGGCTAGACACACACATACCCCTGGTGCAGGTCAGAAGTCAGGACTGGAATAGAGAGGTGAGTGAAGAGGTTGGGGAAGGCTTCCTGGAGGAGGTGGGCCATGAACTGACATATTAAAGGAGTCTTTGAATGTGGGGAGAAAAGAAGCAAGAGAGTAGGTTCAGTGGGCAGCATGAGGTGAACAAAGGGACCGAAGTGACCAACGAGAATGGTGACAGTTAAACTTCATCCCTGTCCCCCCCTTACTCTGAGTGTCTTGCCTGGGGCTGCCCTTGGGAGGAGCTATGTTGCATAAGGAGATTGGCCCCCACTCCCGGCAAATCAATAGACGCGTGTGCACATGGGTGTAAACACAGGCTTAGAATATTAGACTCATTACAATGTTGGACTCACAGAAATTGGAGCTAAAGAATCAGAGAATCTTCTACAAAGTATGTAAATATTCACAACTCTCAGAAATATGAAAATTTCTTTATTCCCCCTTTTTATTTTAAAAAATGCAACCCTACAGAAAACTCTAAAGAACTGTACAGCAAACACCCATATACCCTCCTTGTAGAGATTCTCCTCTCTTCTCTGCCTTTCTCCCCCTTAACCGTTTGAAAGTAAGTTGCCACAATGGTGGCACTTCATCCCTAAATCTTCAGTAGGCATCGCCTAAGAACAAGGAATTAAGCCTAAATAATCACAATTCTGTTATCACACCTAGAATTATCAATAATTCCTTAACCTAACCTAATATCCAATCCCTATTCACATTCTTCCAGCTGTCTTCTGAAATATCTTTAGGGCTACTTTCCCCCTGAATCAGGATTCTATTCAAGGTCCCCACATTGCATTTGGTCGGTATGCCCCTTGGGTTTCTTTTAAGCTAGCATAGCCTCCTCACCACCACCTGTTTGTAGTTTTACGACATATTCTTTTGGAATTGACCAGGCTGGTTGTCTTTTAAGATGTCCTGTATATAGGATGTGTGTTTCCTGGTGGTGGCATTTGCCTTGTTCCCCTGTTCCCTGTATTTCCTGTTAAGGGGAAAGTAGGTCTGAAAGCCTGAACGGACTCAATCACAATGGAAATTCCTTTATTTCTATAACTTGGGCTGATCCAAATCAAGCTCTCAATGTAACAATGACCCTGAAAATCAGAATGAAAATTGTGGTGCACCTGTAACTTTTAAGTTAAAATATTGAACTGCTTCCTTACCTAGTCAGCAGCTGGCCATACCACAAACCATCCACATGCTCCACAGCCGGCAGCCCAGATGCCTGACCACCATCCCTCTCCACCCCTGCCGTGATCCTTGGAGCTCCCCTGGGCATCTGCAGATTAACTCCTGGCCTATCAGGGGCCTCTGGGGTCTCTTCTAATTGGTCATTGCCCAAAGCCCATCACACTGGCTAGAAACCACCAACTCTTAAAAAAATTGAATCTCAGAAACTTAGATGTAAGAATCAGGGAATCTTCTATCTATATAAAGCACAAAACAAGGGAAAAAATAATCCATGCTGTTAGGAGTGAAGATCATGGTTACCCTTAGAGAGCTAGTCACAGGAAGGGAGCACTGGCAATGTGTTTCTTTCTTTTTCATACTTAATAAAATCTACGTATAATCCTGGCTGGGTGCCTCAGTTGGTTGGAGTGTCATCCCATAAACCAAAAGTTGTGGGTTCAGTGCCCAGTCAGGGCACATATCTGGGTTGAGGTACAGATGGAAGGCAACCAATGTCTCTCTCTCACATTGATCTCTCTCTCTCTCAAATCAATAAATATATCCTCAGGTGAGACTTAAAAACAAATTGATGTACACAATTGAGCTGTTTGCATTTGAATAAAGTTTCCTTCTTCAAAAAATGTATATTTTAGATACAAAAATATAAACATCTGACATGTGCAGCTCAATGAATATTTACATGTCTGTGGACCCGTTAAACAGCCACCACTGGATCAACATAAAGAACACTTCTGGGCCCCAGCAGGCTCCCTAATGCCCTTCCCAGTAGCTGTCCCTAAGAGATACAAGGGATAACCACTCTTCTGGACTTCTGTCACACCAGCTTCTGGTACATGTTCTTAAATGTCATATGAATGGAATTGTGAAACTTGTAGACCTTCGTGTCTGGTTCCTTTGCTCAGCATGATGTTTTTGAGATGAGTCCATGTAGTGTGTATGTATCAGTAGTTTGTTCTTTTTCTTTGCTGTGTAATATTCCTTATATGGATGTCCCACAATATCCTGTTTCTTAATCTAGGTACAGGTTCCATGATGTGTTTGTGAAAATTCAGTAAGCTGAATTTTCTGTACATATATTATACATCAAGAAAACAGTTTTGTTTTGTTTTTATATCAAGGAACCAAACCCAAGGAGCTTATGAAGGGCCTTAGAATCTTGCAAAAAGCCAGAGCTGGGAAGGCCCTCAGTAGCTTTTTGTCCTGCCCTCATTATATGGAGGAAACAAGAAGTAACACAGTTCCCCCTGCCTCTGGGGTGAGGGAGGGAGACAGACCCCAGCCCCCGAGCAGGAGCCAGGGTGGGAGATAGAGATCTGCCTGAGAGTGAAGGCAGGCTTCCCGGTGGAGGGAGCGGATGCCATGTGCTGTGACTCTGTTCCCCTCCCCAACCCTGGCAGGCTGAACGAGAACATGTCCGTGTGTGTGGCGGACTTTGGACTCTCCAAGAAGATCTACAATGGCGACTACTACCGCCAGGGACGCATTGCCAAGATGCCAGTCAAGTGGATCGCCATCGAGAGCCTGGCTGACCGTGTCTACACCAGCAAGAGCGATGTGGTATGTGCGCCTCTGACAGAGGGGGGAGCAGTGGGATGGTGCAGCCCCATCATCTCACACCGCACCTGGGCTCACGGGGCCTGTCCTCGTGGGCTCCCCTCCCTGGGGTGTGGTGGGTGGCTGTGAACAGTGGTGTGGACGTGCCCCGGATATGTGCAGGCCATGTGTGCATGGTGGCAGGCTCTGCGTGGGACGTGTGGATAGTGTGGGTTAGGAGCCAGAGTGTGGAGGGTGACACAGGAGACCACGTGTCCATTAAATGCGTAAATGTGTGCCTGGGTGAGCAAGTCTGTGTGTACACAAAAGTTACCTCAATGTGCACATGAATGTGTGTTGGGAGGTGTCTTTGTGCAAGAGAAACACTTTAATTCTCTCCCCTCTGCCCTCCACAGTGGTCCTTTGGGGTGACAATGTGGGAAATCGCCACCCGGGGCCAGACCCCATACCCCGGCGTGGAGAACAGTGAGATTTACGACTACCTGCGCCAGGGAAACCGCCTGAAGCAGCCTGTGGACTGTCTGGATGGACTGTGAGGACCCTTGGGACCCCCCAACCCCACCCAATCCCAGATTTCATTCCGAAGCCTTGAGCACCCCACCTGGCCCCAATATGTCCAGAACCCTCTAAAACCTGTGCAGAATCCCTGAGACGGTTGAGGAGGCCACCTGCCCGCTCACCACCGTGTGAATTAACAAAGGGTGTAAGAGGGTATGAATCAGCAACAGGCACGCTTTCTTCCTCTGCCTTGTGTGTGCACTACTGGCTGGATCAGCCCCCTCAGCCAGTGACGCATGAGCAAGGAATAACTACACAACCTTCCTGGGGGACCCTGCCTCTGAGCCCCCCACTCTCACAGAATTATAATCCACCCCAAACTCCTGAGCCCCCATGCTTTCCCCACATGTTCTGCGACACCCAGGACCCTCCGTGAAACCCTTTGTGTTGTTATATTGAGCTTCTCCAAACTCTCAGATCTCCTCTGAGAAGTTCTCAGGCTCCTTTGGGATAGTGCTTATCAAACTTTGTCATCTCTTGACACCCAGAAGAGCAGAACGTTTATCCGGTACTCAGGGGGTAAGGAGATGATGTTGCTGGGTCAGAGAGGCCAGCCTGGGGCTGCAGACTCCCCAAGTCCTCCTTGAGTTTCCAGGGGCACAGGGAGTAAGAATAATAGCTAATGTTTCTGTAGAACTTACTAGAAGGCACTGTATTGGGTGCTTTGCATGTATTCATTCATTTGGTCCTTACAATAGCCATGTGAGGTAGGTTGGTACCATTATTATTCCCATTTTCAGGTGAAGAAACTGAGGCCCACCAAGAGGTAAATCACCTGCCGAAGGCTGCCGAGCTGGTGTATTAGTTATCTAGACCCCCAAATCCAGTAGCTTAAAACAATAAGCATTTATTACCTCACAGTTTCTGAAGGTCTGAGTCTGGGAACAGCTTAGCAGGGTGATTCTGAATTAGGGTTTCTCATGAGGCTAAAGCCAAGATTCAGGGTGATTCTCAGTCAGGGTTTCTAATGACACTGGAGTCAAGATGAGGCTGCAGCCATCTGAAGACTGGAACTAGAGATCGTTTTCAAGGTGGTTCACTCGTGTGGCCATGGGAGAAGGCCTCAGTTCCTTGCTACACAGACCCCACCATAGTACTGCTTGAGCTTCCTCACTGCATGGGGGCTGGCCTCCCCCAGGTGAGCATTCTAAGAGAAAGAGCTAGGAGGAAACCAGAGTGCCTTTTACAGTCTCAGAAGTCACACACACCCCACCACAGCTGCTGAGTCAGAATCAAGTTGAGAGGTCCAGCCCACACTCAAAGGGAGAACAATTAGGCTCCATCTTTTTTTTTTTTTATCCTCACCTGAGGACATTTTTTTTTCACTGATTTTTAGAGAGACAGGAAGGAAGAGAGAGGGGGTGGAGAGAGACAGACACAGAGAGAAACATTGATGTGAGAGAGAAACATCATTGGTTGCCTCCTGTAGGCTCCCCTACCAGGGATCGAACCAGCAACCTAGGCATGTGCCCAGACTGAGAATGGAACCCATGACCTTTCCATGTACAGAACGATGCTCCAACCAACTGAGCCACACTGGCCAGGGCTAGGCTCCATCTTTTGAAGAGAGGAATGTCAAAGAATGAGCACGTATTTTAAACCAACCCAGCTTACAAATCTTTGATACCAGTCTGTTCTGGAAAGCCATATTGAAAAGCTCTGCTCTAGCAAACCCTCACCAGACCACCACCCTATACCCAGAGAGGTTCCCCAAGACCCTTTTCAGCCCTCGAGTGTCCCAGGAACCCCTCAGAAACTCTGGGGAATTTCTCAGTCCCCTTTATGCCCCCCAACTGCTATAGTTTCCTCCAGTCTCATGAAATGTCCTTGGTTTCCTGAGTATCCTCGATTTGCCCCCAAACTCCCAGAATACTCCCCTTCTAAGCCCCTGCTCAGTCTCCCACCCCTCGCTTTGCTGTCCTAGGTATGCCCTGATGTCCCGGTGCTGGGAGCTAAACCCCCAGGACCGGCCAAGTTTTGCAGAGCTGCGGGAAGATCTGGAGAACACGCTGAAGGCCCTGCCCACTGCCCAGGAGCCTGACGAAATCCTCTATGTCAACATGGATGAGGGTGGGAGTCACGCTGAACCACCTGGAGCTGCCGGAGGAGCTGACCTCCCAACTCAGCCCGATCCTAAGGATTCCTGCAGCTGCCTCACTGCAGCTGAGGTCCATCCTGCTGGACGCTATGTCCTCTGCCCTTCCACAGCCCCTGGCCCCACCCTGCCTGCTGACAGGGGCTCCCCCGCACCCCCAGGGCAGGAGGATGGAGCCTGAGACAACCCTCCAACTGAGACTTTCTCTCAGGACCCAAGCTAGGCACTGCCACTGGGGGACCCCCCCACATTCTCATTCCAGGCCTTACTTCCACCTGAAGACCTCCTGTCCTGTCAGTTCCACTTCCACCCCACACAGATCCTCTCCCTTTCCACACCTTGAGAGTTGGACTACAATCCCTAAGGGTCCTCCTAGATCTTACATTCCAAGATGCTGGCTTCTAAGGTTTAAAGAGTTTAGGTCCTAGGTTTCAAAGATGCTATGAGTCTGTGGTTCTAAGGACCAGAAATTCCAAAGTCTTAAATTCTAAAATGCTAAGGTTCTAGACATGGAAGTTCTAAGACCTCTCTTGTAAAGCTCTGAGATCCTATGGCACTAGACTTTTCTGGTTTTAAGATTCTTGGTAAAACCTGTAAGTGTGGGGGTTTTAAAGTTCTAAGATTCTAGGGCTAGGCACTAAGAACCTGCAATGCTAGATTTTATTTTCCTTAGGGTAAAAGATTTTAGATTCTAAAATTCTACAATTCCAAACATGGACGCTTTAAATTCTACAATTCTAAAATGGAGGTTCTAAACTTTGATGTTCTAAGCCTCTTAGAGTATAAATCCTTTGACTCTAGACTCTAGAGCACAAAGCTTCAAAATATTATCTTTTCAAGTTCTAAGATAATAATGATGGTCAATTATAGGGTCTAAGGCTTTATGATCCTCGAAGCTCTTGTTATGAGACTCTGGATTCTAAAGGTCTAAGATTCTAGAGTCTGCAATTCAAAAGTTCTGAGAATCTACAGAACTTAGAAAAGTTCTAAGGGGATGTTCTAAGGCTTAATCTAAGAACCTAGAGCCTCTGTGCCTAAGATTCAAGATCATATGCTTCCAAGTTCTAGATTATTAAACTGTAAGATTCTAATGTTCACTTCCATATTCTGAGGCATTCCACATTCTATGGGTCCAAGATTCTGGATCCTCAGCATCTAAGGGATAAGACTCTACAGTTAGTTGTGACTAACGAGATACCAAAGTTCTAATCATTTCTAATGTTGGATCCCTTTAGGTTCTATGCTGCATTTCACCTTTCTATGATTTTAGTTAAGGGTGCAAGAATCCACAATTCTAGATCTTAAGATTCTAAGCATTCTAGTTTTAAAATTCAAATGCTGTAAGATTTTAAAGGTCTATAGGTCTAGAACTCCAAGTTCCCAAGGTTCTAACTTTATATTCTTCTGTGTGACCCTCCCCAAGCCACCTCTGCTTCCTCCTACCCTCATGTGGGGGTGTGCTCCCCTGAAGCCTGTGCAATGCATTAGGGATGTCTCCCTTCCCCAGGGGACAATCTTTCTCCTTTTGGGCCATGCTGCCCCCCTGAGCCAGTCCCTCATACCCCATGTACAGAGTGTGGACTCTGGTGCCTCCAAAGGGGCTTAGATCACATAAAACTTTGTAAACACACTTATGCCTGTTCTTGTCTCAACTCAATAGTCATGTGGTCTCTCTGGCAACTCAGTTTCCCCATCAGTAAAAAGAAGAGTTTGATGGGGTGTAGGAGTTCTCCCCTCTATAAAGAAGGTAGAAATGAACATACACATAGACAAAAAGTAACACAAGCAAAGAAATGCAGACTCTCCAAACCCCTATTGGGGAATAGGCACATAAATAATACAGGATCACACAGAGACACCCATCCTCTAAAGTGGCAAACATAGGAATTCATGGGCATACTCAGGCACACCTAGTCACAAATACTGAGACACTAAAATTCAGATGCACAGAGTAACAGATACACAAAATTATAGATACAAACATATACACAGGCAGATATTAACCAGGAACAGGAAGAAAGTAGAGTAACACAAATAGACAGTTACACGAATACTCAGAGACATATAGAGTGCAACAGGTACTCACAAATCCAAACGTTCAGATTCACATAGACACACAGGCACAGAACACCCACGATAATCCCGGCCCGCAAAGTAACTGCCAAGGCAAGCCCACACTGTTTGGCACTCCTGGGTGTGTACCGCACCAGATGTGGCAGCGCCCGGGCGCCCCCCGGTGGCGGCTCCTGAGAACCGAGAACAGTTCAATCCGGGCCACAAACTTTTTTAGGATAAATCATTGTGGGAAGCTGGGAGGAGAGAGGAAGTCGGACGTGGGCGAGGGGCGGGGTGTCTGGACTGGAACCTCCGGGCCCACGTGAGTGTCTGCCCCGCTTCTGAGTGGGTGCTGTGTATCTAGGTTGCCGTAGTGTAAGCTTGTTGTGTAACTACCCTGTGTGTCTATCATTTGATGCCGCCTGCCCATGCACACTTTAGTAGGCGCACCTACACTGCAGTTCGGTGTATTGTCCCCTGGATTAATGCATGTGATGATCGCACGGTCATTTATTTATCTGTGTTGTATGTGTCTTTGTCTTCATAGTGGTGTGTGTGTTTTTTTGTGAGTTTAAGGTAGGGCTCAGTGGGCAGCCGGAGTCTCCATGTGTATATTGTTTGTGTACCTTACAGGAAGTTTTGTGTCCTTTCAGTTAGAGGCGACAGGTGGTGCACGGTTAGACACTGTGAAAGGTTAGACACTGTGAAACTGGCGTTTATATTTAGTAGCGTGAGGCTTAGCTACCGACCTGTGTGTTTGAGCTTGTCAGTACAGACGTCAAACATCCAGATATACTGAATAGCAATTTAGAGGAATGGGGCTATAGACTCGCGAATTTCCCCGAGGGGAAGGCTCTATAGTCGCATGCACAGTGCCTATTCTACGTAAGATTCCAACTATAGAGGAAGACGGGGGCAAGCTAGGATCGTGGAAAAAGGCGCCCTATGAGATGCACTATTAAGGGGAGAGGATGCGTTTTCCTTTACAACTTTTCTCCCGTTAGTCTCTTATCAAACCTTCAGGACTCTTAAGTCCAGGGGTTGCTTTTTGCCTAAGGGCAACTGAGTATCTTCCAGATAAATAATTTATCTACTTAATAACTATTTCATATACCTCCTTCCACAGTGAAATTTTTGAGGCCGTCCGCTGAAGAATGGCCAATCTGATTAGCTTTTCCTGAAGCGATCAAACTGTACGAGCTTTAGTGAGATAAGACAATAATAGCCATTGGTAGGTATTTTGTTTTTGAAACCGCCCTAACGGCAAGGGGATCGGCCCTTCGTGAATTCACCTCTTTCCAGTTTCCTAAAGGCAATAGTGAAAGGAGGGAGTGCCCACACTCCGTTTGATTGGTTCCAGTGGATTTACCCACTTAGGCTCCTAGGGGCGGGAGATCTAGACCAACCAGGATATGTGTTACAGAAACACTAGTTTGGGGTAGAGGCTGCGCAGGAAAGGCAGTGGGGACGCGCTCATTCTGGATCTCATCGCTGGTTGGCCCGAGTCCTTACTCCCGTTCCCTCATTTGACCCTACTGCACGGCCGCTACCCAATCACCGCACTCTCCGCCTCCCGTCTTTTCCCGCCCTCTGCTGTGCCCGCTGTATCGACGTAGGCCAACGCTTCCTCCCCGGCAGCTCCGGAGCCTTTTCATTGACGGTCTTTTGAAAGCCACTCTCTGATTGACTGAGTCTCCAGCCCGCGCCCGTTGCCCCCATGCGGTGGCCAATTGGCACTCTTGTTGCATAGCATGGAACCACGGAGGAGGGGGAGGTGGCGGCGGCCATTTTGAGTTGCCGCCGCCATTGGAGTAGGGCCCCCCCCTCTTCCCCCTTTGCCTTCTGACAGTAAAGGTTTAAGGGGGACAGGGCCCTGGGAGGCCGGGCCGGGCTCGGGGGCCCCCGTGGGCCCGGGCCATGGATGTGCGCCGTCTGAAGGTGAACGAACTTCGCGAAGAGCTGCAGCGCCGCGGCCTGGACACTCGCGGCCTTAAGGCCGAGCTTGCTGAGCGGCTGCAGGAGACGCTGGAGGCCGAAGAGCCCAAACAGGGGCGACCCGGGCACAACAACGAGGAGGTCGAGACCGAGGGGGGCTCCGACCTGGAGGGGACCTCGCAGCCGCCGCCGCCGGGGCTGCAGCCGCACTCGGAGCCTGGCGGCTACTCGGGGCCGGACGCACACTGTGAGAGTGCGCGGGGCGGGGGCCGGGAGCCCTGAGTCCGGGCGGAGGAAGGGCTGTGGGACGCGGGAGTCTGGCGCCTGGCGGATCCCGTTAACCGCCGCTGAAAAGGATCTGGGTACACGGGCCTCGGGACGACTGGAGGGTGGATCCTGGCATTTGGTGCAGGGGAGATGCTGGAAGTGGGGGCTCTCGGTTTGGGAGATGAGGAAAGTCCAGGGGTGGGGGCGGGTGTAGAGGATTCTGAAGCCTAGGGCTCAGAGACCGGAAGCCGTGGTTTCTGGAGCCGAAGAGAGTCGGAAGAACAAGAGGTTTTCTCCGGGGGACCGAGGAGGGTCTTGGAAACGGTGATCCTAGGGTTTGAAGCTGGGTGGGCTTAGGGTTTGTGCTAGCCCAGTTTGTGGGTTGGGCGTTGGGAGCCGAGTTTTCATAGCTGGGGAAGGAATGACCAGGTGTCCAGGGATGGGAGTGTTTTGAGGATGGAGGATCCTGGAGTTTGCTGCCAGATGGGGCAACGGGAAGTCTTCTCATATTTCCTACTGGGATGGGTTGGCGAGATGGAGGTGCTGCTGTCTGGCCGGCGAGGGTCTGATGTACTTAGTGCCGGGGTATTTAGCTGTTGAGCATTTAGGGGATGTGGGAGACCCCCATTTGTCTGAGGATGGCCTGGGGGACTCGGAGATCCAGGACTGAAGGCCAGCCTTGTGGCAGGGGCATTTGGTGCTGGGTAATCTGGGTACCTTCCGGTTGACTTATAGAGGAGGCAAAGGGAGCCCTGGTGTCTGGAAGCTGGCAAGGGAGAAGACGCTTCATTGGACAAGGGACCCAGGGCTCTAGCGCTGGCAAGGCTCTGAGAACAAATAACTCAGTGGCTGCTGCTGAATGATCTTGGATTATCAGTGTGGAAAACAGGTGGGTAGGGGAGGGCAGATAACAAGTTGGAGTTTGAAGTTGTTTGAGTTTCTGGGGGACAGTATCCTTGTGTTCCCCCATAGGTGTGTGTAGCTGGTCTAGTACTTGGGGGGGTGTACAGTGTGGAAGCAGAAAGAAAACGGGGGGTGGGGTGCCAGGTGCTGGGGGGGAGTGTTTCTGTGGCTGAGCTTCTCCCTGAGAAGGCTCTTTTGTCCCCAAAGCCATTGTTTGTGTGCCTAGAAATGGGGGACAGGGATGCTGAAAGGTATCAAGGAACTTCTGCATCACCCAGAAGGTGTGGCTGGGAGTGAGCAGTTAGGGTAGATCTGTGATTGTCTAAAGAGAGAAGACCTTGGGATGGGAGGGAGTAAATCTGGAGTTAGAAAAAGGTGGCTTTCCAGCAGGACCTGGGAATGGACATCAGAGAGGTTAAGGAATAAGAAAGGACTCTGGCATCCAGGGTTTGTGGGGTTTCTCTGAAAAGAGGGCACCCTGGACCTTGGTACTAAGGGAGGAATGAGAACAAGGGGGTCAGGGAAGAGGCAAGATTTGGGGTTAGTGTTAGGTACTTTCTTGTTCACAAGAGATGGGATCTCCTGAGGGGGGGCAACTTGAGTGTAGATTTGGGGTGGAAGGTGGCCTGGGGATTGTCCAGGACCCAGGTGCTGGGAAGCATACTACCCGTTGCAGAAACCTGTGACAGAAGGAGGAGTGAGTGGCCCACTGTGCAGGTTTAGGGCAGGAGAGGCCCTGGCAGGAATGCCTAGGAAGAAAATCTAGTGGCCAGAGGTGTCTCAGGAAAGTGACTGAGATGCTTCAGCACAGGCTCTAGACTCAGACAGACTTTGTTTTGAATATGGCTCTGTGACTTGGGCAAAAGTCACCTCTGTGAACCTTGGTCTCCTTGTGCATAAAATAAGGTTAATAACAGTGCCCGCTGGATAGTTTTGAATGAGATCACATGTCTAAGGGGCCTAGCATTGGGTTTGCCTATTATTAGGAGGTGGACATTTTAGAGAGTGAAGGACCCCAGAATCACAACTCCTGTGGGCGAGGCCTCCTCTGTGGGCACAGAAGAGATTCACTGGGAAGAGAGATGTGAGGCTTTGTGGAAGAGTACTATGCTTGGAATCTGGGAGAAACAAAATGGTTTGAAAGGGCACCATGTAGTACAATTGAGGAGCTATTCTATTTCCTTCTCTTTCCCCTACAACAGAATCCTTTGAGCCCCCTTCATGCCTCCGTCCACTGCTTCCTTCAGCTCTGGTAAACAGACCTGTTGCAGATCATGTGATCAGTGACTCTCCTCCCTTTGGGCTGCACCTAGTCTGTGCCCAGATGTATTTGTCCTCTGAGAAAAGATCCAGTCAGTTAGCAAATGGCAAAATAGTCTCTCCTTCCCTGTGGTTCTGCCTCACTGGTCCTGACACAGCCACTTAGGGCACTAGAGGTTCCTAGCCTAGCTTGCCCCTGGGGTGGAGAGCCTGCTTGCTGCTCATCCTAGGTTTCCAAACTTCTTCCTGGGTTTGGCTGCAAGGTTCTTCTTAAGGGAATTTCAAGTTTGGTACTCTGGTTTTAGTCCCACCTCTGAGTTTCCACATGTGTTATCCCAACCCTAGGAATATTTACTCTGTCCTCAACACTTCTCTTTACTTATCTGGTCCCCATCTTAGCTCCTGGTACTTCTCTGTGGCCCTTAACAAAATCATAATTAGGGGTGGGTGGGTGGGTGTGTGTGAGTGAGTGTGTAAATATTTGTTTAATGTGGGTCTGTCTCTAAATGAAAGGCTGCGGTGGAGCCAGTTTATTCTCAGCTGTATCCCAGGATCTGGTGTGTAGTACCCAGTCCGTGAATAGTTAATATTGTTATTTTTACTACCCTTCAGCCAAGCTCCTCCTGCACCACAAGACACCTTCCTGGAACCCTTCCCACCTAGGTCCAAATATTTCAGGACTTATCTCTAATGAGTCTGAAGGCCACTGTTACATTGATTCCTGTTTTCTTAACAATTTATTTCCTTTCTCCCATTTCCCCTTGAGCTGAGATGGTTACCCCTTATGTTCAGCTGTTGTGTGGAAGACAATCTTTAAGAGGGTTGGCTGTGCAGGTGGGAATAATGAATTGGGCTGAACAGAGGACTGATTGGTGCTCTGGACAATCTTAAAGATTATGCCATGAAGGCAGCTCCCTAAGCAGTGTAGCTTGTCAGAATAGCTAGGCTGGTGTTTTTTAACTGCTCTGCAGAGTCCCGTGTATATGGAGAGTGGTAGCCTCCCACCCTGGAGTGGGGTCTTAGAAGGCGAGGTCAAGTTGGGCCCCTTCTCCGATCCTCCCATCTGCTCGCTTCTACCAGAGCAGTTCTGCTTCAGTTGGTTTTGCATATTGGGATTCTGTAGAACCCAGTCACAGGTGGATCTTCAACCTTTTGAGGGTCAAGAGGGCATGTCCTCAGGCAGCTAGGGCTACTGACTGCCCAGCGAGGTTTTCATCTGAAGGTGTTGTCCCAACTTTGAGCCTCTGGCAGACCATCTGTCCCCAGGGTAGCGTTAAAAAGCCACCTCTAGTCCCAAGAAGGACCCTTCTAATTGGCTGGGGTTTTTTTGTTTTGTTTTGTTTTAAGATGTCATGGACAATATTACCAGGCAGAACCAATTCTATGAGACGCAGGTCATCAAACAAGAGAATGAGTCAGGCTATGAGAGGAGACCACTGGAAATGGAGCAGCAGCAGGCCTATCGCCCAGGTAGGAACGTACACATGGTACAGCTCTTTTGAGGGAAATGGGATCTACAGGGTGGGCAAAAGCAGGTTTACATTTGCCTTATGGAAAATAATAGAGTGATTAATAAAAGAATACACTCTATTTTGTGTTCACAACTGTAAACCCACTTTTGCCCCATCCTCTATGTGTGGCCTTTACCCTCTGCCTAAGTCCCGTCTTCCCAGAGAGACTTCTCATCCTTCATTTGGGCTCTGTCACTCTGGCAAGGTTCTTCTGAAAGAAAGAACTTAGTCCCGCTCCCAGGTGTTGGGAGAGTGGAGTCTTCCCTGGTTATGTTTTTAGATGTTAGTTTCAGCACCCTGGAGAGTTTAGACCGGAAGGTTCTTACTTAGAATCTTAGAATGTGGAAGCCAGAAGGGACCTTCTAAATCCAGTTGGGTCTTTCCCATGCTCTGAAGAATATTGCTTAGGAGATGTTACTAGGGACTTCTCAGAAGAGGGTTCCTTGGCTAAACATACTTGGAGATTCCGCACGTGCTTTGCCACCTCTTCGAGAGTTGCTGTGCCCATGAGAGCATTAAAAGCTCTGTGAAGTCCTGGATTGAGAACAAGCTCTGTCATGTGGGTTAAACCCAGGATTTCCTAAACATGGGAATATGCCTTTGCACAACAAAGTTCTTCATTAATGCCAGTTTAAGGAACACAGATGTCATCTAGTTCTCTCCCTGTTGTGTCCACTGGAGAGGTGGCTTCTCTGATGGCAGAGCTGGGGTTAGAACCTGAGAAACTGGCTCCTAGGGCACTGCATTCCTCATCACTGTGTCCCACTGTTTGGGTCCCTCTCTTGAGTGATG
Source organism: Phyllostomus discolor (assembly GCF_004126475.2). Classification (NCBI taxonomy): domain Eukaryota; kingdom Metazoa; phylum Chordata; class Mammalia; order Chiroptera; family Phyllostomidae; genus Phyllostomus; species Phyllostomus discolor. The sequence goes on from NC_040914.2 coordinate 8,075,060, forward strand.
ACAGAGCCTGGACTGACTCCTAGCCTTATGTTCCTTTCACTGCATTGTGGCCCTAGTGCCTTTTCTTAGTGAATCTAGTTGATTCTCTCTAGTTCCATTCTGGTTCATACACAAAGTGAAATCCCCAGATGTTTCTTATGGGTCGGTTAGGATTTTAATAAATGTAGGTTAAACTGCAGATTTATGTCAAGCTCTGTGAGACTTGTGGGATCATTTGGCCCAAGGAAAATGTTTCCTGTGCTATTATCAACAGACACTTATCAGGGCCTCCTATGAGCTCAGCGCTGTGCTGGGAGGCCCTCTTCAGGTGGGTGAGCACCATCCCTATCTTGGAGAACTCTGAGAAATATGGTCTGCATGCCAAAGTTGGCAGTGGCCCAGGGTGGTCTTGGGTTGAGTACTGAGATGAGCAGATCTAAGGGATCCACAGCATCGGGTGTGGGTACCATGGGAGCAGCGAGGTTAGGCTGACCCCACAGTTTGCTCTCGGTTAGGCACTGATTCTTGGAGTCTGCCTGAGACCACATTCCTGTGGTCCGAAGTGTGTTTTCCCATCCTGACTTCCTATTCGTAGTGTGATTCACCGAGGCCATCGCACCTGTGTGCTGGCTTAAGTGAAGACCCTCCCTCCTGGAGTGATTCTGGGCTTTGTGGTAGAGTGATTAAAGCCAGTGGAGGTAGCTGCAGGATGAGAATATGCTGTTGATTTGACCTTTCCCCCTCCTTATAAGACTGAAGAGGGTTTGTAAGAACTGAGGTGGAGAGATTCTTTGGGAGGAGAAATTGGAGAAGGTAGGCTTGTGGAATCTCAGTTTCAAGGGGTCTTAGAAGTCCTCCAGGGTTCCCTCCCAGTGGGTACAGACTAAAGTCATTGCCAACTTTCATGAGCTCTTTGGCAAAGTAGCCAAAGGCAGGCACGCCACTTTTAGGTTGGCCCTTAGAGAGCTAGTCCTTAATTTAGTGCTGAAAACCCGTCTGCCTCCCCATGAAGCCCGAGAGTTATCTGACATCTGTCAGATAACCTCATCAACTGCCAGTACTGATGTGCCTGGCTGGCCATCCGCAGCCTCCCTTTGTCCTAACCCATTCTCCAGTACAGCTTTCGAGCTCCCTCAGCAGGCTTCCACTGAACCCAGCAAGCCTCCTGCATCCAGCCTTTCATCACTATAGTCAGGATCCTGGCAACATCTCCTCAGGTAAAGGGACCCAGAAAACTGATAACTGAGGAGTTTTCGAGTGTCTTGACCATCTGGAATTGTCCCGACAGTGGAAGTGAAGACAGAGATGAAGCAAGAACCACCCACCAGCTTCCTTCCCCCTGATGCATCTCAGCTCAAGGCAGACCGACAACAATTCCAGAGTCGCAAGAGGCCTTACGAAGAAAACCGGGGAAGGGGGTACTTCGAGCACCGAGAGGACAGGAGGTGGGTGTGGGGGGCCACAGTTACCCTTGTTCCAGTAGGTCTCTGCCTGTAGCCCTGTGCTTGCTGGGGCCTTTATTCTAACCAAGAGGGCAGCAGAGCAGGGTTCTCCCTGTCCCTGCCCTCTTCCTCCAGTTCTTCCTGCACTCACTTGTCAGATTCAGCTTTGCGAAACTTCTGATCCCCACCCTGCCCATTAGCTGCATGTTCGAGTCCAAACACAGCTTTCACATGGAAGATGTTAGGCTACCTTTTCCGTCCTTTGCCCCACTGCCCTGCACTCCAGCATAGTGTCCTATTTAAGTCTGCTCAATAGCCCTCAATTGAAAAAAGACTTACTTCCTGACCCTTCTCTTAAACACACCCCACCACCCATCTACTCATTCTTTCATTGTCGGTTCTCATAGTGCTTTCACCCTTGGGCTGCACACGGGACAGAGGAGTTGGGTGGTGGGTTTGTCTTTCTGTTGTTGACAATACAGGGACTCAGGCATAAACACAAGTAAGCCACACTAGTCAGGGTGTCTGTTGGGAGCTCACAGGATGGAGGGCTTCTCTGCCCTGGTTGTTTGCTTTTTCCCTTTTTTAACAAGCCCTCCCCTCCCTTCACCCCAGGTCTTATCCTACCCCTTCCTCCTTCCCTCCTTCAGCTCCTATGTGAAGCCTTCTGATCATAGAAAGTGGGAATGACCATTCCTCTACTAGTCATATGACACATTTTTTTACAACCTGGGGGAGTTTATCCTCTAACTAGCTGTGACTCTTTACAGATAGGGCCTAGGTCTCATGGACTGTGACTGAAGTCGGGACATGGTACCTACCTTTTCTGAGTTTCTCCCACTGCCTGCCACAGAGTAGAGGCCTAGAGCTACTTGCTGATGGATAGAGGGCAGAGGAAGAATGCTTGCTGTGATCCAGGCTGGCAGGGAAAGCTTCATAGAGGGGACTCCCGGTATAATAAGCTCCATCCATCAGGCTCTGCGCTAGCCCCGCACTGGCAGGACTGGAGGGCACTCCACTGGAGAGAAACCTGCTGCCCACGGAGTGCCAATAGTGAGAGGGGCGTGGGGCACCTGATGTGGATCTCACAGTAGATTAGGGCAGTCCTGACGGTCCCAGGTGGGACCCTGGGCATTAGACCCCACCCTTCTTCCCATATGTTAGGAACCAGCAGTATTTAAATTAGTCCTCTTTCAGTGTTTTGGTAGGAAGATGACTCTTGTTCATAATTCAGGACACTTTTGAAAGAGACTGAAAAAATGGGTCATTTCATATCCTTTCAGATGTGGAGTTTTAGGAAGCCTGTTATGTGGACAGATTATAATTAGTTTGTTCTAAGCCTTTGCACATTTCCCTTCCTGGCCTGGTACCCTTTGGGCTACCACAGCTTCCCATCAGTAACAGAGTTCAGTATGGAGGCAGCTCTCAGCATGCAGAGGATGTTGGTCAGAATCTTGGGGTGAGAGAGAAAAGTCCTCTTTTAAAAAGTTCTCACCCTGGCTGGTGTGGCTTACTGGATTGAGTGCCAGCCTGCACACCAGACGGGGTTCAATTCCCAGTCAGGGCACGTACCTGGGTGTGGGCCCAGTCCCCAGTAGGGGACACACAAGAGGCAGTCATGTATTAATGTTTCTCTCCCTCTCTTTCCCTCTCTCTGAAAATAAATAAAATATATTTTTAAATAAATTAATAAATAAAAAGTTCTCCAAATGATGCTAATGGCCATCTTTAGCAAAGCATGCCCTCTCTGGTCCCTGTCTCACCCCAGGAGTTAACAATCATTGCTGTTATCACAAGGATGTAGGGTTACAGAGGTGTTTGGGGTTTTGTTTTACTTTGTTTTTTTGCCTAACCTCTGTGGGAGCAAATTAAAATCCAGGAATCAGTCTTGAAGCCACTTGTAAAGTCCAGCAGAATCTTCGTTTCCCTTCCTCTGCGCGTTAAACCATTCTAGTGAGACTTAACTCCTGTTTCCTACACAGGGGTCGCTCTCCTCAGCCTCCCGCTGAAGAGGATGAAGATGATTTTGACGACACTCTTGTTGCCATCGACACGTGTGAGTCCTTGTGTGCCTATCTGATTCTGCCTTCTAGTTAGTGTTTGGAAACTGCCTTGACCTTCACAGAATCTCTGCCCGGCACCATCCAGAGCCAGTGTTAGTCCAGGTAGGGTGCTGGTTTAGAGACAAAAGACCTGCTTCCAACTCAAACTGTGGGATCCTGGGCAAGTGATTCTACTTCTCAGAGGAGCAACCTTGTCCTAATACCTCAGAGGACTTTCGGTGACACTCAGTAGAGAGTGGATACGAGAGCAATTTGGAAACACATGAACACCCTGTACACACAGGGGGTTGTCATCTAATCAGGAAGGGAACCTGAGTGCTGCTGGGGAAACTTAACTCTTTGATGACCAGATCCCCAGTTTCCACTAGCTGCTCACGTTCCTGGTGAAACCAATGCCACTTTGTCCTCTGAAGCATTAACCTGGCCCCTCCTGCTCTCTGTCCTCAGTTCAGTTTTCTTTCCACTGGATGCGTGGCTTTCCCCTTAACTCTGCATCTGAACACTTAGTGGGATGTTTGTAGAGGTCCTGGCCTTCAGACCTCCGAGACAGGAGCAGAATGGTAGAACCTGTGAATCTGAATTTTTAAATGCACCCAGAAGCCAAATCAGGTCTAAAAACACTGCATTTTTTGACAGAGCAGAAAGTAAACAGCAGTTGCTTCACGTATTTTGTGGTGTAGCTCATGTTTATACAGCAGTGGCTACATGCAGGGTCTTAGGCTTACAGGAGGAGGTGGGGCCTATGGGGCCTGGGTGGCAAGTGTGAATCTGGGTCAGGTGTTTGTGCAGCTGTTGGTGGTGGGCGTCTCGTAGAGTTAGCTCAGGGAGATGGTTGAAGTGAATGGCGTTGGGCATTAGCTTTCTTAAAATTATGAAATCCTTTGAAACTGGTGAGAATATGGACCCTAACCCTAGCAGGTAAGTGTATATCCCTGTAAAAGGCATTTGTGTGTAATTTTCAACAGTGCCCCTCGATGGCCATCCTCAGACCCCATCCAGGTGAGGAACATCACTTTCTATGTGAAGTGGCTGCTGCGATCCTATGCAGGCCAGTTCACAGCAGTCCATGCCCTCTCTACGGGAAGGGGGTCGGCTAGGCAGTACAGCTGGCTTTTCATGAACCTGTCCCCACAGTGTGTTAGCGTGTGTCTGCTGGTCAACACTCTTGGGGACCTAATCTTTTGTGCCTGTCTCTCTGGGACCTTTAAAACATTAGCCAACTCCCAGCTTTTTCCTCCACAGATAACTGTGACCTCCACTTTAAGGTGGCCCGAGACCGGAGTAGCGGCTACCCACTTACAATCGAGGGCTTTGCATACCTGTGGTCTGGAGCCCGTGCCAGCTACGGGGTCAGAAGGGGTCGTGTGTGCTTCGAGATGAAGGTGAGTGGGAACAACAGAGGGGGTAGGGACAGAAAGCAGGTCCATCCTTTGGAATAGCCTACCATCAGCTACCATGGTCAGACCCAGAATTTTAAGAGATTTAATTGAGCATAGACTTTATGTCCACTGGAAAAGTATAATGAACTTAAGCAGATCACTATATCAGAAGAGCAGGCCAACCATATGCTGCTTCGTGAAGCAGGTTTTTCCTTGGGATTTGACTCAGGTATTATACAGCCAACCACTCTAGGGGGACATGTTTATAGAACTGAGAAATGCAGTCATTTGGAAGAAAAGTGAGCTAGAAAGAATGGACTTGGACATCACCAATTAGAGGGGCGCTAGAGGGAGAGCAGGGCAAAGAAAGTCTCTGCCATCAGGCCACCCTCATCTCCCCAGTTCCACATCAGGTTATGTTTATGAAAATAACACGTTTGTGTTGAAGAGAAGTTCAGATGACACAGAACAGCATAGCGTAGAAAAGCAAAAGTTCTGCTCGGGTACTCCCAGCGCCCCTCCCCTGTGTGCGCTCCAGAGGTAACTTATATTAATAGTTCCTTGTGTACCCTCTATTGCGTTTCAAAACGTTTGTTGTAGCTAATATTTATAGAGCACTTTGCATGCACGAAATTGGGTGCCAAGCTCTTTACACGGCATCTCCACTAGTCCTCACAGAGTCGTCAAAAAGTAAGAACTGTTACCCCATTTCTTAGAGGTAGAGGCTGAGACCTGGGGGTATCGTTTTTCATGGATGGGGAGACATCATCGAATTTAAGTTACGTGTTTTGTGTGCTACTCACAGAGAAGCACTGCTGATGAAATTGACAGAGTGCTTTCTTATCACATCAGTTGTGATATATGTGCTGGTTTTGGAGATGTTGATGTGTGGGAAATGGGAATCTCAAAGTCAGTGACACAGGGTACATTTTCAGAAGTCACAAATGACTTGAAATAGACACGATTATTAGGCAGTATAATTTCTAACCTAATTAGACATTAAGTCAAAGGTGCTCTCTTTTTTTTAATCCTTTCTGCTTATTTTACTTTATTTTACTTAACAGACTGCCAAATTTCCCTCCAAAGGTACTGCACCAATTTACCCATGTACACCAAATATTCTGAGTCCGTGTTTTCCTTGCAGCAAGTGTTATGACTAAAAATAACTGTATTTTGAAATACCTATCTCTGTGGCCCTGCACTCTCCTTAGCCCTTTGGAGGCCCTGGTTTTGGAGCAGCAGGCCATTTAGAGCAGCTTATATGTCTTTTCCCCGGCAATAACAGTCATTCCTGTTTTTAATGCATATGTGCTTCCCCCCTGTATTGCCTCATAACCCACCACCCCCAGAGGATGAATCAATTCTGAACCCTCCTGTTCTCCGTCCCCAGATCAATGAGGAAATCTCCGTGAAACACCTTCCATCCACGGAGCCTGACCCACACGTCGTCCGCATCGGCTGGTCCCTTGATTCCTGCAGCACCCAGCTAGGTAAGGGGAGGGCAGCTGAGCAGCCCAGAGGAGAGCACTTGCCTATGTCCCTGGATTCTTGAGCTTCCTAAACTTCTCTTTCCAGTGTTGGACTCAACTAGGCTGGGGTGGAACAGGCAGAAGGATTACATGTATGCCACCTCCAACTGGGCAAACGGTTCATCTGGACAGACCACAGTTTTATGACAGCTTCTCTATGGAAAATTCATCCTTCATCTTTTAGGAGGGGTTCCAAAGTTCTCTTTAGAAAATTTTTCCCTTTCTTTAAAAAAGATTAGTTGTTTCCTGTCCTCTAACCATGCTGAAGATAAAAATAAGTTTTTTAAGTCCCATTAGGTTCTGGCTAGGATTTTTTTGTCCACAGTCTAACCCAAAATAAAAGGAGAAGCAGAGAACAGAGGGGCTCTGCAGGGCCGGCTGGCAGAAGCAGGGGCTGTCTGGTGAGAGATTTGGAATTCTCCCAGGACCCCAGGCCTCCATGACCTTCTGTCCGCAAGTGACTGATTTCAGCGACCAGTGCTGGTTCTTTCTGCCTCAGTCAAATGAATGTTCTGAGTATGGAAGTAATACGCACATGCTGCTTGTAAAAATTCAGGCCATACAGAGGGGGAAATTACAAAAATTGAAACCTCCTAAACCTGAAAGATAACCAGTGTTAGCACTTTCACCCACCGTCTTCTGGACGGTTCTTTCGTCCTTCGTGCATCTCACACTGGGTCCCACCACAGAGACTAGTTTGAAGCCTGATTTCTTTTCCTTACTTGATCTATAGTCAGTTTGTTTTTGTAAGTAAGCTTTTGGCCACTTTATAATTTTCTACTTTGTAGTTGTAGCACTTGTAAATGTTTTATAGATCATTTGAGTTGATTGCAGTTGTTTGCTATTAAACAGTTAAGCTGTCCTCGTACATAATTGTTCTGACTTCACTTAAGACTGATTTCTGAAAGGAAAAATGGCATCTCAAAAGGAATGTCAAGTTTTGATACAGGTTAATGCTTTTCTTAAGATTTATATGCCATCTCATTTTATCTTTTTCTCAGTTTTGAGATGTAAGTAGTGGGTAGTTGACACAGATGCAAAAAAAAGCTCAGAATGGTCAAGCAGATGTCTAGGGCCACACACACATTTCAGAGAAGAGCTGGGCCTGGAACAACACTTGCTGGGTCCTGCTTTTCTGGCAGGGTGTTCTTGGGGTTCCTGGCCAAGGATCTCTGTATAATCCAGGTGTCAGCCGGGACTGTTGGGATCTCAGATTGCTCTAGTTCTCCAGTTCTGTAGCCTGAAGAAATCCAGAGTCCATCTCGGGGTTAGACTTCATGGTCTCCAGAAAGAAACCTGGTCTCTCTGTTGATTGCTGCCAAAAAACACCCTTGGCATCAAAAATTGGTGCCATTAGTAGATCTGACTGATTTTGAGTGTCACAGGGAAGGGTTGCATCTCAGTATACAGCCTTTCTCTGTCCCAGCTCTTCTCTTCCCCTCCCTTTCTTTCCAGATCCCCCCTTTCTGTGCAGAGCAGTTCAGTTCCTGCTCCCAGACTTAACACCTAAGCCCATCAAGCCCTCAGGAGTTCTACATATGCAGTGAAGGGCTTCCTTTCAATGAAAACTTCCTCCCTTTTGTCCCTAAAACACTTCTGATGAGTAAACTAGGAAAGAAAACTTTTTTTTTTTTTAAGTATGTGACAACCATAAAGGCTGTTGTGGCCCTCGCAAGTTTAACCTACCTTTGCCTATTTCTTTCATCAGGTGAAGAGCCTTTCTCCTACGGCTATGGAGGCACTGGAAAGAAGTCCACCAATAGCCGTTTTGAAAACTACGGAGACAAGTTTGCAGAGAATGATGTGATTGGCTGCTTTGCGGTGAGTGCTGGCAGCCTGTGGGAGTTTGCAGAACAGAATGTTGGTCCTACCAGGTGGACCTGCAGATATTTCTTTCAGAATAACTCCATTCACTGTCTGCACCATGCCCAGCCTCTGTCGCCATACCTCTTTGTCTCTTTGACAGACCGGAACATTTGCTGTCATTTTATGCAAAAACCTACCATTCTACATGCCTGGTCTTTTGTATAAATGTGTCAGATGGAGCCTTGAAGAGGTTTGGGGTTGTCAGGTGTGCACACCCTTCCTTCATTCTTAGATATCAGAGTAACATTTTTAAGCAAACCCAGGAATTTGTGACATTTCTTTGCTACCGAATAGCTTGTCTGCTCTCAAAGGCAATGCTATCAGCTCCTGCCTCACTTTGGCTTTATCTCATCCCTGCACTTGTCTCTTCCTTCGCCTCCTGTTGGTGGAGCCAGGCTTCCTACAGTGCGCTGCCTTCTAGGGGTCCAGGGGTGGGTGTACACGCGAATAAGATAAATGGTGCCTGAGCTACTGCCAGACTCCCTTGACCCAGTCCCTGCAATTCCGCTTCCAGCCATGGGCAGCTCACCCTTCCTGTATTTGTGTCTGCTGTAAATGAGACTCTGCACCTACTTCAGAATTTTGTGTGGGATCATTAAGTCCATCTGTTAGAAGCACTTAGAATAATGCCTGGCATGTGATGTGTACTCAGTACATCCTACTTAGTAGTACTCTTATTGTTAGGAGTTAGAGGTGTTCATAAAACGTGCCATGAGACCCTGGCAGGGAGTGGCTATCAAGGGTAGGTTGCCTACATCGTGTCTTTTTTTCTTAAAAGTTTAGCACACATTTCTTAATAACTTGTACCATAGTACAGTCATTAAATTTAACATGGGCGTAATGCTATTATCTACTCCTTAGTCCATATTTACTTTTTTTTTTTTTAATTGATTTTAGAGCAGGGGTGTCAAACTCACTTTCAAAGGGTTGTCTTCAAAGGGCCGAATGTAATTTCAGGACTGTATAAATGTATCTACTCCTTAACTAAGGACAAGGAGCTTGGTGCTGCAGCCGGATAGAAACAAGACAGAGGCTCAGATTCAGCCCTCGGGCCTTGTGTTTGCCACCTGTGTTTTAGAGAGAGGGGAAGGGAAGGAGGGAAAAGAGAGGAGAGAGAAACATTGATTTGTTCTTCCACATATTTATGCATTCATTGGTTGATTCCAGTATGTGCCCTGATTGAGGATCTAACCCACAACCCTTGTCATGTTGGGATGAGGCTCCAACCAACTGAACCACCCGACCAGGGCTTCACATTTAAATTTTGTCAATTGTCCTGGCAATATTATCTGGAGCAGTTTTTTTTCTGGTTCAGGATCCAGTCCAGGATCACTTACTGCATTTTCATGTCACATTTTTTTAGTCTGAAACAGTTTCTCAGTCTTCCTTTGTCTTTCATGACTTCATTGTCTTTCTAATAAAAAACGTGTTTTCTTAAACAAAAATTAACCATGTTTATACTCTATTCTAAACCTTGAATTTTTTCATTTAACATTAAATCTTAGCTGTCTCTCCCTGTCTATGCAGATGATATAGATGTAACTGAGTTAAAAGACACTTTTGAATAGTTACTAGATTGACAGGGTTTACAAAAACACCAGGAAATACAAAAAGGTATGCAGCGTAGCTTTTTGCCTAGAGGACTTCTCTGTTCTTTTATATCATCTGTAGCGGTTGTGTGCATCAACTGTGTTTATGGAATCAGCCTTCTGTTAAGTAGATGTTTAGTTAGTTTCTTGCCTAGTGCCTGCTTGGAATTCTGATGCCCGCGTCTATCTACCCTGGCTCGGTGTTGGTGGGCCTCAGAGTTATTTGCTCAAGTGGTTGATGCTGCTGTGATAGCTTATCTTTTTACCACTAGCTGGAGTGTCTTCAAGATCTTTTCTTGTCCCCACACACAGTCTCCTGTGTGTCCCCTTCCCTGCTGGAACACATTCAGCAATGCTGGGGTGAGCGACTTGCACATCTGTACATTTTTGTATGAATATAGTTGTATTTATTTCCAAAAGCATAACTTCTGGGTCAAAGGTATGTATTTGATAGCTAACACCAAGAGTGCACTGCCGAGAAGTTACAGCAATTTAACATGTCATTGGGGGTGACAGTGTTCCCCAAATTCTCCTGTCTTCACCTGAGGTGCTGTCAGTGTGTGGCAGTTTTAAACTCCAGGCCTTGACTCCTGCTTCAACCACATCATCCCTGCTTCTGTTAATATGTGCAATTTCCTCTGTTCGAAGAAGGCTACAAATTTTTAAAAGACTCAGGGTGTCGGGTTGTGGGAGGTATAAAAATCAGTGACCTGAGGGAACCTGAGGCGAGGACACCCGTGTCAGATCTGGAGTTTCCAACATTCCCCAAACAAAAAGAACAAAATGGCCTTGCAGGTCGAGAGAACAAGATAATGCATTACAATTACAACACATGGAGCGTTGGGAATGACACAGGGAGACAGGGCAGATGAGGAAACAAAAATGGCACACTCTGAACAATGCCAGGCCTAAGCACTTGGGGTTGTCAGGCAGAGCAACAGGACTGTGCCTGCCTCTTGGACAGATGGCCCTGTCATTACAGATTTGCCGGGTGGTTTATGTACAATACGGTAAGTTCCTGTAGTAAAGCTGGTGGCCATAATGAAGGCTAATCCCCATGATGTTCATTTCCACATTGGAGCAAAGGTGACCTGGGCCACTTCTGCTCAGGTGAGAAGCCCCAGCAAGGTCCATGCTGCAGGGGTAAGGGCAGGATTTAGTCTAGCAAACGTCTGTGTGTCTGCCCTGCTCAGTATTGAGCCGTGTGAGCACTCAGAGACAAACAGATATAAATGACTGTACTGAGCTGCACCCCTGAGCACTGAGGAGGCTGCAGAGGAAGCTCCTTGGGAGAAGGGGCTCTCACTGTTTCTTGACAAGCAAGTCCCAAGGTGGTCTTCTCATTTGAGAGAGAAGGAATACCACATCTTCTACTTTTACATCAGGACTTTGCTTTGGTCTGCTATCTGATTGCAGGTTTTGAGCTCAATCGTAAATCTTTACCCTGCACCCAAAGTGATCTTTCTGAAGCATTTGACCAGGCACCTTCGCTATTTGAAACAAGTCAGGGACTCTTCTTTGGCATCAGCACGAAGTGCTAACTCCTAAAGTGACAGAGAGACTCACATACTGAGGGCAGGGGCTATGTCTCCTCCCCACACTTTAACCTACCACAGTGCCTGGCATCTTGGGGTGGGAGCCCCCATTCATTGTGTGAGCACTGTGGGGTAAGTGCACTAATCCACTTACTCCTCAGAAGAACCCTGTACAGTATAGAATCTTAATGGCCTCCCTTTTTTGATAGTAAATGACAGAGCTAAAGCAGCTGGCCTTCTAAAATGGGATTTTTTTTTTTAAGAATTTTCTTAAAAGATTTTGTTTATTTTTAGAGAGAGTAAAGGAGGGAGATAGAGAGGCAGAGAAACATCAGTGTGTGAGAGATACATTGATTGGTTGCCTGTTGCACGCCACCAACTGGGGACCCAGCCTGCAACCCAAGCATATGCCCTGACTGGGAGTCGAACTGGTGACCTTTCAGTTTGCAGGCTGGCTTTCAATCCACTGAGCCACACCAGCCAGGGCCCAAAACAGGATCTTAACCACTAAACTTCAACTGCTCAGTAAGAACTCAAATGAATAGTTATTGAGTGAATGTATGTGGTCCCTACCAGGCTCTGCAGCTGTACCTGAAATTCCCCCTCATCCTTTATGGTTCGGCCTGTCTAATCCTCTGTTCTGTTGCCATAATTGTGTACAGATAATACTTTTCTCTAGGACTCTATCCTCCTGCCCCAAACTTGGCTCATTTTGTTGTTCAGGACTTGGCTTACAGGTTCCCTCCGACCACCCCAAGGAATCTAGTTCCTGTGTAGGTACTGTTACTGAATTAGGTTGTGTCCTTATCTGGTTCCCCAGGAGGCCTTGACCTCTGTCAGGCGCAGATCACCATAGATAGGTGCACCAGGGAGAACAGGAGTTCGGCAACATGTGTCAAACAAATGAATGCATTTGTGGAGTTGGACTTGACTTACAAGGCCCTGCTGTGGCATTCTTTCCATCTGTTACCTTCACAGATGGCCCTCACTGGGGTTGAGGCTGGACAAGATCACCTTTTCCTTTGTCTTCCTCTCAGGCTAGGCACAAGACTCAGATACTTAGACCTCCCTAAAATTACATGATTCACATCTACCAGCCTTTGGATCTTGGGCAAGGGGGTCTGTGGTCTGCACTTCTCTGAATTGTTTGCTGGTGTAGCCCATTGTGTCTGTGTGCTGTGGGTAGGGTTACGGCTAAATCTGGAGGGCAACTGTGTGTCTACTCTGCATCTGCTCTCTCCAACTTGGGGTTTCCAGTGCCTTCGGCTGAGTGTTGGCTTAAGGTTTTCTTCCTTTGGCTTTTTTCTTCTAGGACTTTGAATGTGGAAATGACGTGGAACTTTCCTTCACCAAGAACGGGAAGTGGATGGGCATTGCTTTCCGAATTCAGAAGGAAGCCTTGGGTGGTCAGGCCCTCTACCCTCATGTTCTGGTGAAGAATTGTGCAGTGGAGTTCAACTTCGGGCAGAGGGCAGAGCCCTACTGCTCTGTCCTTCCAGGCTTTACCTTCATCCAGCACCTTCCCCTGAGTGAGCGGATCCGGGGCACTGTTGGACCAAAGACCAAGGCAGAGTGTGAGGTGAGTGGGCCCAGAGGATGGCATTGGTGGCTCTGTCTCCTGGGCCACCTAACTGCCAAGGCAGAGGGGAGACACTTGGCAGCTGGGTGTGGGGAAAGCAGCACTACTTCCCTGTGTGTGCAGCCTTCAAGAAGGGGCCCTCTTCTTCCTGGCTCCTCAGGGCTGGCCTGAGTTGAAAGCTGCCGTGTGTGAGAGTGAGATGAGAGCTGTGGGTATGGCTGAGGCCAAAGAGGGAGGGGATAAGGCAAGAGGCCTAAATCCTGAAAAGTTTCCAAAAGGAAGTTGCCACACTGCTCCTTGGGTGAGGTCAGCATCTTGGAACAAGAAGCTTTCCTCCCAGCAGAAGAGGATGTGAAGGTACTTCCTGGTGTTTGTGTTCTTCAAGTAGTTTGTACAGCTTCACACTCTCACACAAAAATGACTGCTAGCTTTAGGGATGATTTAACTGCAAAAGCTGTACTGGTGATCCTTGTTCTCAGTTGTTTTTTGAAATATAAGTGATTTTATTGTTTAAGAAATAAGAAATGGAAAGAAAATGAAAGTTTCCACCCTAGCTGGTGTGGCTCAGTGGATTGAGAGCCAGCCTTTGAACCAAAGTGTCGCTGGTTCTATTCCCAGTCAGGGCACATACCTGGGTTTCAGGCCAGGTCCCCAATGGGGGGTGCACAAGAGGCACCACACATTGATGTTTCTCTCCCTCCCTTCTCCTCTTTCTAAAAAATTAAATAAATACATACATACATACATAAATTAATTAAGTTTCCCATTCCACCATTTGCAAAAAAGTTTACTTTTAAAGGTTTTATTTATTTTTAGAGAGAGAGGAAGGGAGGGAGAGAAACATCAGTGTGTGCTTGCCTCGCTCACGCACTACACCAGAGACCTTGCCTGCAATCCAGGCATGTGCCCTGACTAGGAATCAATCTGGGGACCCTTTGGTTCACAGGCTGGCACTCAATCCACTGAGCTACACTAGCCAGGGCTTCAAGTTTTAGACTTTATCCTGTAGCTGAATTAAGTGCTTTTTTCATGCACAGACACATTATCATTGTGATCTCATGGTTTAAGCATTTTGATATCTGACCCTTCTCACTTAATGTTTTGTGAACGCCTACTTAAAAAAAAATTTGTTTAATCTTTACCCAAGGGTATGCTTATTGATTTTAGAGAGAGAGGAAGGGGAGGAGAGAAAGCGGGAAAGAAACACCAATGTGAGAGAGAAACATTAGTTGCCTCTTGTACATGCCCCAACCAGGGACCAAACCTGCAGTCCTTTCAGTTTATATGACAACACTCCAACCAAGTGAGCCATACTGCCCAGGAATAAATTCATTTTTAATAGCCCCACAAACTAATGATTTCCCTCTTACTGGCATTGAGGTTGTGTCTGGTGTTCTACAAATTCTAAGTGTACTGACTGGATACGATGCTTGTCCTTGTACATGCAGCTTGTCTCCACCTCAGACTCGAGGAAAGTTGTGCCCACTCTGTGGGCCGCTCCCAGTGCCTGTCCCTCCTTGGGTATTCCCTGTTAGAGGCCATTGAATCATGCTAAACAAAAATGTAAAGACGCATGCATAACAGGCCCTGTCCCAGGCCAGGTCATCTAGTGACGGTTTGAGGGGCCTTGTCTCTTTGAATCCCAGCAGCAACATTGTGAGGTAGAAGCTATTGTTTTCATTTCCCAGAGGTGGCCATGAAGTTTAGACTCACCCTCATGGTCACCAGCAAGTCAGGGAGGTGCCAGGCCGCCAGGACATACCCTGCTGCTGCTTCAGTGCTCCTCCCTGTCCTGTTCTTCCAGATTCTGATGATGGTGGGCCTGCCTGCTGCCGGGAAGACCACGTGGGCCATCAAACATGCAGCCTCCAACCCTTCCAAGAAGTACAACATTCTGGGTACCAATGCCATCATGGACAAGATGCGGGTAAGGGCAGCCCCTGGTCTTTTGTTCGCCACTGCCCTCACCCCACCCCCCAGTGCAAGCCCTACAGCCAGGGCCACCCACCTCTCACCATCCCCTGCCCACAGGTGATGGGCCTACGTCGACAGCGGAATTACGCTGGCCGCTGGGACGTCCTGATCCAGCAGGCCACCCAGTGCCTCAACCGCCTCATCCAGATTGCTGCCCGCAAGAAACGCAACTATATCCTAGACCAGGTATTTACTGGTGACCATCATGCTCCTGGAGAGGGAAGGGGTTTTTTGGGTGCCTGGATATTCCCCTCTTATCCTTCTATTTTTTCACCATAATGCTCTTGGACGGTAGTGCTGGTAAGGGGGTCAGCCACCCATGGTGGCTCTTAGCACAGCTCTCTGAGCCCTGTCAGCGAGTGGGATCTGGGGCTGTGGTCCAGCAGAGGCCCTCAGCAGCCCAACAGAATATCATCAGGTGAGAGCTATTGAGTGAAATGGAAAGGGCATGGATTTCTGAGGTGGGCAGACCTGGGCTCTCATCCTGGCTCTGCTACTTCCTAGCTGCATGCCTACAGACAGCCAACTCCATCCTTCAAATCCTAGCCTCCTGGTCTGTAAAATGGAGGTCATAATGGTACCCACATACCTAACACAGGCCTGGCACACAGTAACTGGATATCATTACTAATTATTCTATACAATAGGTATGTCCTAGGTTCTCTTAGTGACACAGATCCCGGCTCCTGGGGTCCTTGGTGTTACGGATGAGACGAGACAAATTCTCATGGACTACCAAGTCCTGTGGAAGAAAAGGGACGGCGCGGCTTCTCTCTCAAGAGGAGAGCACCTCGACCTTTGCCTTGACAGGCTTTTATTGGGTTCAGTTCCCACAGGAATACAGGGTGCATACGTAAAGCTAATCAGTCATTGTCAGGCAGAAATAATGGAACAATAGATAACATTCAGAGAACTCTGAGGGCTTATTCTGAGTCAAGGTCAGATAGTTAACGGGTCATAAAACTATGGGGAACAAACTCTTTTCCTGCTTGGACCCTTATCATTTAAATTGAGAGTATTAGCAAAGTAGGTTTCATAGGATTTTATGCATTCTTTTTTAGGCCTGATCACCCTAGGGAACCCACCTTTTCCAGCACAGGGCCATACCCACCTCCAGCATTGTTTCAGGCTTCAGTCAGGCAGGGGAAGTAGGCAGCCAAGAGGTTAGGAGACTTCTTGCAAACAGAATGAGGACTCAGGCTATGTTAAAGCCGAGGGGCGAGGGTCCATTACCCCCTTTTTCTATAGCCCCCCAAGTTCTTCCCTGAGGACCCCTTTGAGGCCATGCCTGTCTTAGGTCGTCCTTCTTTTGTGGAATCTTACTCCTCATTGACTAACCAGTCATTGGCCGTGAGCCAAGCAGGCTGAAGAGAAAGGGGGCAGAGGTGGTGCCCCTACAAGGAAGATAAGCTTTGTCTCCTAAGTGGCTTATGGTCCCAAGATCTTTACTCAGCCTTAACCATGGGGGATTACAGCTTCTGAAACCAGGCAGGGCAGTTCCCAACACTCAGCACATTTTTATTATAACTATCAGGTACATCGCTAAGCCACATGTTTGTACCCATGTTTAAATTAAGAGGAGGGTTGCTCACATTGGGTGATCTGGGAACCTTTGAAATTAAACACAATTTTATATGCAGTTATGTCCTTTTTTAAAAAAATTAGCTGTGAGTTAGGATAGGAAGACCACTTGTGGCTTTCAACATTTTCAAAAATATAAGTAACCCAAACGTAGTTAAGGATCCCTGTTTCAGGGTAATGAGTTCCCTCATGTGTACTCCCTATGAGACGTCATTCTTGCCGTGTATCCTGAAGGTTTCAAGTAGCAGATTCTGTATTGGGTCTGTGAATGAACTGCTTTTCCCCTATGCCTTGCATTCATGCTTTCTTAAAAACTTGTGAATGTGGCCCTGGCTGGTGTGGCTCAATGGTGGATTGAACACCAACCTGCAAACCAAAGGGTCACAGGTTCTATTCCCAGTCAGGACACATGCCTGGGTTGCAGGCCAGGTCCCCAGTAGGGAGCGTGCAAGAGGCAACCACACATTGCTGTTTCTCTTCCCCTCTTTTTCCCTCCCTTCCTTTCTCTCTAAGCGTAAATAAATAAAATCTTTTTAAAAAATAAAATTAAAAATAAAAAACCTGTGAATGTGCAGGTACATAAAGTGAGTGCCTTCCATATGTGTAGCCTCAGATGCTTGGTTACCGGGAGTTCAGAGGGCTCCTGATGAGAGTGGAGTTGGAGATCATGGCTGGCAGCTCTAGAGGACCAAGTTGCCTGTGCACAGGAGTAAGCGTAGCATCTTACACAAAACAACTGAGTGTGTCAGGTCACGAATACGTGGAGATGTGAGAGAGTGGTGCACTCAAAGAGCATGGAGGAAGCTCTGCACCCCTTCCCACACAATCTTGCCCTATGGATCTGTTCCATGTGCTTGATCCTGAGTTACATCCTTTCATATTAAACTGGTAATCTAGTGTTTACAGTTGAAATGATTCCTTACATCCAGCATTTGAAAGGAGCACACAGTAAGAACTTAGTTCTTAAAGACAAAAAGGAAAAAGGCTATTGGCTGGTTCTAGTTCTTGACAGACAAATTAATTTAAATGATCTTGCCAGGCAGTTAGGTGTTGGGAGTGGAAACCTGCTCTTTGCTGATGGAACAGCCATGCTGGGAAAACTGACCGTTGGTCGAGGCTGGGCCATACCCTGGCCCTCTTCTGTGATGGCGGGCATGTGAGATAAGCTCTGGGTTCTGAAACCGGGATTGAGCCCAAAGACTCTCACATTTATGCAGAAGACAGCACATGATTCCGCACTACTAAATTTTGATGAAAACAACTAATTAGGTTAATGTTCAGAATATTTCATTCTGGGGGCTAGGGGAACTGTTGAGCACAGGGTGCTCCAAGAGGCACCCAGGGTTGCTCCTGCAGCTTGGCCCTATCAGTAATGCATACAGCCAGCCTTATCGCCCTTTGAACACTTTGTTTGTTAGCCCTGACCTTGCCTTGCCCATTCTTGTCAGGGAATTTGGGGCTGTTGTCTGACTTGGCATCAGTGGGACGCAGTGTCCTGCAGGGGGGTGCAGTGTTGTTTCAGCACCCTGAGGATTCCCAGCAAGTGTTCCTGCCCGTCATTTTGTCAGTTTGCTGGTTAAATCAGCCGTGAAACCCATTTCAGATATGTGGCTCCGTGGAGAAGGATTGTAGTCCAGGGTGTAGATCATCTTAATATCTCTGTCCAACATTTCAGAGTGGGCCTTCCCTGGAGGTCAGGCCTCAGCTCCTTAGGTGGGCACGGTACAGCTGAGCTCTGTAAAGACACACTGCTGGTCTTTGGAGTGTGTGCTCGCTTGTTCAGGGATGGGGGCCGTGGGCCTCCTGATGGAGGAATATGCAAGTTGGGCCAAGTGATCCAGGCCAACAGTGAGGCAAAAGGATCTAAACTCTAAAGGTGGGGGGAGGAGGGTTCTCTGTTAACCATAGATTGACATGGGGCCTCAAACTATAGGTTACTCAGGCCTGAGAAGAGATCTAAAGCCAGTAGTTCACCTTTTCAAAAGATTTTATTTATTTTTCAGAGAGAGGAAGGGAGGGAGAAAAAGAGGGTGAGAAACATCAATGTTCCAGAGATACATTGATCAGTTACCTCTTACAAGCCCCAGCTGGGGACCTGGCCTGCAACCCAGGCATGTGCCTGAGTGGGAATGGAGCTGGCAACCTGTCAGTCCACAGCCAGCACTCAACCCACTGAACCACAGCAGCCAGGGCAGAAATGCCCATTCTTGAGAGGGAAGGAAAATGTGCCTTCAGAAGGCCGGTGAGGCCTAGTGAGCCAGGACTTCCTCTATGTCTGGTTAGGGCCCCAGCTCTGGCCCCAGCTCCTACCTCAGAATATGTCTCATTGGGTACAAGCTCTTGGATTTGTCGGGGCTTTGACCTGCATTCCATGATGGTCTGAGTATCCTCTTCAGATCATGTGGGTATTATAGCTATGGGACATCGAGGAGAAAAAGAAGATAAACCACAAGTGAAACAGAGACCTCAAAGGGAAGGAACCTGGTCAAAGTTATGCCATGGGTTTACTAGTAGAACTTGCCTCTGACCACTTCTCAGGTGGCTACAACTCAGAAAGGTTGGAGCTGTGGTGGGAAATTGGGAGGTAGGATTCATGGGAAGAAGAGTTGAGGCTTTGTCCTGTGGGCAGTGGGGAGCCACAATCATGTTTTAATGAGGGAGGGACATGCTAAATTTGCCTGCCTACTAAAAGGCTAAAGAGAAAGGGAAAAGGGGAAGTAGGCTACATTGCTTGAAGTGGCTCTTGTGGTCTTCTTGCTGATAGAAAACCTCTCTAGAAGGAGATGCTGCCCAGCCTGCTCCTCCTACTGAGGAGCCTTGAGAGCCAGTACACAGCAGGAGCTGGCCCTCTGAGGCCACAGAGTCGTCCTCCAGGAGGCAGTTGAGAAGGCCTGTGCAGGGCCACATGTGAGGGCCCCAAACCACTGCAGCGTTGAAGGCTACAGGCTAGGAGCTCCCTTAGGACTCTAGTGGTCTGCCAGAGGCAGGACTGGGTGTGAACATCACCAACCTAGGCTCCAAATGTGTGATTCTATTCCTGCTTTGCGTCCTTGTTGACAGGTGCCATGCCTTTGCCCGAAACAAACCCCAGGCTAGAGGGGAAGCCCCAACCACCTCTTACTAGCAGACGTTGAGAGAAAGGGGTGTTCGTCTCCTCTACCCTCTGTCTCCAGAGCCTCAGCCACTTCCATTTTGACACTTCATCTAGCTCCCTCCCTACATGTGGGTTCCTTCCACTGGGTTTACCTTACAGTGAGCCCAGAGTGCACTCTTATCACCAGCTTTAAGTTTGCTCCTCTGGGGTCCATCCAGGTGTCTCCCACTGACCCTGTTGAGCTATAGATGGGGGGAGGCAGGGGACAAATGAGATGGAAGTGGAACAGTGGGACTCCTGCTGTGTTCCAGCTTTACCCCCCACCCCACGCTGTCACACACCAAAACTACCCATACGGTTCCTCTGAGAAACCTGTCCTGTCCTTTGGCCCACATTCCTAAAGATTGGGGGTTGCTGGGGGTCAGGGGACACAGCCCCAGCAGCCCTTTTTAGAGTCAGCATCTTCAAGCAGGATGGGACTGGGGAAAGTACGAGCTAGGCAGAGGGAGCTCACACAGCTGGAAAAGCTGATCTAGCTGTTGTGCTGGTCTCTTAGCAACAGACACCAGCATCCCCCAGTGACCACAGCAGTCCCGGGCCAGCCCGGGGTCTCTGACCTCACTGTGTTTGCTGTGGCAACAGCCATGAGCAGCTAACTCCCTTTCCTCCAGGAAAGGCAAGTATTTGCATTTCTGCTGGTGTAGTTTAGACACTCTTGCCTTCCCCAAGCCAAGGAGTATGGGGAGGGAGGTGCAGTCTTGGAAACTCTGGCCAACAGGGTTTTCCGCACCTCAGACCCAGAGTGTCTGACGAGGCATCCTTCAGAGTCTAGCCACTTCCCAGGGCAGAGGCCAGCTCTCCGCTCATCCCTCCCATCCCATGAATCTTCAGGGACTGGCTTCTGGGCAGTGTTCTCTTCTCTGCCCCTCATCAGGACATTGGTAGAGCAGGTCTGCCCCGTAGAAACCCTCCAGGAGGTGTTTATCTTTGGGTTCAAAAGAATCAAAATAGGATCTCTTATGGACATATAAACCATGGAATCGGTTCACAAAATGGTCTGGGGACACATTCTTTTAGGCACCCGCCCACTCAGGCTTTTGTGTCAGGAGAAAACATTATTTAGCCTGGAGGAACCCAAATTCTATCTTCCTGTGACCACATGCCACCTTTGCTCTGCTTTTAGGAACAGAGTCCAGGAAGAGCAGTAGGAAGAGGGACTTGACTTCTGTCCTGTAACCTGACCTGTGGGCCAGTGCCCAAAGCCCACATCACACAGCATTTGTGTGCCCCCCGCACACCCTCTCACTCCCCTTCCTGAAGGTTGAGACACTTGCCCTGGGGAATAGGAAAGAACGTCTTTGCCTGGGGTGTGTGTGTGTGTGTGTGTGTACCATGGAGGTACTGGTTTACAGCCGCCATCCCCAACCGTTTTTGGCACCAGGGACTAGTTTTATGGAAGACGGGGGGGTTTTTTTGTTGTTTTTTGGGTTTTGTTTTTTTGTTGTTGTTTTTGTTTGTTTTTTTTGTTGTTGTTGTTTTTGTTCGTTTGTTTTTGTTTTTCACAGACCTGGGTGGAGGGGATGGTTTCGGGATAATTCAGGCACATTACATTGAAGCTCACCTCCTGCTGTACGGCCCAGTTCTGAACAGGCGTGGATCAGTACCAGTCCGTGGCTCGGAGGTTGGAGACCTTTGGTTTAGAGGACTTTAGTACCCAGAGCCATAATCACCCATCAGGCGTGCCCTGGGGCCCCTGGCCTCAGGCCAACCCACAACCCAGCCATGTTCTTTCTGTCTTAGAAGAGGAGCTCTTGTGCCGCATCTTTTCCTCAAACTTAACTTTGTTTGGTCTTCTAGGACAGTGTCAGTCCTGTGGGCCATTATTCCAGATCCACCTTGTATGTGTTGACTTTTTTTTCTGCCACACACCTGCAGATCCTTGCCAGAGCTAGGAGGGAAGTGATACGATCCCTGTCTTCCAGATGAAGAGATTTGAGACCCAGACTAATTAGGTGACTTGTCTGCAGTCTGACAAATTGTAAAGGACACAGCTGGGATTTTTGGGTGTGAGCTTCTTCGCCAAAACCTGTGTTCTTTGTACCTTGCCTCATTGTTCCTGCCTTTCTGATGAGAAGACACAGTAGCTTGACCTTCCCTCGGTCAGGTTGCCTCATCAACATTGCGATGAGAATATCAGCAGTACCCCACCGAGTGCCAACGGTGGTTCCTCTTTGTTGATTGTTGGCTGTGAGCCAGGCCCTGGGCTAACTAGGAGCTTTTACTCACATGAACTCCTTCAGTTTTAATAGCGACTGTATGACATTCCTATTGTTCCTGTCCGGGGCTTGCAACTCAGTAAATACACAGTAGGTTGACTTCACAGACAAGGAAGCTGAGGCTTTGAGTGGAAGTCACTTGCCCCAGGCCACACAGGTATGACTGACCAAATCAGGTTAGAACCAGGGTATGCCAGGACACCACCTCCGGAAGGCCTGCGTTGGTCCAGATGGCTTCCGCTCGAGGCCACCTCAGAGTCCTCACTCTGGGTCTATGCTGTGTGGCCTTCTTCCTGCTTAGTCTTCACCAGCCCAGGAGGAAGGCTTTTTCCCATTTTACAGGCGAAGCAACTGTAGGGACTGGCCAGAGTGAGTTTGTCTCACACCAAGACTTGATCCTGGGCTTCTTCCACTTTGCCAGGCTGCATCTTCAAAATACACCTCTTTTTGTTCCTTTGTTTACTCCCCTTTACAAACTATTTGTCCCCTCTGTGGCTTTTCTCTTGAGCCCCTGTCAGGCCACTGAAAGTTGTTTAAATGCATGTATGTATTCCCAAGGAGCCTCGCATGTAGGAGGTATTCAATAAGTAGAAGTCATTCTTACTACGGCTCCTGATCAGATGTGTCCTAGGGCATTGCTCTGTGCCAGCACCAGCCCAGTACACACCTGCCCATCACCTAGGGGAAGGGGGAGAATGTTAAGGGCAAAACTGCATTTGTGCCCTGGCTGGTGTTGCCCAGTGGATGAAGTTCCAGCCTGTAACCTGAAGGGTCGCTGGTTCAATACCCAGTCAGGACACACGCCTGTGTTTTGGACCAGGTCCCTGGTTGGAGGCCTGCAAGAGGCAGTCAACTGACGTTTCTCTCTCTCATTGGTGTTTCTCTCCCTCCTTTCTCCCTCCCTTCCCCTCTCTCTGAAAATAAATGAATAAAAATCTTTTTTAAAACTATACTTGTGAGAAGCCGGGGCTGTTGCCTTGTGAGTCCTCTTGGTTAGAAATTTGTGGGTGAGACTGATGTTTCAGAGAAGCACTGAGGGAATAAAAGAATCAGTGTTGAGGAAAACGGTCTACACAACTGTTAGAGGGGGCTGCTTAATTATGATAGCCATTCTATAAATACTATGCAGCCATTAAAAAGAGAACGCTGGCACAGAAAAATACTAGAGAACTATTAAATGAAAAAAAAGGCTGCAGAAGAGTATGATTAGTATGGTTCAGCTCGTGTTAAAAATAACAGGTGTTTTTAGAAGGACATAAGTTTAATACAATTCCTCCCTGGCAACTAAGACTGGAAGTAGGTGGATGAAGGTGTTCTCAAGTTTTGTACTCTGGATTTTTTCAACGAGCATGTGCAGGCATTCCTTGAAGATACAGTGGGCTCGGTTCCAGACTGCTGCAGTGAAGTGAGTTGTGATATTTTTGCTGGTGGAGGGTCTTGCCTTCAATCTGTAAAACACACACATCTGTGACGTCAATAAAACAAGGCCTGGATTCCTTTGGGGTGGGGGGCACTGTAAGGTGCAGCACCTGGAACAAGAGGATTAAAGCGCGAAGCCCAACCACTGAAATCCCTGTGACTGTCAGCAGTCGCTCTCCCAAGTCAGGGCAGTTTCCTGGGTTTCTCTGCTCAAAAGAACTAGCGCCCTTTTCTTATCCTTGGCCCACATAACACCTCATAGATGAGAAAACCATCCTGTAATGTACTATCTCTTGCCTCTTCTGCTACCTACTCCTAGACAAATGTTTATGGATCAGCTCAGAGACGAAAAATGAGACCATTTGAAGGCTTCCAGCGCAAAGCTATTGTCATTTGTCCCACTGATGAGGACCTAAAAGACCGAACAATAAAGCGAACCGACGAGGAAGGGAAAGATGTCCCGGATCACGCGGTCTTGGAAATGAAAGGTAGGAGATGAGTGATTCCCAGAGGAACATCTCAGTGGGGTCCTTGGAAAAAAGCTCCTTATGTAGTTTTTCCCTCTCCTGCCCCTCGATTTGTTTTTTTTATCTCTATTTGCTTCTGCTTTGTCTCTCCCCCATCTAGTACAGCTATGAATGGAAACGTTGCCCATATCTCTCTTGTGGCAAGGTTTTCAGACTAGATGGGACTGGAGCAGGGTGAGGAAGGGAATGTGTGGGAGCAAATGCTAGAGGCCTGTACGGGCACCTGCTTCTGGCCCCCACTGGGTGGGCTGCCTGAGGGAGCCTTGGTTCGCTTCCCAGATCCCACCTGCCTGACCTACTCCGTAGGGGAGGCTGGAGGGAGCTTTATCAGCACTGGTTTGGCGAGCTTGGCTACCCCTTCAGGAGAGGGAGAAGAGGTCATTGTTAGCCACTGGCCATTGTCAGAGGCTGAGGTTGGGATCCTGTCTCACCTCTCTTGCTCACTACACTAGTGTGCTGGTTGTGGAGGGCACCACACCTCAAAAGGTACTTACTGACTTGTTCCTTTTGGGGCCCCCCCTCCTAGCCAACTTCACGTTGCCGGATGTTGGCGACTTCCTGGATGAGGTGCTGTTCATTGAGCTGCAGCGGGACGAAGCAGACAAGCTGGTGAGGCAATACAACGAGGAGGGTCGCAAGGCCGGGCCACCCCCCGAGAAGCGCTTTGACAACCGAGGCGGCGGTGGCTTCCGGGGCCGTGGGGGTGGCGGCGGTTTCCAGCGCTACGACAACCGAGGTCCACCGGGGGGCAACCGAGGAGGCTTCCAGAACCGAGGGGGAGGCAGTGGTGGAGGAAACAACTACCGAGGAGGTGAGTTCTCCGCACTTCTGGTTCCTGGGTCAGAGCTGGGCTCGGTGACTGTGTACTTAGGCAGCAGGTGAAGGTTCCCTAGCACCAGCCCTGGGCTGCACTCCAGGGGAGAGCCAGGATGAGTCAGACTCTGGGGCCTCAGAGAGACGTTCCCACTGTCCTGCTCCCCTGGGCGTTTGCCCATCTGGGTATCTCATTGCTGCCATTTTTGTGAATCTTACCATCTGACTTTGAGATGAGGGGCCAGACTGAGTTTACTGCCAGTCCTGGGTCCCAGCTCAGGGCTTGGTTTGAGACAAATGTTAGGCCTGCTTTTGGTTTTTGGTTTTAAAACAAATGTAGAAAGGTGCTGAGAGAGGTTAATTTGCCCAGCTAAATCTAGAATTGGGATCAGGTGACCCAAAGCCTAAGTTCTTTGTGACTAAGTTAGGCTGTCTCTGCAATAAAGTGTATAATCATAATTTAACAGGCATGCACAACTATGTTTCAGTCTTGTAGTGGGTAGTTTTGGAACAGTCGTGACCTAGGCACACACATCACCCTGTAGTGACACTCCAAAAGGTTTCTGGGCTTAATTGGAAAGCCCAAGGAGCCAGTCGGCAGGAGAGCAGAGCTCAAGAAAGGTCTCCTGAGATGCTGATGCCCACACTAAGGTCCAGAGGCCAATAAGAGTTGGAAGAGGGAAGGGTCTCAGGCTCGAGACACAACTGCATGAGGGCTCAGGAGAGACTGGCCCATTGGGACAAACCTTCCAAGGACTGTCTTCTGTGCTTAGCAGCCCCTCTTCCAGAACATCTCTTCCAACTCATTAAATAATTATCAAGATGCTGGCACACAGTAGAAACCAAGACAAACCTTCAGCCAGCAGTGATGACTAAGTGTTAACCAAGGCAGAATGGGGGAGTGTGCCCAGGGGTCTGGGGGCTCCCAGAGGGGGTGTTTTGTTTGCTCATTGGACAGAACTTCTGCTCTGTACCTGGGCACACTGGGACTGCAGCAGTCACCAGGTCAGCCCAGCCCATTCTTAAGTTGCAGGTCCAACTCAAGAATGACAGGCCTTTCATCTGGTTTCTCCAACACAGGTTTCAACCGGAGCGGAGGTGGTGGCTACAACCAGAACCGCTGGGGTAACAATAGCCGGGATAACAACAACTCCAACAACCGAGGCAGCTACAACCGAGCTCCCCAGCAGCAACCACCTCCTCAGCAGCCACCACCGCCACAGCCACCACCACAGCAGCCACCGCCACCACCCAGCTACAGCCCTGCCCGGAACCCACCAGGGGCTGTCAGCTACAGCAAGAACAGCAACATCCCTGGCTCGATTGCCAGTACCAGCACCCCCACTGTCAGCAGCTACAGCCCTCCACAGGTGAGATGAGGTGGGACCAGGGAATTCCCCAGCACCTGCTTCAGTCCGTGTCCACTCCCACCTCCGGCTCTGCCCTTCTTTCTCCCAGACAGAGTACTGTTAACCAGGATGCTCCCAGCCGCCTGTGGGTCCGTGCAGCAAGTGCATTTCTCTTGGCATTGTCATTGGTTCACTGAATCCCCAAGAGAGCACCTAGTTGGAGTTGCCCCTTGCCCAGGCTGGAATGGTCTGATCCCCTTGTCTTCAGCATGTGGAGGCAGGCCCTAAGGTTAGAGAGGATTTGCCCTCTGCTTGAAGGCCTTCATGTGGAGCAGCTCCAGACAGACCCCTGTCAATCAGCAATCCCCTTTCATTGCGCAGCCATTTCCTGAATTACCTTCCACATGCCAGGCCTGGGAACAGCTGCCAGGAGACAGATGAATGGTTCTCTATTCCTGACCTAACCAGAATAGAACAGGAGTTGAGCAGGCACAAATTCAAACCCCAGACCTAAAACATTCTGATTTTGTGACCTTGGACAGACAGCTTCAGCTCTCTGGACTTCATTTTTCTCATAAAGACTAGAGCTATAGTAGAACTTACATCCTAGATTTGTTGTGGAGGTGGGTGGTGCATTACAGCTTCATGAGGCAGGCTGTGGAACTAGGCAAACCTGGGGTCAGATCCTGGTTCTGCCACTTTTTAGCTATGTGACTTGACCCAATCAGCGACCTCACTTCCCTGACTCTGAGCTTCCTCCCCAGTACTGTGAGGCTGGTGGGGGTGGGGTGGGGTGATGATCCAGCCTGCACACAGGACACCCTGAGGAAACAGCTACAACTACTTTTCTCAGCAGCTCTTCTCATAACGACTACCAGTTTACTGAGCACTCAGTGGTTCGTGCACACCAGCTTATTGGATATGCAAGGCAGTTGAAGGGTAGTTCTTTTGTAATTTCAAAATGTGCCTTATTCCCTCAGGGTCTCAGATTAGAATCCAGACCACAGCCCTGCATCCTGCCCTGCCTGTCCCACCATGTGGCTAACCCACCTCCCCCTCCGTCCTCTACCTCCACTAGGGAAGTCTCTTGTGGGCCCATTGCTTACAAAGGCTCTTCCTTCATCTCAACTGAGCTGGCCTTTTCACAGCCCTGTTTTTTTCTCCTGTGTTTTTCCCCTGCTTTCCAGCCAAGTTATAGCCAGCCACCCTACAACCAGGGAGGTTATAGCCAGGGCTATACGGCTCCACCACCTCCACCTCCACCACCACCTGCCTACAACTATGGGAGCTACGGTGCCTACACCCCGGCCCCATATACCCCGCCGCCGCCCCCAACTGCACAGACCTACCCTCAGCCCAGCTATAACCAGTATCAGCAGGTAGGTACCGGGCAGGGTGGGGTGGGTGGAGGCTGTGGAATGGAGAGACTTGTAGATGTGTGTTCCCAGACTTGAGCCCCTGCTTATCCAAAGAAGATGGGCAGCCTGAAGGCATCCATCTGATGTAGTCGATTCATGTGGTGACCACTTCTGCTCT
Source organism: Phyllostomus discolor (assembly GCF_004126475.2). Classification (NCBI taxonomy): domain Eukaryota; kingdom Metazoa; phylum Chordata; class Mammalia; order Chiroptera; family Phyllostomidae; genus Phyllostomus; species Phyllostomus discolor. The sequence continues at coordinate 8,102,590 of NC_040914.2, forward strand.
AGCTACTAAACAGCTGGTATCTGAGCCCCACCCCCCAGTGCAGCAAGGCCTCCTGGTCCTGTCTCAGCACCATCGCCATGTCCATTCTGATGATTGGTGCTAGCCCACCATTCCTGTGGTTAAGTATTTTGAATGTGGAATTTACCTACACCTTTGAGGGCTTAGACTTGGCAGGCCAGGAGACGGGGCTTCGGTCCCTCATTACCTGCTGACCAGACCAATATCAGGCCAGTCCCTTGTTCTCCCTAGGTGCCTTGATTTCTCTATCAGGGGACCCGTGTATCAGCTGTTGTCGTTGCACCCATCTCTGCCCTGGGTGAGAGGGGTGAGGGGAGGAGCCAAATACAGGTCTGGATGAGAGTCAACTTGGTACTTTTGGTTTCTCCTCAGTATGCCCAGCAGTGGAACCAGTACTATCAGAACCAGGGCCAGTGGCCACCCTACTACGGGAACTACGACTACGGGAGCTACACCGGGAACACACAGGGGGGCACGAGCACTCAGTAGCAGTGTGACCCGGAGGCCCCTGCCGGCTTCCTCCACCAGCGCCCACCTCGGTCCCTCATCTGCCCCACAGGGTCCTGTGGTGCTGGGGGACAGGCCAACCCAGGGCTGCCTCCCTTCTGAGGGGCTTCTTCTCCCACAGGGCTGGGCATTTTTCTCTGGATTCAAACAAACAACAGTGACCTTTTATTTTCTCTTTCTCTCCCTATCTCCTTCCTCCTCCTTTTTCTCCCTCCTTTTTGACTAAAGGCACCCCTCCCCTGCCCTCCCTTGGTCATACAGTGACTGGGGGGCCCTTCCTGTCCACTGTCCCAGCCCTGCTCCAGCCTCTCAGCTTCCCAGGCCCTCATGCAGTTGGTTGTAAATTCTTCCAGGAGCTGTTTTACTGTCTACTTTTCAGGATTAAAAAAAAAATCAAAAATTTAAAAAAAAAAATTTAAAAAGCAAAGTGTGGGGGAGGAAGCAGTGACATTTTTTTGGTAATTATGCTTTTTTTAATTTTTAGAATTTGTCTGTTTTTACTGTGGGTCGGCTGTTGATATTTCATCAGGATAACTGTTACTTTGCTGAGTTCAAGCAACCAACAAAGAGCCACACCCTCAAAACAAAACCACAAAATCATCTTTAACCTAACTTTTTATACGATGTCTCAGTTTCCCGTACGTAACTTTGCACACAAGCTTCTGTGTTGAGTTGAATTGTAACTGCTTTTTGTATTTGGAGAGAGTGTGACTATTGAACTTGAAACCTTTTATTCCAGGCGTCTTGGTAGTTTCTGGTGGGATGAATGGGGCAAGAGGGAAGAAGGGGAGGTGCGGGGAGGGGACTCCTTCCCTTCAGAGTATGAAATTTCTCCCACTGCCTCCTCTCCAGAGATCTCCCATGTGCCAGACCTAAACATTTTTCCTACAGTGATCCTCTGATTATTTTTACTTCCCCTTGACCCATTTGTTTTTAACAGGATTTTAACAAACTGCACTTATTAAGAAATGTGTTTGCCCTGTTTTGTTTTGTTTTGTTCTGTTTCAATAAAACATGGCACCTCCTAGCAGGAAGGAAGAAGGGTTGAAACCTGGAAGCATTACTGCAGTTGGCCTTTAATTGGGGTGGGGCCTTTTCAAGGGGACTTTATTTACTCATTCATTAAACTCTTATGGAGGGACTCATGTGCCTGGCCCTGTTTTTGGTGCTGGGGCTGCCCCCTTAAACCTGGGGCTCAGTTTAAAACCCACTAGTTTCTTTTTGAAGTGGTTCTCTGATCCTGTCCACTCACAGCCCCAAATCTCCAGGATTCTGTATAGAAGGCACAGAACCAGGTCCCTAGGTGTGGAGGGTGAGGTAAGGCCAGTGGGGTGGGCACCGAGGCTGATCTCTTGGGGGTCATCACTGGGTGCGACTGCTTTTCCACTCCAAGCCTGGCCTGTGAGCTGCATGTAGGATAGTTCTGCCTTTGCACCTGGGTCCAGTTTAGTGGAGATTCCAGAAGCCTCTATCCAGCCAATATGTTAGGTACTTGCTCAGTTCCTTACCTGGTCTGGATGGTGCTGGGGTACAGAGCATGGCCAAGGCAGTCCTGGACCCTGGGCTCCCAGCCCAGAAATAACTGATGATAGCACCAAGCCTGGGGGGGGGGGGGGGGGCGGTTCCTGGGGGAGGAGGGGATGGATGGATGGATGGATTGATTGATTTTAAGGTAGAAAGATCAATGTGGGGTTGCCTCTCCCACTTCCCCTACTGGGGGGCTGGCAACAGCCCAGGCATGTGCCCTGACTGGGAATGGAACCAGGGACCCTTAGGTTTGCAGGCCAGCACTCAATCCACTGAGACACACCAGCCAGGGCAAAGGATATTTTTCCAAGAGTGGAAGAGAAACATCAATGTGAGAGGAAAACATTGATTGTTTGCTTCTTGTATATACCCTAACTGGAAGCCAAACGTGCAACCCAGGCATGTGCCTTGGCCCAGAAGCAAACTGGCAGACTTACCTGGTTGGATGACAACCACCACATCAATATGGCAAGAAGTGAAAATATTTTTAAATAGGAGTAAGTCAGGGTAAAGGACATTCTGATGGCACTCCCACAGCCTGTCATCCTTCCCCAGCAACGTGGGTCATTTATTCATTCCCTCTGGACATGCTGTGTTCCTGGCCCCTTTTGAGGGGCCAGTGCTGGAGGCACAAGAGTGGCCAGCTCAGCCCCATCTCATCCTGCACAGGAAGTATCTCAACCTTGTGAAGGGGACACAGGTTACAAAAAAAAAAAAGAAAGGCTGACTCATTTTGAGGTTAGGGTGGGATACCTGAAGTAAGAAGAGTCAAGATGGGTGGCTAGTTGGACTAAAGGACTCCAGACTAAGTGCCCCTCTTTCCCTGCTCAGGGAGGGCCTCCAATCCACTAGTCTCGGAATCCTCTTAAGGACTCTAGTCCATATGTTGGGCAACCGCCCCCTCTGCTGGCTGCCTGGTAGTATGTCTAAACGCAGTCCCCACCTATCCCATGTGGCAAACATCCTGGGGCTGCGGACTGCTCCTAGCATGTGTCTGCATTACTGTACCAGCCTCACAGATCCCTGCCACGAGTCTCACCCTAATACCCCTGCCCCTTCCCCACAGATACAGAGATGCTCAAGCTACTTTATATGGTGTATGAGGCCCCATGCATAGCCCCTGATGACCTCACTGGCTTCGTCTTTTGCTGCTTCTCCTTTGAACTCCGGATAAGTGGTTTGCTCCCAGGAGTCGCAAATCCCTTGAAGAATCTATAAATGTCATGAGTCAAATCTACATGTTCGTGGAATTTTGCATAAAGATTTGCGAGGTTCTCGATTCAGTGCATCCCAGTCAAGGCCTTCAATTGGAACTCGTTACTATTCCTGGCCATACGAAGTCCTTGCAGCAACCAGAACTATCCATACATGTCCTTCCTCCTGGGTCTTTGCCTGACCCATCCCCCTGCACGAGACTGTTCCCTACCTCCATATGTCTCGGCTTAATTCATGTTTCATATCTCAGCTTGGGCGTCTTGTCCTCCCAAAAGACTTCCCTGGCCCCCCAGAATGGCAGCGCTATTAGTCCCCTCGCTCCATTATGAGCCCTGACACTCAGGGCAGTCACTGGTGACATGTCGGTCTACTGTGGTAACACTATGAATCCCTACCTAAGGCAAATCAGTTTTCTAAGGCCACGGTTTTGTCCCTCCACATCTGCAAATTGTCCCAGTCCTCACTACCTATCTCATGCTAGCCAGGGAATGGGTGTGATGAAAGAGCAAAGACAAAGCTTGATAAATGTTCTCTGAAATGGTAAAGAAAGAAGAGGATAGACTGAGGCCTAAACTAGAGCACAAACCCTTTGAGACCTTGAAGTGTTTCTCATTCGACTAACAAGTCATCCCCTCTAAAATTAAGCGTGCCAAGCTCTGGAGTCCCAGCAGTGAACAGGTTGAACAATAGTTCATCTCCCTCCTGATACTCCAATATTCCAGGAGCTCAGAGTGTGGGTGGGGTTGAAGGGTGCAGAACGAAAGGGCCCCTCTGACCCAAGTGCCCTTTTTCTTTCCCGCTGCGGAGCGAGGAACGCATGCGCATAGGAAGGTCCGTCTTTGGCCCGGAACTTTGGTTCCGGGAGCAGCGGAGCATCGGGACCCGGTAGTGTGCTCAGCCGGAAGTGGCCGCTGAAGGTATGGGGTTGACTTTTTTGTGCTGAGCCTACCGCGGCGGTTAAATAAGCATAAAAAATTAGGATGGAAGCTGTGGCGACTGCGGCGACGACTAGAGAACCCGATGAAGGTGAGGTCCGGGCGACTCTGAGGCGCGGGGAGGATGGGGCTGCGATGTCTTTGGGAAATGATTCCCAGAGTGCGAAGAAGGACTCTTTATAGTGATACACCTGCCCAAGGCTCACCCTGTCCCTTCACCACTTTGTCCAGATTCACCCCTCTTGTTGCGGGCTGACCTCCTTTACCCCATCCCCTCCCGCGATATTAACCTCTTTCGCGTTCCAGTCTGCCCTTTTCCGTGTCCGACTCTAAGCCAATTCCTTGACAGGCTAATTCTCAGGTAACGTAAACCTCTGTCCTGCCTCGGGCTTACTCTACCATTGTCTCAGCCAGCCCTGCTTTCTCAAGTTGCCTCTTTCATTTTGTCAAACTGACCCTTCCCTTTCCCTGGACTAACCCTCCTCCTGACCCATGCAAACTCTATTTATCCCAGACTAGCGGCTTCCCCCATTTCATTCCACTTCCTCTTCCCCCAAAGGTCACAGTCCCATCTGCCACCTCGGGGTCCTTAATCTATTTCTGTGCTCCCCCATTCTGTCTCCTTTGCATTTTTAGTCTCTGCTTCTCCTGATGCCTTCCCATGTGTATCTAAACTGCTTTTGTTTCACTCATTTTAAAATTCCATCACGCTGCTTCAGAATAATCCCATGTAAGGTGAGATGTGGTTGGCAGGCAGAAACCTCACTGGCCAAGAATTGGTCACTATTGAAGCTGAATGATGGAAGGGTGAAGGGTTGAACTTTCTACTTTTGTGCATGTCTGAAATTTTACATAATAAAATCGTTTAAACTAAAAAGAAAATCTGTCCCTTGATCCCATGTTCCCTTCCAGAAACCATCTCTCTCTCCCAAAGAGTCACCCATACTTGCTTCCACCTGCTCACCTCCCACCCACTGCAATCTGGCTTTTGACCTTCTGAAACTGCTGTGGTTAGGGTGCCCCGTGACCTCCCTGTGTTACCCCATTCAGTTTTTTCTCATTAGAACACATGGAGAATTCAATGCCATTGACCCTTCCATCCTTCTTTAACGTGTTTCGTTTTGTTTTTTAAGATTTATTTTTAGAGAGAGGAGAAGGGAGGGGGAGAAGAGAAGAAAGAGGGAGAGAAACATCAGTGTGCCAGAGATGCATTGATCAGTTGCCTCTCACAGGCCCCCAACCAGGACTTGGCCTTGCAACCCAGGCACGTGTCCTGACTAGGAATGGAATTGGCGACCTTTTGGTTCACAGGCCGGCACTCAGTTCTCTGGGCCACACCAGCCAGGGTCTTCTTTAATGTTTTCCCTTGGTTTCTCTGACACCCTTCTTTCCAATTTTTTTTCTTGTCAGCCTCTATTAGTTTGCTATGGCTGCTATAATGAATTATCACAAACTAGGTGATTAAACCAACAGAAATTTATTCTCTGACAGTTCTGGAGGCCAGAAGTCTGAAACTGGTATCACTGGGCTAATACTTAGGTGTCAGCAAGACCGTAGAAGGCAACCTCAAAGGCTCTAGGGGAGAGCCCATTCCTTGCCTCTTCCACTCTCTGGCAGCTTCTGGAATTCCTTGGATTGTGGCCACGTCACTCCAATCTCCACTTCCATCTATCTTCACACTGCCATCTCCTCCATGTGTGTCAAATCTTGGGCTCTTTCTTATGGGACAGTTGGGATAGCACTTAGGACCCACCTGGATAATGCAAGATAATCTTCCTGTCTTGGGATGCTTAACTTAGTCACATCTGCAAGACCTTTTTGTTGTTGTCATTGGCTATATAAGGTTACATTTGCAGGTTCCAGGAACTAAGACATGGCTATCTTTTAGGGGACCATTTTTTAGCTTTTCACAGGCATATCTTCTGCACATCTGGTTGGTGCTCTTTCCTAACCCCTTTTCTCATCCCTCACACGTATTCCCTGTCCTCCCCATGACCCCTTGTTTCCTTCAGCTTTAATTGTTGTATTGGGTCTGTAACTCACAACCCTGCCCCCAGCCCAGCACTTCTCTCCTGAGAAGTCTAGTCCCAGGTACCACCGGTCTCTTAGAGGTCTCCCCTGGGGTGTCCCCCCAATGTATGTCCCAACCTGGCTTCAGCATCTTCCCTCCCACCTGCTCCTCATCCACATCTCCGTTCGAGTCACAGCTTGACTAGTCCAGGAGCCAGAGTCCCAATATTAATTGGATGCCTCTCTCACCTCCCAGCCCTTCAGCCCAGGGCTTGTCTACTTGGCCTCCCAGGCATCTGTCTGACCACCACCCCTCCTGTCCCCTCCTCCACAGGCCCTGCCCTGGTCCAGTGCACTCTCTTCTTGCCAGTGAGTAAAGCCCTCCCTGAAACCCATGCACCCGCAACCTTCACCACCCCCTTGCTCTTCCCCATCCCAGCCAAACTACCTAAAGGAGTTGTCTGTACTTTTTGTCTTCACTTGGCTCCTGCTTGCTGCAGCCCAGCTCCAGTTCCCACTGCTTTCAAGAAGCAGCTCTCACCCAGGTTTGCCTAGTGCTCAGCTTCCTTCTTTCCAGTTCCTGTATTGTCTTTGATCTTGCCTATTTCCCCCATTGACTGGAGGCTTCTTGAGGGCAGGAGCTGGATTGGATTCTCCCTGTGACTCCTCGGCATTACCCAGCTCAGGGCCTTGAGTAGATTTACAGTTCCTGAAAGGTAGTTGGATGAATTGTAAATGAGTAGGAAAGGACGAATGAGTGAGTGAGTGAACAAGTCAGTGAAAGTATTAAGAAAAGGCAAAGAATTGAGTGAATCCGTGAATGAGGTGGTAAAGGACCAAGTAACCACACCAAATGCACTCCTGCCTCAGGGCCTTCGCACTGGCTGTTCCCTCTGCCTGGACTCTTCTTCCCCAGAAATCTCATGGCTCAGTCCCTCACCACCTCACATCTCTACTAAAATGTCACTTTTTTGGCAAGCTTTCTCTCTTAAAATTGCAGCCTCTCTCCCCATCCCTTCTCCTTCCACCTGATTTTTTTTTTTTTTTTTTTTTGCACAGCTCTTGGAAACACCAGACACACTGTATGTTTTCTAACACACAATATGTTTTTAGTAATTATGTTTTTAATTATGTGTCCCCCACTAAAATGTCAACTTCTTGTTTACTGTGATGTCTCTAGGGCCTAACACAGTGCCCAGATTGGAGTAGGTGCTCGGTAAATGTGAAGTGAGTGAGGGACTGAGCACCCACTCCCCATCCCCTACTCCTGTCCCTAGATTAAGAAATCTCCGTTTTCCCCCACAGGCTGCATGGGCCCCAGTCCTAGGCACTGGGGAGAGCTGAGCTGGATGCCGGTTCCATCCAGACCCCTGGACAAGGAAGAAGCAGCGGAAGGAGAGCCAAGGGCCCTGGACAACGACTCCTCTGGGGCCAAGACCACGGAAGTGAGCGCTATGCTTCGTGCTGTGGCTGCCAGCCGCCTGCCCGTATGCAGCCAGCAGCAGGGAGAGCCTGACCTGACTGAGCAGGAGAAGGTGGCCATCCTGGGCCAACTCTATCACGAGAAGCCACTGGTGTTCCTGGAGCGTTTCCGCACAGGCCTTCGTGAAGAACACCTGACCTGCTTTGACCATCTGCGTGGTGACCATCGTGCTGACTTCTACTGTGCTGAGGTGGCCCGGCAGGGCACTGCCCGACCCCGCACCCTGCGCACCCGCCTGCGTAACCGGCGCTACGCTGCCCTGCGTGAGCTCATCCAAGGTGTGGGGGCAGATGGGCTGGAGGGGAAGGGAAACTGAGGCAAAGCAAATAAGAAGGATGCAAGAGCAGAAACACAGAGATCCTGGGAGAGAAGTGTGGCAACAAGGGACACAGGGGAAGACTGATACAAATGTGAAGTGATGGGGTGAGACGGGCAGATTAGACAAACAGGGATCTGGGGGAAGCAAGTGGGAATGACAGAAGTACCGTTTCAGGTCTGTGGGCCAAGGGCACAGCAACTTGCACTGTGGTGGCTGGTTATCTCTCAGGAAAATCAGATCCCTCCCTCCCACTGAATACAGAGGCATTGCTGGATACCTAGGGGGCATGTCTGTGACCCTGAGGACACATAGGCCCTCGTAAACAAGGCACACATGTGAAAAGCATGAAGGCAAACATCAGCATGTTTGACCGCAGCCTAACAGGTGTCTCTGTGACCAAGGACAGCAGAACTAAAGGTGAAAGATGAGAGTGAATGAAGCAGAGAGTGAGAAAGTTTCTGGTTAGGGAGACGGCACAGGCTGAGGGAAATGGAAAGAGTGGGACACAATGACAGATGAGCAAAATGACAACAGGAGAGATGATGAGTGAGGGGGGATGGGTGACAGAAACCAGGGTCAGAGAAGGAGGGGGAGAAACTGAGACCCAGAGACAGGGGCATCAGTCAGCCAGGGGAAAGGAGGGAGAGAAACAATCTGGTAGGAAACACCAAAGCCGGGGGTAAGAGAGAAGGCAAGATGGAAGGCAGGACAGGGCAGTCACACCTGAAGCCAGGATTTTGGCAGATTCCTCCTCTGTGTTTCGAAGATCGGGCTAGGGCCAGTAGGTGGGAGGGACCCAGCTCAGTTTAACTGTTACGTGAGGGACAGAGCTGCCCTGCAGAAATAGGCAACCAGGGGAGATGCAGAGAAGCTGGGTTTGGGGTGGTGAGGGTGCCAGGCCTCCCTGGGGGGTAGCTGCAGAAAGGTAGCTATTAGGGAGAGGTGAGAGCCAGGCTCTAGAAGGCCAGCAGGCACACCACACCTGGGCAGACGCCCTGCCCTACTTGATCCCGTGCACACACATGCCGGCTCCACACAGATGTACACTTAGGTGCCCAGCAGTGCAGGGGTCTCCAGATGTGTGCACCACAGCCAGATGGGGCTCAGCAAACAAGCACACAGCCTATAGCCTGTGTGTACACCTGCCTGCATCATCCTGCACGCCAGGTATAGGTGCCTGTGGCAGTGCCCTGACACATGTGGGAGGGTGTGGGCAGGTGCTTGTCCGCAGGCCCCAGGCCACCGGTGCCATGAGCCAGGGTGTCTGTGGGTCTGACTGTGTGCAGACATGCTGGGACACACGAGCACAGGTCCTCAGATGCGTGCATGAGTACTAGTGCCCACACGACCTCGGGCGTCTGCTTATCTTCCTACATATCTGAACTCGTGCACACTCGCACGCATGTGCTCATATCTTCCTACCAGTACGATCACTCACACACGGACACTGTCACACTATACACAATCCCAACCCCATGCCCACCCTGCCTTCTCCATGCAGGGGGCGAGTACTTCAGCGACGAGCAGATGCGGTTCCGGGCCCCGCTGCTGTACGAGCAGTACATCGGGCAGTACCTCACCCAGGAGGAGCTCAGCGCCCGCACCCCAGCCCACCAGCCACCCAAGCCCGGCTCACATGGCACGCCCGCTTGCCCGCTCTCCGACCTGCTGCTCCAGTCCTACCAGGAGCGGGAGCTGCAGCAACGGCTGCTCCAGCAGCAGGAGGAGGAAGAGGCCTGCCAGGAGGAAGAGGAGGAGGTAGAGGATAGTGACAAGGAAGGTGAGGGCCAGTGGCAGGGAGGCTCTAGTACCTGAACTCCACAGTCCTGGGCCTGCACACCTCCCATTCCATGGCCCAGGCTGAGTCCCACCTGCACGAGCAGACAGCGAGTCCCTCCCCCGCCTGACCCAAGTGCCCTCTGTGCCCTGGCCCTTCCCAGCCTCTCCAGCATCTATGTCCCCACTCCTCAAAAGCACCAGGCAATCCCTCGCTTCCAGGCCTTTGCACCTGCCTTTCCCTCTGCCAGGAATGCCTTCCCTCCACCACCTTTCAGGCGCCCCGTTCTGGCCCTACTCTCTGCAGCCCCCAGAGCACTGGCTTGTCATTGTGTGTTCAGTGTACGCTCTGGGACAGCAGGGGCTGGAAGCTTTTTGGTCACTGCTATGTTCCTGGTGCCGCCCAGCACCAAGAAGCAGCTCTCTCTGGACTGTGCCCAGCGTCTGCCCGCGTGTGTCCTTCATACACCCCCACCATGGATATCTCCCCCTGCAGACCAGAGCTCCGGCAAAGACTCAGAAGTCTGGGTCCCTGACTCAGAAGAGCGGCTGATATTGCGGGAGGAGTTCACCAGCCGGATGCACCAGCGCTTCCTGGATGGCAAGGACGGAGACTTTGACTACAGGTGCTCCCGTGCCCCTACCTCCCTGTCCCCCAGCCCAGCACCTCACAGGCGTCGGCCACATGCTAGACCTGAGGCACCTCCATGGAGCCTCAGAACAGTTCCCGGTCTGCCAGCCTCAGGGTTTCAGATCAACCACAGGTCAGAGGGTGACCCTGGACTAGTTTGTGCATCTGAGAGCCTCAGTCCTCTCCCCAAATGTAAGGAGGGAATGAGCAGGGCTGACATGCAGCTCAGTATTGACATAGCGTTGAAACACTTCCATCCTGGCAGGTGGGGTGGCCTGGCAAGATGCTGCTACCCCCAGGCCTCACAAGTGCCCCCAGGCCTCACAAGTGCCCCCAGGACCCCAGACCTTGTGCTGCCGGCAGTAACCCCTGGCAGAGTACTGCGTGGCAGGGAAGGGCCTGTGGTGGCTGCCCCTGTGGTGCCAGTGGGTAACTTCTCCAGTGTAACACCAGGGCAGGACACATGGGCCACCTGACTCGAGAAGGACTTTGTCATCAGGGAGGATACAGGAGGCTGAGACATCAGAATCAAAAGTAAGGGGCTTTGTTGGCAAGGCCGGTGGTGCTGAACACCGGCGTGGCCACAGAGGCACTGGTTTCAAACCCAGTTCTGATGCCACGTGAACTAGCAGCCCTCTGGGCGCCCGGCAGCAGCGCGGACTCGCCCAGCTCCGGAGTTGGGCCTGGCGGGCCCACTTCCCCCTGGGGCCAGCCTTGCGACCCAAGTGCCCACAGAGTAGTGAGCAGAGAGCCTGGGCTGTGGGAGCCCCCAGTGAGGACACTGCTGCCGCCATGAACCCCGAGAGAACCCAGGCCTGTCGTGAGGAATGGGGAACAGTGGGGACCAAAGCCTGCCCCCCCAGAGGGCTCTACTAGGCAGAGCGCCAAGTGGTCCCCTCATTGTGCCTGCTGTGCCCAGGCTTTGGGGCTAGAGCAGGGGACAAAATTGATGAGAGGCTGCCTGCCCTGGAGGCAGTGAGGAAAACGAAGCATCAAGCATTTAGTGATGATGGGCCATGAAGAACAACGAAGGGGGCAGGTGAGGAGGCGGGTGACACGGTGGCGGGAAGGCCCTCTGAGCACAGAGAGCAGTGAGGCAGGCAGTGGAGGTGGGGAGCGGCAGACACCTGGGGGAAGAGCGAACCTGGTTCCTGGCGAGGCTCCTGGGGGGGGCAGGAGGTCTCATCACGGGATGGGGCTTCCTGCACGGGAGTGAGCTTGACTGGGGGTGTTGGGGGCGGGGGGTTCAGAGTGGAGCCAGGTTCCTCACAGGTTAGGGTCACTTGCCACCTTAGCGCAGTTTCTGGGCCTCAGCACTATTGATCTTGGGGCTGCATAATTCTTTGCGGGGAGCGGGGGAAGGTGCCGTTCTGTGTGCAGCAGCATGCTGAATAGTACCCTTGGCCTCCACACACTGGCAGCCAGCAGCAGGCCCCAGTTGTGACAACCAGATGTCCTCTGGGGGGACAGTGCCTTCCTGGGTGAGAACCAGTGCCTTGACAATGTGGGCCCTAGCATTAGGACGTCACACCTGCCAGCTTTTCAAGAGAAACCAGAAGTTTTATGTAAAATCTCTGATTTGGAAAATGTCGCCTTTTGTTGGAAGCCCTGGGAGACCCAACGTCCCCTTCAAGGAAGGGTCAGCTGGGGCTCGGAGCTGTGGCCTGTGGCCTCCAACTGTGGGGCCTCGTCCCCTGCTTCTCTGGAGGGCGAGGAGCAGTGGTGGGGACTGGGGCCCAGGCAGAGCCAGCCCCTGACAGCGCCCTCCTTCCACAGCGCGGTGGACGATAACCCCGACTTCGACAATCTGGACATCGTGGCTCGGGATGAGGAGGAGAGGTACTTCGATGAGGAGGAGCCTGAGGATGCGCCCAGCCCAGAGCCAGACGGGGACTGACGGCCCAGCCACCCACCCTGTCCCGGCCCAAATGAGGCAGCTGGTGGGAGGCTGGCTCAGAGACTTGCTTCAGGGACCCCGTGCAGCCGCCCACACCGCCGGCCTCCCTCTGGGTCTGGTCCCATCTGAGGCTGCCCCTCCGCCCGTGTCTGCAGCTCTCGGCCCACCCCCCCGCCCCTCCCAATCCTGCCCTGCCTCCCCGTTTTCACTGCCAGCTCTGGTCTTCAGTCGTTCCGTCACTTTCTCCCTGCCTTTCTGTGTCCTGCTTTCCGAGTCTCCCTCTCTCCACCTCATTCTGTTTCCTCTCGGCCTTTCTGTTTCTCCCCCTTTCTCTGTGCCTTGGCCTCCGCCCCCACTGCAGGGCGAAGGTCCTTCCCTGACAAGGCAGCAGGACTCTGTGGCTGGAGCCAGCCAGGCTGACACCGGTACCCAACTTGGGGTCGGGCTGGCCCTTGGGACCCAGAGCAGCTCACTGTCTGCCCTCCCGGTCCTGGCCTCAGTCCTTTACCTGTCCCCTTTGTGCTGAGTGCTCCTTGCCTCTAAGTTCCCTTCCATCCTTCAGCCTCGTGGGCCTGTGGTTCTCCCCGCCAGTCCTTTTCTATCTCCCAGCCCCTGTGGCGTCCCGGTCTCAGCCTTTATCACTCTGGGTTTCAGTGTCAGCTCCAGTGTGCCCCCTGAGTGGGACCTCGCTGCAGGCGGGGGTAAGACCAGAGGTGGCCACAGGTGTCACCTCTCCATCGGGACCTTGGCCTGGGAGGAGTGGGCAGGGGCACGCTGGGTATCGTGGGCCTGCCAGCTTGGGTGTGGGGGGAGGGGTGTAGGGGAGGGGAGCTCTCCCCTTACAGCCCATGGCCCCCCTCTGCCCAGCCACAGTTTTCCCTTCATTCACTTCCTTTGCCTCCCTCTCCCTGTCCTGTTTACACTCCCCAAATACTCACAGGCTGTTATCATGGGTCCTGAGTCATCCCACACACACAGGCTGCCCCTCGTCTCTGCCCCAGCCAGCCACAGGGCCCGCCCCACGGAGCCCCCTGCCTCCCCAGGCTAATGAGAGCCAGATGGCCGCCTGGTGACTCAGCCACTGGCCTGTGGGAACCCAGGCGTCCCGCCTTCCCATGCCCCCACACCCAGCTCGTGCTCCCCTAGTAGACACACGGAAAAGGGTTGTCTGCGGGAGGGCACGGCCAGGGGTCGGGGAGGCGGGGCGCATCGGGGACTAGGTCCTGGGCACTGCAGCGACAGCATCCTTCCCCATCCGAGCCTGAGGGGCCTCCAGGCTGCCTCCAACCATGAGGTCCAGAGTGAGCAGAGATCCCAAGGCCTCCTGGCGCCCCTGACTCTTGACCCCTGGGTCTCAGATCTGCCCTCTGGGTCAACCAGAATTAGAGCCAGACACAGAAAGTGAAAGCTACAAGGGGCCAAGGGACATTCAGGCTGTTCAGTGAGACTTCAGAAAAGGAAAGTTGTGGTATCTGAGCAGTTTTACTTTGTGCCAGGCTCCAGCAAGGTGCCTGCGGCTACGCCAAATCCCCCAGACGTCCCTTCAAACTGGGGACTCAGCTCGTAGAGGGGACTGGGAAGGAAGGTGGATGTTCAGGTCTAGAAGCACAAATCCGAGAGAGAGAGAGAGCTCTCTAGGGCCCGCCTGCCAGCTGCCAGGCCCCTCAGGGTGGGCAGGTGACACAGACGTCCTCAGATGGGGAAGGGGAAGAGCTAGCTGTTGGTAACAGCAGCTAATGGTCTGGGGGCCCTCCTCTGGCACCAGGCCATCCACGCAGATGTGACGGAGCCGTCCTGGTGGAGAAGGCAGCGCTTGAGTCAGACGTCACAGGGTCCTGGGGGCTGCGTGCTATCACTACTGATAACCCACCTCCCCAAGGAGGCCCAGCGTGAGAGCCAGGCAGGTCACAGGAGAGACCCTCGTCTCCTGGGACTTGTGCTCGGCACTCCAGCTGTGAGCACACCCATGGTACGGGCATCAGTGCACGTTTCTCGCCAGTCTGTCATTCAGTCATTAAATTTGTGATATACTTTGCCATACATAGATTTGTTTGTTTACTTTAGGTGATGAGGGACCGCAGCTGAGTAAGAATTAGGGTGAGTCAGATGGTGAGGCGGGAGCGTCAGTGTCAGTAGCTGAGACGGAGGTGGAGCTGGTCAGGAGGGACGAGGAGAGACCCGCCCCCCAGGTCACAGCCGCAGCGCAGCCGAGACCTGGAGGTGCCTGAGTGGCCTGTCCTTCGCTCCCAGGTCGGGTTGGGGTGGGTGGAGAGGCTGAGTCAGGGAGGGAGGGCCCTGGCGGGGAGAGCCCCTCCTGGCACATCCGGCCCCCACCCCCGGTCTCCTGTCTGTCCTGCTAGCCGCCGCCCCCACTCCTTACCCCCCACGTGTGACACCTCTGTAGGTCCTGCCAAAGCTGACACGGAGGGCTCCCCACCCCTCTCCTCCTCTGCCCGCCGCCCCTGCCCTTTGTCCGCTTCTCCTTCCTCTTCCCCCCACGCTCCTCTCTGTCACCCGTTCAGTGTCTGCACCTCTGACTGTTGATGTCTGCCTGCAGTCCCGCTGTCCCTCCTCATTCTTCCGGGGCCCTGCTTCCTCTCTCCCTCGTAGGTCCCTGCATCTTGAGCCTGAGTTTCTGGCACTGTCTGGTGACCCCATTTCCCCTGCCTTTCTGTCGGGGCCTCCCCTCACTGTCACTCTGCTCCTCTTCACCCTCATTTTTTCCTGTTCCTCTCCCTGCCGTCTCTGTTGGCCCGGCCCCCTCACCCCATCTCGGTCTCTGTCCCCTTTTCTTTGGCTCCCAAATCCTGGGAAGCCCAGAGGGGATGTCCAGGTTAGAGGTTCACTGGTGGCCCCTGGGAGCCCAGAAGCGGAGGTCGCCTTCCCCGGCAGAATGGGGGCGGGAAGGGGCAGTGAGGCTGTGGCCTGTCTGGCCAGAAGGAAGTGTCTGTGCTGTGGCCTGGTCACCCCCCCCCCCAAACCGGCCCCAGGACCTGCTGGGCGGCCGCCGCCCCCAGACCGGGACAGAGTAAACACCGCTGCCGGCAGCCCGGGATATTTATACCGAGGGCTGGGCGCGGGTCCAGTGCCCACCGCAGCCCCTGCCCTGCCCTGCCCTGCCCTGCCCGCCACAGCCAGCCCCAAGCCAGCGTGGCACCAGTCGGCGAGGGGATATGCCGCAGATGTGGCCTCCACTCAGCATGGAGGCCACCAGGCGCACTGCCCAGGATGCCAGTGGCTTCATGAGGACTCATGATGCCCCCTCACTGGGAAACACCAGCACAAAATGTGTGCACACACCCCACTGAGAGCTCAAACACCCCCAAGGGGATCACAAAACAGAACCCCCAACTGCTCACACACTGAAGCCACCAGCCCGATGCAGACGCTTGCACCTGCTTGCAGAGGCTATGCACACCAGTCCCCGAGATGGACGCGCGCACACACACACACACACACACACACACACATTGGGAGTGACAACAAGCAGGCTAGACACACCTCGTGGACACGTGCTCAGAACGCCAGACACACGATGGTCACAGTGTAGCCCAGGAACAGGTCTCCCGCAGATGCTGGGACCTGTCACCCACACGGGAAACAAAGCTCTTGTGAGAAAACACTGCCTCCTGGAAACACCTTTCTCACAGACGCACAAACATACACAGAGGACACCCCCGTTTCAAGTCAAACACTAGGGATGTGCAACTCACACCTGTAGGAGAGCAGCAAAAATATTAAGAAAAAATTCAGGCACATCAGATGCCCCAAGCACACGACCCACTTTGCACATAGACCTCCCAAGTCACATGTGTCAGGACCCAGAGCCCAGGGAGCACACCAACTTGTGCAGCAGGTACACACACCAGGAGCAGGGCAGTCACCTACACACGCATTTGAACATGCTGGAAATTCGCAACAAAGCCTTCAGGTACCCAGCTGGTGTGTAAAGAGACCCCTGTGCTTGACACATACAACTCGCACCGCAGAGCTTGGGGACACACGCACAAAGGTGTCCTAAACCGAGACTAACAGGAGGTCTAGAGGTTTAGAGGACCGGGCTGTTGTCTGTGTGTGTGTGCCTCTCTCTCTGTCTCTCTCACCCACTGACCCTAGGCCCAGGCCTGTCTGGGGGAGGGGCAGGAAGGCCTGAGCTGGCCTCCCCCAGCCCTGCTTCCTGCCCTGTGGGGGCTGGATAGGAAGCCGGGGCTCCAGCCGGAACCCAGGCTCCCCCCACAACTTCCCGGCTTGCCCAGAGGCAGGGGAGGGGAGCAGGGGCCCCCTGAACCCCCCAGTCTGGCCCATGCGGCTGGTTGGGAGCCTGAGCTGCCTTGTCCCTCCGGTTCCCAGCCACCCTGGGGAGCAGGGGGAGGGCAGGAGCAGTGCTCATGTGGTGCAAAGGTGCTGAGCCTGCAAGTTTCCTTCCAGGCGGCAGGCAGGTGGGCGGGTGTGTCACGAGGGCGTGGCCAGCGCTCGGGCACCAGGAGTGTGACTGAATCCTAGTACACAGCCAGGACTTGTCCTGGGGCCCAGGCACGAGCTGGGCGTGTGAGGGCCGAGACCCTGGGGGTGTGTCCGGGTGTGTGGGACTGCTCCGTCTGGGACCAGGGGCGTGACCGTGTGTCTGGCTATGACGGGCTGGCTGCTGCCTGCCAGGTCACGTGGGACACCACAGGCCTGAGTGTGTGGGGCCGTGAAATGTCAGAGCGAGTGGGCACGACCGCCTGGCAGGCTGTGCGATCGAGACGTGTCAGGTCTCTGTGTGTGGTGTGTGCCCAGGGGGACAGACGGGTCAGGTCATGTGTGTGCGTTTGTTTGTGCCTGTGACTGACCCCAGCCGCAGAGGATGTTTGTGTAACTGCTGATGGGTCCCTGCCAGAGGCTCTGTTTCATTTCCTCATGCTGTGAGGGGCTGGGGGGGGGGGGGGGGGGCGGTGGCACTGTCTCTCAATCTTTGGTGTGTGGTGGCTGTGAGCTTGACCCTACAGACTGTGTTTGTGTGAGTGTGTCTTGCCATGTCCCTACTAAAGTCTCTGCTTATGTGGGGTCCCAGGGAAGCTCCAGGCCAGGCTGTGTGGGTGTAATGGGGTGGCACTCGGCGGCTGTGCCTGCTGCCAGGTGTCCTGCAGGAGTTTCGGTGTGCTCACCATGGCTCCGAGAGGTCAGTGTGTTTGCGTGGCTGTGGGACACTGTCCGTACTTCAACCCCTGTGTGTGAATATGTACCACGGGGCTGCGGTAGGTCACGGTGTCCTTTCAGATGTCTTCACACAGGAGGCCAGTGACAATGGCTCCCTGTCCTTGCATAATGAGCACCTCCTTCTCCCACCCCACCCCACCCTACCTTCTGTGGCTCCCAGACCTGTGGCAGGAGGAGTAATGCCACTGACACCCTGGGCTGGGTGGGAAGGACCCCAGGGCCCACTCACCCAGACCTAGTGCTGTGCATAGGCAAACGAGCCTCACCCCCACACAGCCCTCCCCCAGGGCCCCTGTGGGCAAGGGAGCAGTTCAGGGCCCTGGACCTGGGAAGGGGAGGGAGAGATGGAGGAATTGAAACCCGGGAGGAAGAGGGGAAACCAACAGCCTAGAGAAAGAGGAACCAGGGAGAAGGCACCAGCAAGACCATAGCAGATGGGAAGAAACGAGGCCCAGAGGAAAGCCCACCCTGGTGCAGGCACCAGCGCCTCTAGCCTGAACCATGTTCTCCCTATCGATCTACTGTCAGCCGTCAGCCAGTTGGATCCTCTGAGCACCTTAGTGAGATTGTACCCCTCCTCTACATGGAACCCTGCCATGGCTGCCATCTTCCCCCAAGTGCAGGTTCTCACAGGTTCCCACACCCTTCAGGGCCCATGCGGTCTGGGAAGGGGTCAGGTCAGCACCAGTGCCAAGCTCCCTAACTCCTGCTGCCTGGTTGGAGTCCCCTCTCTGCTGCTTGTGTTGCTAGCTAACAAGTAACCTTTCTGTGCCTCGGTATTCCCACCTATAACGTGGTCTCTATAGCAGCAGTTGGCAGGGTTTTTCTATAAAGGGCCAGATAGCAAATATTTTTTTATTTTGCATAGTTTCTACTTGACCTGGGCCTTGTAGCAGTAAAACAGCCCAAGATGATCCGATTCACGGCTGTGCTCCAATAAGTCTTTATTTACAGAAACAGGCATCGGGTCAGAATTTGCCTGCAGGCCACGGTTTGTCAGCCCCTGCCTCTGCTGTGCTGTGGGGGGAATACAGTGAGCTGGTAGATTCATACCTGGCATGGAGGATTGTTATTACTCTCTGGCCTGGGAGTGTAACCATCTGACTCAGCTCCCAACACCCTTACCCTCGCCCCTCCCTTCCAACCACTCTGGCCTGTTCCTTCCTCCCTCACCCCAAGTTTCTCCTCACTTCCAGACCTTTTATTCCTCCTACCAAGAACACTCTCCCCTGAGCTGTCTTCAAGTCCCAAATGCCACCTCCTCCAAGAAGCCCTCCCTCCTCCCTCCCTCACTCCATCCTGCTTTCCTGTCTTCATGCCACCCACTCACCATGTCAGTCTCTTCCCCAGAAAGCAGGTTCCTGGTGGGCAGGAACTATTCCCTTAACTCCTCTGGGCTTCAAGTTTCCTCACCTTTAAAGTGGGCGTTATTAGAGTTCCCAGTGTCTCAGAGCTTTGTTATGGTGATTGAATGAGTTAATTAACATAGGCACTTAGAACAAGACCCAAGGTGCTCAATAAATAAATCTAATGTTTACCAGGAGTGCATGCAACATAAGAAGTGCTTAGTAAGTGTCTGAGGAGGGGCAGATGAATGGTGGAGAGAGACTGGAGGAGGCAGGTGGAGCCGGAGTCCCGAAACGGTAGTGAGAGACCTGGCCAGGCGCCCAATGACACAGAGACCCCTAGTCTTCTCTCCACCTTTAATGGGCCCCCTGGTGTGCTTGGGGTGGACGATGTCCTTAAATACAGCCCGGCGTGGCGGGCAGGGGTCGGGGCCGGGCCTGCCGGTGGGCGGGGCCTGGGGGCAGGGCCTCAGCTGCACTTGCAGGAGCGCACGATCATGTTTGACAGTTGCTCCACCTTGGGCTTGCGGCCCACGTAGTACACGATGGGCAGCGGCTCCAGCGCCTGCGGCACACAGCAGGGCGCTGCCGACGCGCCCGGGTTGTGCTGGTTGTACAGGGCCAGGACCTGAGGGCGGGAGGGCGGGGTCAGGGCCGAGGTCGGAGCACAGTGCCCCCACCCTACCAGTCGCCCCCTATCTCCCTAGTCTCATCTCACCAGTTAGGTCTAAATCTCTGCCTCTCCCCATTTCACGCTCTTGGCTTGTACCTCAATCTTTCGGTCTAATTTCATCTTCTTAACTCTATCTGTATCAACCGGTGCTCTCCTGCTTTTTTCTATCTTGTTCTGCCTCTGGGTTTCTCTTTGTCCCTCCAACTCCTCACTTGTCCCCTCACCCCCTACTGGTTACTCTGTCCCCACGGGTCTGGCCATATCTCGATCTCCCTCTGCGCCCTGTGTCTCTACCTGCGCAGACCCAGTCTGTAGCTCCTCTCCCATCTCTTTATCACCCCCTCCTCCAGTCTCCCGGTCTCTCCCTTTTTCTCTTTCTCTCCTCATTTTATCTCCAGTTGCATCTCTCTCCCTCCTCTCCCTCCATCCCTGTTCCCTCCAGCCCGTCGGCCAGACGCACCTTGCTGTACTGTGTGTCCAGGCTCCAAATGTAGGGGCAGGGCCCCAGGCAGAAGTTGGCGTGGTAGCCCTTGGGCTCGTGGATCCATTTCCAGCCCAGATCCTTGCGGAAGTCAATGTAGAGCTGCCGCACGCAGCAGTTTTTCTCCGTGGAGCTGCGGGCATGGGTGAGGAACCAGGTCAGGAGGACAGAGGGGCCCAGGTGAGCTGGCCATGCCCCTTCTCCCCACAGGGGTGTGTATGCGTGTGAGAGAGAGAGAGTCCCTGCCCCAGCGCCATCCCCACCTTGGTCTCCCTTGTGCCCCTGTGATAACAACAGCAACAGTACTGATAATCACCGTCGCTGATGGAGCCCAAGCACTTCCTCTGGTCAAGCACTGTGCTCAGAGCATCATAACAAACTATCTCATGTGATGCTCAAAACAAGCCCAAAAGAAGCCCAGTGACCATCCAAGAGGAACATCTACACACTGGGACATAAAAAGCACAGTGTAGCCCTGGCTGCTGTAGGTCAGTGGACTGAGCATGGGCTGCGAACCAAAGGATTGCTGGTTTGATTCCCAGTCAGGGCACATGCCTGGATTGCAGGCCAGGTTCCCAGTAGAGGGTGCATGAAAGGCAACCACACATCAATGTTTCTCTTCCTCTCTTTCTCCCTCCCTTCTCCTCTCTCTAAAAATAAAATATATTTTTTCTTAAAGAAGCATAGTGCAGCTCCATATGTACTGATATTTCCATGTGTGCAAATGTTTACTGAACTATTGTGTGCTGGGCCGGGGTCTACAGGGGACTCAGCACACATAAAACAGACAGAAACCCTGCCCTCTGGGGCCACATTCGAGAGCCTGTCATGTTGCTCCTCTGCTCCAAAGTGGCTCCGCCTCAGTAAGGACAAATACCAGAAGCCTTTGTCATGAACCACAAGCCACTACTGGATCAGACTAATCTCACTCCCTCTCCATTCTCACTCCAGCCACACTGGTGTCCTCACTGTTCCTCAAACAGTCCCATCCCAGGGGCTTTGCACTTGCTGTTCCCTCTGGCTTGCTATTCCCACAGATGCCTGCCCTGGCTTGTTTCTTCACGTCCTCTAAATGTTTGCTCAAATGACCTCCACTCAGGGAGCCTCACTCCTAGAACACTGCCTGGCATGCAGCAGCTGCCCAACAAATAGTGAAACAAATGAATGTCATCTCTTCAGAGAGTCCTTCCTGGACCATCTGATCAAAAAAAAACCCATCTAAATACAATTCCATTCAGTGTAGCAAAAGCATTGCAGGTATGCAAGAAAACATGAAAATGTCTGGTCCTGACTGGTGTGGCCCACTGGGTTGGGCATCTTCCCACAAACTGACAGGTCCCTTGTTTGAGCCCAGTCGGGGCACATGCCTGGGTTGCCGGCCAGGTCCCCAGATGGAGGTGTGCAAGAGGCAAGCAATGATGTGTCTCTCCCTTTCTTTCTCGCTCTCTTCCCCTCTCTCCAAAAATAAATAAAACCTTTTTAAAAATTACTGTATTTGAAGTAGGACAAAATCTTAAAACCTGTGGAAGCTGCATGAGAGTTCATTATTCTACGCTAGTTGCTTTTACATACATTTCAAATTTTTCATAATGAAAATCAGAATAGGAAAAATAGTCTCCAATACCTTTCTTTCTGTCTCTTTTTTCTGATTTAGTTTCCTTCTTAGAACTTATAGCCACCTGCTCTTTTATTTGTTAGAGACTGATTTGCTTATCTATTCATTATCTGCCTTCCTCTGAGGACAGGACATTTTTCTTTTCTTTTTTAAAGATTTTATTTATTTATTCTTAGCGAGAAGAGAAGGGAGGGAGGGAGAGAAACATTGATTGGTTGCGTCTCACACACCCCAAACTGAGGACCTGGCCGGGAATCAAACCTGCAACCATCCAGTTCGCAGGCCGGTGCTCAGTCCAGAACCACACCAGCCAAGGCAGGACAGGCCTTTTTTTCTCTTTTGTCCTCTAATGTATCTCTGGTGCCTACAGCAGTGCCTGGCACACCGTAGGCACCCTGCAAATATTGGATGTATAAATCCATTGCTCAATGTGTTAGATTTTTTTTAAGCACATTGGAGAATAGTGGTGTATAAGATGCTACCATTCTGGACTTGTAATCTCTGTCCTTTGTTCAGATCCAGAGACCAGTCCTCCAGAGCTGGGGCCCAGGCTTCTGCTTGTTTGAAAGGACCTGGGCATTAATGGCCCCTGGGGCCATGGCTGAGATGGGCAGGGAGTTGGCTAAATAGCTTCCTGCAGCCAAGAACACGATATATTCCACGGCTGTAACATGTGAAAGAAACACTATGCAAAGCTGAAGGTACAGTATAATCCGAATTCTATTTTGCATAAAGCAAATGGAAATATATTAAAATGTTGATGGTGACTTTTTATTTGTGGCATGATGGTTAATATTGTTTGTATTTCTACTTCTATGACATTTGCATTTAGCATGATGGATGATGTCCTTCTGTCTTTTCCAAATTCGTAACAGTGAATATGTGTTACTTTTAGAATCAGAAAAGAAATTAAAAGAATGAAAATGCAGCCCTTCACCCCCACCTCTGCCCCACCAAACAAGACTACCATTTGGACTAAATAAATAAACACATAAAAGTGCCTCATACAGATACTCTCTGGAAGGAGACACAAACATAATAAAAGTGGACACTTCTTCAGAGAGAGTTTGGGGGTCAGAGCTGGAGGTTCTCTGAGATTCTTTCTAGGCTGGGTCCATGTGCTTGTATTTATCTATTCACACAGTAATCAACAGAGAATTCATCAAGAAATTTCAAAACCCTGTGAGGCGAGCCTTCTTATTATTCCCATTTTTAAGTTATTTGTTATTGATTGATTTGAGATAGATAGAGGGAAAGGAGAGAGGGAGAGGAAGAGAAAGAAACATTGATTTCCTGTATGTGCCCTGACCAGGGATTGAACTCGCAACCCTGGTGTACTGGAATGATGTTCTAACCAGCTGAGCACCTGGCCAGGGCTATTATTCCCATCTGAAGGATGAAAAGCTGAGCCTCACATCAGAAGGATGTTGCCTGCTCACATACAGTGTGTAAGGGGTGGAGTCAGGTTCTCAGCCCAGTTCACAGCCAACTTTGTGCCGCCCCAGAGCTTGTGGCCTCAGTGGCCCAGAACAATCGCGTCAACTCACAAGAGGAGAAAGACATGATAACACGGATCTCCTGGGGCAAGATCTTTCTAAGAGCCACAGAGACCTGAGAAGGGAATGAGGAAACTGAGCTCCTTCAGCTCTGCCATTCCCTCAGTTTCCCCATCAAAGATGCAGAGGACATTGAATCAAATAAGGCATCCATATCCTATGGCCCAAGGAAGCCTGTGTACAGGCTTAGGGAGGGTCCTGAGGCCCCCAGACCATATGCACATATATGTGTACATATGCACATACTTCTGGGGGAAAAGGTTCCTGGCTTTTGGTGTCTCAAGGGGGTCCTGGACCCACAGAAGTGGAAGACCCACTGTCCAGAATAAGCTTTCATTTCTGGTCCAATTCTGGCTGAGGTTCTGAGGTTCTGAGATTTAAATAGTCTGTGATTCTATTATCCAACTCAGCTATTCTCCACATGGGGTCCAGTAGCAGCATCACCTGGGAACTTAGGGGGAATGCAAATTCACGGGCTCTGCCCCAGACTTCCTGAACCAGAAACTGGGGGCGGGGTGGGACAGTGCAGGCCAGATTTAACAGGCCTGCCAAGTGACCCCCAGGCACTTGCACTTCGGGGGCTTGTTGCATCCCAGGCTCTGCAGAGCTCTCCCCCATCCAGTCCGCCCATCAGGGCCCAACAGGACCTGAGGAGCACAAGAAGCCCACGTGGGGCCCCAGGGCAGGCCGAGGGGTGTCCCATTCACTGTGGATGCTGGTGAGGGGGTCAGGGAAGCTCCCCAGTGGAGATGGGGTTCGAGCTAAGAGCAACAAGACGGTGTGTGGACCTCAAGCATGCACAAGAGCAGAGCACATTCCACTGAGCCCTCACATCTCTATCACCCAGCTTCAACACTCATCAAAGCATGCCTAACCTCACTGTACGCCAGGGGGCCCACAACACCCGGGACTGATTTATAAAAATTTGCTTAGTGCTTCTGCCATTTTTTTGTTTCACTTTTTCCACTGTGGCAAACCGTTTCCCTCTGAGAACTTTTTTTCATCCAGGGGAACCAAAAAAGTTGCTCAGGGTAAGATCAGGTGAATAGGGAGGGTGGGGCACAGGGGTCCCGCTGTTTTGGTCAAAAACTGCTAAACACTCAGCACGGTGTGGGCAGGTGCGCTCATAAATTACACATGGTGAAATGGGCAAACGAGGTGAAAGAATCTTCAAGAAAATTCAGTAAAGCCGAACGCAGCCTCTCACAACAATGCCAGCTGATGCACTGTCACAGATGGGTTCCTCGAACGCTGACCCAGTAGGGGAAGCCTGCACTGCAAGGGGCCACCCTCCAGAAGATAATTCCGTTTTGGGGTTTTTTTTGGTCCTGCCTCGTATCACTATCCCTGCCCTACTTCCTCTCTCCCATATCATTTCACCCATAAATATTTCCATGTGTATCTCCAAGAAATTTCAGGACTATTTTAAAACATAACCGCAATACCACATTACAAAAGTAACAGTAATCCCTTGATATCATCAAATATCTAGTTAGAGTTCACGTTTCCCCAACTGTCTCATAAACATCTTTTCTTTTTTGAGTCTGTACAAATAAAGATCCAAATAAGGTCCACACATCGCAGTCGGTCAATACACCCCTCAAGATCCCGTTTACAATCCACAGAACCGTCTTTCTGTCTGTTTCCTGCCTTTGCATTGTATTTGTTGAAGACGAGACAGGCTTCCCGAAGTCCTGAAGCCTCTAGCAGCGCGCCTGTGGCGGTGTTTAACATGGCCCACCATCCCTCTATTTCTGGAAAATTGTTAGTCAGATCTACCATCTTGATCAGCTCAGGATCAACTTTTTTTGCAAGATTTCCAAGGTGAGATTGTGTCCCTCTCAACAGAGGCTCACATGGCTGGCTGGCTGCCTGTCTTTGCACAGTTACTAGCTGTTAGCACCCAGGACCTCAGTCTGTTCCTCATTCATAGAGTGGCTGGGTGGAGGGTAGGGTCTGGGAGGAGCTTAGGAGAAAAGCTGACTTTCCACCTGAGGAGCAGCATGTGACAAAGCCCAGAGGCACCATCAAAATATTAAGCAAGGGAGGGACAGGGTCGGATTATCATTCTAAATTTGCAATATTCTAACTCTTAATTTTAACATTCTAGCAATCCAACTTTTCAACTTTCTTAGACTGCAAGATACCAGCATCTGAAGATTCTAACACTCCAACAGCATTTTCAGCTTTCTAGGAGTCCCACATTCCAGCTCTCGAGGATCTTGGCATTCCTGAATTCCAATATTTCAACACGACATTCCAACATTCCACAGTTCTGAGCCTATCACTCAAGAGGTCCAAGCTTCCGCTTTCTAAGATCCCAGCCTTCCAAGAATGTAGCATTCTGACACTGAGCCCCAACTCTCTAGGATACCAACATTCTGCCTTCCTCCAACTCTACTTGTGAGTGCTAGTATTTTCACACGTGATTCTACCATTCTGAGCGGAAGACTCAAGGACTCCAATCTGCCAACACTGGAGACTCCAGCCTGTCGATGGTACAGGAACCCAGTAAGGGCAACCTTCCAATCCCAAATTCCCAAATGAGGATCTCAGCACTCTTTGAGTCCAACACTGTCAAGTTTCAACAATTAACAGTGAATTCTAGCATCCTGGAATCCCAACATTCTAGGACTTCAACCTGTCAATAATACCAAAATTGAACACTGTGGCCTCCCAACATTGAACTCCCATTCTCAGCGCTCAACATTCTAATAGTCTCTGACTCCCACACTCCAGCAAGAGAACCACCTGATCTCAACCTTCTAGGACTCCCAGGTCACACATGCCTGCATTCTAGGACTCAAACCTCTTCCTCTGAGCTTTCCAGGCCCAAGGAGATGCCAGCCCAAGCAAGCACAGAACTGGCCAGGCGCCCACCCTGCAGTGCTGCCTCAGGTCCCCCTAGGCTGGAAGGCCTCGGTCTTCACCTGAAGCAGTAGTTGGTGTCCAGGGCTCGGCGGTGCCGGGGGCTGTGCAGGTGCTGGGCTCTCTCCAGTGGGGTGGCCATGAGAAGCAGGAAGGGCCGGTTTATGCCATGAATGGTGGCCAGGTCACCCCGGCGGCCGTAACTGATTCCTGTTTGAGTTTGGGAGCCAGCAGGTGGGGGGTGGAGAGACATACACACTCTCAGATGGTGAATGGGCGATGGGCAGGGGGTGGAGGCTGGACACACACACACACACTGCACATGGTGCCAGGACAGAGGGGTGGGCCTCACCATTGATTTCCACATGGAGTGTGTCATCTTTGCTGTCACAGGAGCAATGGGCACTGAGGCGAAAGCCCTCGATTTCGCCTGTAGGAGTGAGGACAGGGGAGCCAGTGTGAGGCTGTGGCTCACCAAGCTCCTGGAGGAGAAGGAAGAAGCAAATCCCTGGGGACTCCTTCCTGACCCTCTTCCTGCACCTTCTTGCTCCAGTTCTTTGCCTTGCTGCCTCCTCCTCTACCTTCAGGTCTCAGAGCAAATGTCACCTCCTCCAAGAAGCCCTCCAGGATGCAGGCCCCACTCCCACTGTGACATCACCTTATTTTCTCCATAACACTGACCCTCTGGTTCCTTTGTATTTGGCTATTTATTTCCTACATTGTTCTCAGGGGAGAGCAGGATGAACAGGGGCAGGGATCCTTGTTTTGTTGTTCCCTACAAGCCTGGCCCACCATCATAAAAACAAACCCCTACAAAGTGCAGGAGTGTACACGGGGTACAGGCCTGTCCTTAACACTCTGTGGGCACTACCCCCTTTAATCCTCACCAAAGCCACCCATTTTCCAGGAGACGGTGCCCAGGTGCACAGAGAGGGGGTGGCCTACCCAAAGTGGGAAAAGGCAGGGCTGGGATGAACACACAGTCTAGCCTCTTAAATGAATGAGTGGATTTTCTAAGCTGCCTACCATGTGCTGGACCCTGTACTGAGTGCTCTGGACTCAGCAATACCAAGACAGGCCTTTGTCCAGTGGCCCCAGCTACTCTCCCAGGGCCCTGCTCCCTAACCCCCATCTTTCCATCGGGCCAAACCAGCACTCATCCCATGAGGCTCAACCCAGTCACCCTGACCCTCGGGAGCCCTCCCAGGCCGCCTCCTCCAGATGGGTTTGGGCATCTGCTCTGGGCCCCCATCCCAGCCCTCATCACTCTGGTCATCACTGCCTGCTAGGACTTTGGCAGCACTATCTGCCCTGCCACACAGGCACAGAGCAGGGACCTTCTAGTGTTTATTGAGCAGCTGCGTAAACAAGGGGGAGATTGGGAAAGGACGTGTGGGCCTGTGGGCTCAGCCAGGACAGGACAGACACCGTCCTCTTCCACAAAGACAGATAGGCTGTGTTGGGCTATTCCCAGAATCAGGGCCAGTGCACATCCTGTCCCTCTGCCTCTAACAGTCTTGTTCCTCCTTCTTTTCTGGGCTGGTTCCACTCATCCCTCAGACATCAGCTCTGATATCCCCTCCTCCAGGAAGCTCTCCTTGATCACAGGTTGTGCAGCCACCTCCTCTGGGCTCCCCATTCCAGGTCTGATCCCTCTGGATCATTACTGCTTGACTTACAGGTCTTTCATCCCCTTCCCCCGCTCCAGCAATGAACCATGAGGGCTGTGAGGGCAAGGATTGGGCTGTTTTTGTCACTGCTGTGTCCCCAGGATCACCCAGCACAGGCCAGGTGCTCAGGAAATGGATCGATCCATTAATCACTCAGGTTTGAGTGTCTGGGGGAGGGCCAGGTCTTGGTTCTTTGGCACCACCATAGGGTAGGGGGTGCTAGGCAGAGTATCCCCAGGACAAACAATGGGGTCGACCCCATTGCAAAATAGGATGGGGCAGACAAGTGGTCCTCACCTCTGTGGCTCAGCCACTGCCGCACAACTCCAGTGACCTCAAAGGACAGCCACTCAGGCGTGTCGCTGGGGGTCAGCAGCTGGTTGCTGAGGTAGCGCCAGGAACTGTTGCTATATTTCTGGGGGATGATGAATGGAAGGAGAGAGATGGTGGGGGGATGCTGCCATGTGGCCCCATGTCCACAGCCTGTACCCCCACTCTATCTGCTCCCCTGAATGGATCTTCAGACAGTCCCTTGGACAGTCCCCTCCCAGACATCCATGCTCTGGGACCCTGCAGGAACAGTGAGCCCTAGGCTGGGAGTCAAGCTACCTGAGCGGCTCAGCCTTGGTCCCTGACCCTTTGGGGCTGTGGAAATTCCTTTTTCTCTTCTCTCTAGGCCTCAGTTTCCTTGCTGGCAAAATGCCAGGTCCCTTTGAGCCTGGACGGCCCACAGTGCTCAGATTTTCTTGCAGACAGCCTGGGCTTCACTCAGCATACTGTTCTGCAAATTTGACACCCTGTATTCTGAGTCTATGATTTCCTAGGGGCCTGTGTTAGAAGTCATTCTGTAACTCCAGGGTTTGGCAGCATCCCAAGAATGACACAGTCCATGAGCCTAAGAAGTTCTAAGAGATTAACATTCTATAAATCCAGGAATCCAGGAGTCCAGAAGCCCAGAAGCTACAGACACCTGACAGCTGTAGAATGACTGACCTCCTGGGGCCGGACGGAACACCCCAGGGGCTGGCAGCATGAAGCTGGGTTCTCTAAGACACCAAGAAGCTAACCTCAGACAAACTTCCCTGCTTGTAAGAGTCTGCCATCTACTGTTGAGTCTAATGTTCCCTGTGACGTGGATTCTAGGCCACTTGGCCTTCTAGAGACTCCAGCCCTTCCAGATGCCCCAGTCCTCCTGAAGACTACACATTTTCCCACAACAGAGCTGTTCAAGAGACCTGTCTGTGATGATGGAAATGTTCTTGATCTGA
The DNA here is from genome assembly GCF_004126475.2 of Phyllostomus discolor. Taxonomy (NCBI): domain Eukaryota; kingdom Metazoa; phylum Chordata; class Mammalia; order Chiroptera; family Phyllostomidae; genus Phyllostomus; species Phyllostomus discolor. The sequence continues at coordinate 8,131,584 of NC_040914.2, forward strand.
GGCATCCAAGACAGCCGCTGACCACATGTGACTACAGCCATTGGAAATATGGCCAGTGAGACTGAGGAACTGAACTTTTGCTTTTATTTAATTGTAATCAACTTCAATGTCCATATGTAACTATAGAAATGGTCCCTGAAAGTATAGTCTTTTAAATGGCCATATGTGACTAGTGGCTTCCGAATGGGACAGAGCAGGTTGAGGAGATTTCAACTGTCAAGAGTCCTGTGCTCTAGAATCCAATTGCTAAGATTCCAGCCTTCTAAGTGGTTAACATTCTAGGGTGCTAGGAGTCTGAAGGTTTCAAAGAGCCCTATGACTCCACAGTCTGCACTTCTCCATCCTTCAGGGTTCATCTGTGTGGACCTTGCAGCCCCCCGTGACCCAGTTGCTGCACCTGGCCCATTCCCCCACCTGGTATAGCTCCACGTGCTGCTCCACTTTCAACTTGTTCCTCAGCAGGCGCAGCTCTGCCCGGGAGAGCAACTGGGGTTCGGGGACTGCTTCCCGGAGCTCCGATGTGTTGAAGAACATATATATGCTGTGTGAGTTAGGCTTGAATGTCTCATAGATTTCTAGGCGGAAGGAGTGGAGAAGCAGAGTGTCAGAGGTGTAGCGGGGGCAGGGGAGCTGATGCAACCCAAATATAAGAGGGTGGGCTCCAGAGCTGACAGCCCTGGGTTGGAATCCGACCCTGACCTTGGGCAAGTGGCTTGCCCTCTATGGGTTTGTTTCTTCTCTGTCAAACTCTTCTCTCCCATCACCTGTAAAGTACAGCTGGCAACAAAGGTATCAGTCTGCTCGCCTGCTCAGACCTCTCCAGCACTTGGAGCCTCAAATGCAACTACATGGCAGTGTACGGTCAAGGGCATTTGAAGCAGACCATGCCTCTGCTGACTTCCAGCTCTGGGACCCTGGCAAGTCACATCCCCTCTCAGAGCCTCAGTTTCCTTCTATTCTTTGAAAAATAGCAACCACTTCAGGCCCCTTGTCTTCCAACTCAGGTTCTCCCAACAGAAGCACTGTGTAACTTTGGACAAGTGAATACCTCTGGGCCAGATTCTCACCTATAAAACCAGAACAGACTGCAGGGTGAGAGTGTGAAGTAAATGAGATGATGCAGATAAAGCACGTAGCACAGCCTGCCCACAGGAGACCCTCTATGGTGTGTGTTAAAGCACTTTGCATTTAAAATTCACAACAACTCTGTGAGGAAGATACTATTATACCTGTTTTATAGGTGGTGAAACTGAAGCAACAAAGAGATCAAGTAATTTGCCCTAAGGTCACATACCTAAGAAGCTGCAGAATGGGGATTCAAACTTAGGCAGTCTGGATCCAGAGACAAATCCTACGCTATGCCACCTCCTAGCTAATGTGATGTCATTATTACTATTACTATCACTATTACTATTATTAATTGCTTCCTCCCTCAACTGGTTAGAAAAGGCAGAGTTCATTCCAGGAAGGAATGGACTGGGGTGGGGGACGGCGAAATTAGGAAGTGTTTTCCAGTCTAGGGAAAGTTTGGGGTTGAGGTTGGGGTTGAGGGGACAGGCTGTGAACTCCTGGATCAAGTGGGGGCATTGGCTTTAGGTCTCTGCAGTGGGGAGGGTGGGAAGTGAAAACAGAGGCAGGATCTGATGAGATCCCCTTCCTGGGACCCCCTTCCTCCACTCCTCCCCACTCTTGCCAGGCCAGTCTCTCCCCTGCAAATAAGCACTATCTTGGCCCAGGGGCTACTCAGCAAGGCTCAGGGATTCTCAGCCTTTAGCACCCCAGAGGAAGGGTAGAGCCTGGGGTGGAGAAACAGGGAAGAGAGAAAGGAGGGGGCAGGGACCCGCGGATGGTGTCAGGGAGAGACTGCAGAGACAGGGGAAGGAAGTGTGGAAGAGAAAGAGAGAAAGGGAGGAAAGGGATGGAGACCACTGCGGATGTGGGAGAGATGCAAAGACAGAGGTGGGAGCCACACGGAGAGAGCCACGTAGGGTTTGGGGGTCGGGTGGAGAGGATAGAAGGTGCAAGTGTTGAATCTCTACAACGAAGGTGAAGCCAGGACGAGAAAGGTGAGGTGAAATGTGGGTGGGGGCGGGCGTTCTTTGGCTGGAGCCATCAACTGGGCAAAGGAATGGGCCGAGGACCCACAAGTCCACCGCCCAATAGGGAAAGTGAAACGAGGGGGAGGGGGACCGCCCCAAGCAAGCCACTGGGCTCCTTGGGACTCCCGGGTCCCCGCGTGGGCGCCAACGGGGCGGGCCCACAGTGGCTCCGCCCGGAACTGGGGTGAAGAGGACGGGAGGCGCAGCCGCCGCGAGGGCGGGGACCGGACCTGCCTCGTCTCGCCCCAGGCTCCCCGCGCGATCCCCGCCCCCGGGGGCACGGAAAGGAAAGGGAAGGGAGGAAGGGCGGGCGAGGCGGCCGGACGCTGGGGTTTCCCCAGCCTCCAGGAGAGGAACTGACACTTTCGGGGTCCAGATTCTCAGCCTTTAGCTCAGCGGGGTCATTCTCCTCCCTTCCGGGCGCGCAGCTCCTCCCCCCGCGCGTGGCACCCACGTGGGGCTTCCTCGCCGCGAGCTTGCAGAGTCGCACCCACCACCTCGCCCCCTGCGGCTCGAGGCCTCACTCAGCCCATTCCCTTCCAGCTTGCGGCGTGAGGGCTCGCTGCGCCCAGCAGAGCGCCGTTTCTCTCTCCTTCACCCCCCTCCAGGTCCACCTTTCCCACGCCTGTCCCCCCTCTCCGTAACACCCCTTCCCACGACCCCAGTGCTCTAGGTTTCTTGGGGGTTGGCTTCCTCCTTGCACGTCCATCTGTGAAAAACCCTGGGCGCCTCACCGAGCATCCCCGGCACCCTCTGCGGTCTCGGCTTATCTCCGGCTAGCTTCTCCCTCCCTACGAACTCGCGCCCCTTTCTTCCCAGCATTTCTCACCCCCTCGCAACCCCTCTCTCTGCATCCCACCTCCAAATCCTGCATGTTCCTCGCGTCCTCTGCAAGCCGGTCCTCTGTCCATTTTCCTGTCACCTCCAAAGGGCCTTGAATGTGGAGGCCGAACTTGATCCTGAGGGCACCCGGGAGCTTCTCCACCTAGCTTTTCCTTCCTTCTTGAATCTTCCTGCCTCAGGACCCCTGAGCTCCGGGTGTGGAGCTCCACTCCTTGCCCAAAACTGGGGTCCTCGCTTCTCCCAAAGCGAGCTCCCTCTCTGCAGGCCCCACCCCACGACCCCTGCACTCGAGTGCTCCCTGGAGCGGAAAGTCTTGTCCTCCCCCTCCCCCGAATTGCTTCGCTCCCTCTAGGGGACTTCCCCCACGATCCCGCATGCTCCTGTTGGCCTCTAGAAGAGGTCCACTTTGCTCACTATCTCCTCCTGTTCAAGACCAGATACTTGGGGGGGAGGAAGCTCAGCTCTATTCTTTTGGGGACCCCTTCCCACGTTCCCGACGCCCCCAGGGGTTCTCTTCCTTCAGCCAGTTTCCCCCTCTGGTAATTTCCTCCCCTGCCCCCAGCACGCCGGCGCCCCCTGGGGGCTCCCCTCCGGGGTCCCCTGCCCCTCGGAGCTCACCGTGGCTGTTTTCCACCATTAGCACACGGGTGACCTCCTTGGCGTAGTAGTCCGTCTCTGGCTCGGGCTCCGGTTCGGCGCTCTCCCCAGCCACCCGGTCGCGGGTACTGTTGTAAAGGGCCAGCACGGCCTCCGGCAGCGGGCCGGGCGGCACCTCCGCCTGGCTTGGGGGGCTGGCGAGCCGTAGCTTGGACAGGATCTGGCCGCGGATTGCCTCGATGCGCTTCCGCTTCACCAGCTCCATGTCGATGGTCTTGCAGGTGGACAGTCCGGCGGCCGGCCGGCCAGGTGTTAGCACTAGTAGCCACAGCAGAGGCAGCAGCAGCGGCAACAGCCGCAGCCCGGAGGGCGGCATGGGGGAGGCAGCGCTCCCGGCACCGCCGAGAGCGCGAGCCAGGTTAGGGTGGGAAAAGGGAGGCCCCACCCCTCCTGGGGCTGAGGGGGTCTTCGGAAGAAAGGTAGGAGGGTCCGGGGGCGGGAGGGAGAGTTGAGGTCTTCAGGGAGAATGCAGGGGAGGCTCTGGTGGGTGGCTTCTGGTTATCCCACGGAAAAACCCGAAATGGGAGCGATCTGGTACCGGAGGTGAGTGGTCCCAAACAGGGGAGCTGAGGCAGGTATGAGAGATTCAGTCAACCGGACCCCGAGGGAGAAGGATCCTTGGATGCGTAGGGGCTCAGAAGAGAGGCTGGGGGTGGGGAGCGTGCAGGGGGATGCGCCCGAAGTCTTCACTCAAGTCTCCGTGGGAATCGGGTTTGCGTTTCCCGAGGGCTGGTCCGGAATGGGGGCGCCTCCGGGACGCCGCGTAGGGGGTCAGGGAGAGAGGAAGCGTCGGAGGCAGTGAGGGGGTAGCGATCTGGGGCCCCCAAGTCCTGTCTCCTCTCCGGGCAGCACCGCGCCAAGCCGTCCCCGAGCCTCCGGCTCCCGGCAGCAGCGGAAAGTCTCAAAACTTTTTTCCTCTTCTCCCAACCAGATCGTCCCTCCTCCCCGCTCCTCCTCCCCCTCCTCCCCACAGTGGCGGCGGCGGCGGCGGCGGGGGCGGTGGCGGCTAGTCGCAGACTCTGGGGCCTCAGGCTGCGCCTTCCTCCGCTCCTGGCCGAGGCCGGCCCCGCGGGTGGCTCCGAGCGGGGGGGGGGGTGCCCCAGAGGGGGCGTCCCCCCTGCCCGGGGCCGTAGGCCTCCCTGTCTAGTGGATCGCGTTGGGAGGAGGGGGTGGGACGACCCGGGGCGCGAAGGGCGGCGGCGCGAGGACCAGCCGCGGCGGCGAGGGGGTTTTGAAGCCGCCCGGCCCCACCCAGGAAGCGCGCGGGGCGGGGGCGGCCCCCAGAGGGAGGGCATGGGGGGGCCGGGCCACCGTCCTCAGCTCGCGTGGGCGGGCTCTGAGGGGGGTCTTTTAAGCCACTGGCACCTCGGCCCCGCCCCACGAACAGGGTGCTGCCTCCTGGCGGCTAAGAGCTACCAAAACGGACGACCCGGATGCATGTGGCTTTGATGGCTGTGCGGAGGTCACCGAGAGAATGCAGACCTGGCGGGGAGGGCTCCATGGGAGGATGGAAACAAAGAGTACATGGGATCAGAGGAGGGGACCCAGAACGGAGGGAGTGGGAGACCGGGGGAGAGGGGCTCAGGGTAAGGGAACGCCCCCAAGGAGAGGAGCTCATAAGAGGTCACGGAGTGGGAAGGGGGTCAGAGCTTGAGGCAAAGGATCGGGGAGGCGAATCTGACAGAAAGTGGGGATCAGGGAATGGAGGATGTCAGTGGAAGGATGGTCAGGTCAGGAATCAGGAAGGCACCCACACCTGTCAGAACAGCTCTCTTTTATTTAGCATTCGATACAGGAGGCAGGCTCCTTCCCAAATCCCTGGGACCCCCACACACTTGCTGCCCCCATTTCACAGATAGGGAAACCGGACTTCAGAGGGACAGCTGGGAGACGAGGTGCTAGCCAGGACAGAAGCCGAGGCATGCCCGACTGGGGTCAGGTCTGGCAGTCTCCAGAGCCCACGCTTCTGACCGCTGTATAAGTCTGCCCCTCATGGGTGTCCAGGGATGTGGATGGGAGCTGTGGAGGCAGTCCTTCAGCATTCCACACCATAGCGGTCAAAGTGTCGCAGCAGCAGGCCCAGGTCAAGGTGCACGGTGCCGCCAGCGGCTGTGTGCAGGCGATAGCGGTCAGCCCCACTGTAGATGGCGTCCCCATGCAGCAGCTGAGGCCCACCGCCCACAAAGGCCCGTGCCAGCTGCTCCCGCCAGCTGCCCAGGGGCCGCCATGTGGGACAGTCCAGCTTGTGGGTGCCTGGACTGCTGGGTACGTGGCAAAAGCCGTAGCCAGCTAGCTGGCAGCGGCCGAAGCTATCCTGGGACCACACCTGGAGATGGAGCCGGGGCCAGCCTGCAAGACAGGAGGGAGAGAGGAATGCGTGCAGCTCCCCATCCTGGGCTCCCACCTCCTTGATCCCCACTAGAGACTCCAGGCTCAGTCCTTTCCTCCCTAGGTTTCTGCCCCAGCCTCCTCTCGGGACTTCCACTCCCACACAGAGGCCAAAGGGATATTTCTGAATCCATGTTCTTCCCCTGCTCAAAACCCTTCCATGGCTCCCTAATGTCCTCAGGATAAAATCCAACTTCAGCATTCAAGGCTCTTTGAAACTAGCCTCTGCTGACTTCCCTCTCTGTGGCCTCCTCTGTGCCCCCATCTCAGGACAGCCTAGCCCAGAGGAGAGTAAGCTCCCTGGGCCTTGTCCTGGACACCTCCCCCATTCCCACCCTCCTGCCCTCTCTGGGCTCAGGGCCTTCCTTCTTGCCCCCTTCAATCCGTCTTCCACCTGGCACCTGGAAGCATCTTTCTCCTCCCATAGGTTTCCTAGTGTCCTAAGAATACAGTTTAGCTCCTTAGCCTGGTAGGCAAAGCCCTTGGAGATCCAGTTCCATTTTGCCTTCCTTTCTGAGCCTCTCTGTGCTAGGCTCTGTCCTAGAAGCTGGGGACACAGAGGTGAACAGAGCAGACCAAAATTCCTGCCTTTGTAGCTGACAACGAACATAGTAAATAAGCAAATTATAGGGTATGTCAGATGGTGATAACTGCTCTGGAGAAAAATAAAGCTAGGTAGGGTGGGGGTGGGATGTAGTTTTAGGGACTGATCAAGAAAATCTTCACTAAGAAGAGGACATTTGAGTGAAGGAAGGAAGAGAGTGGGCCATGAGGACATCTAGGGAAGAGCATTCCCAGCAGAGGGAATAGCCTGTACAAAGGCCCTCCAGTGGAAGCTGCCCAGTGGGGTCTGAAGAATGGAAGGATAATTGCCTGCCTCACCCTCCAATCCTCCACCCATGAGCAGCCAGAGGGAGTTTTAGAAGCAAAATCTGACTTGTCAGTCACCTGTGGTTCCCCCCACTTCAGGGGAGGGCCTCAGCTCTGCAGCCTGGCATTCAAGGCCCTGTATGGCCCATTCCCTGTCCTCTTACCCTCTGCAGTCCTCCTGCTTTCCCTCCATCTTCTAAATGCCCTGGCTCACTTTACCCTTTGAGCTTTCCACACAGACCTCTGCCTTGAACCCTCTTCCTTCCCTCTGCCTTATTAGCTCCCACTGGCCCCTCACAGCAAAGCTCAAACATCCCCTCCTCCAGGAAGCCCTCCTTGAACTCCCCAGCAGAGTCAGGAGCCTCCCATCTCTGGCTCCCATTGCCCCCGAGAATTCCCTATCCCATCCCTGCCCACTCTGGGCTGCCACTGTGTGGGAACAGGTCTGTCTCCCCCATGGGATGGCGAACCCTGTGAGGACAGGGCTGGGGCAGTCTCAATCACTGACATCTCCCAGAAATCACAGGCCAGGCTCAGGGCAGGACTCAGTAAATATTATTTATATTGTTGAAATATATGGCATATTTACCCAGGCTATTTCCTGGAATCCACTGCGTTCCAATGACCCAAATTTTCCACCAGAAAAAGATTTGCTGATACCCTTCCTCCCCCGAATACTCATTTCTCCTCTGAACAGCTGAGGAGCCCTGCCTGAGAAGAGCCAGCAGCCCTGCCTCTCTCTCTCTCTCTCACATAACTCCTCCAGCTTCCTCCTGATTGAGACTCTCTTGGTTTCTCTCTTTGAAAGCCACCTCCCCTCTTCCCCTGGTCCTCTCCTTCCCCTCTCCCCCTCCACCCCTGGCCTCTGGCACACTCTAAAGCCAGCCATGGGAGGCCTCAGCTCAGCCTCTCCAGGGCCAGGCCTGGCTGGAAAAGGGACTCAAAGGGCAGAGAAGCAGGGTCAGGACCAGCCCCACTGGGTGCTGCTAACCCCCGTCCTGTTGGCCTGGCTCAGGGCCCAGGCCAGGAACCCACCTTGGAGACCTTTGGTGGCGAAATGCAGATCAATGGGGTGAGACCAGTAGGCCATGTCCCCTATTTGGGGAGTGTCCACCTGTGTTTGGCCCTCCCGAACACCTGACAGGAGCTTCCACGCTGCCCCTGCAATGAGAACCAGGTCACTGATGGGCAGGGAAGGGTGGGAGGCAGCCATCAGGGAGGGGATGCCACTGTGGCTGTGAGACCCGTTCCTCCTTGGCACTGGGGAACAGGAGATACAAAGCATGGACTCTGGAGCCAGATGTCTGGGTTCAAATACCTGGCATTACTTCTTCCTGCCTGTGCACACTTAGGCAAGTTACCTTTCCCTGCCTCGGTCTCCCCATTGATCAAGTGGGTGTAATAATGCATTCCTTGTTACTTTGTGAGCAGATTAAATGAGTTAATACAGACAAAGTACTTAGAAGAGAGCCTGGGGCACAGTGAGTGCCGGGTAAGTGTCAGGTGTCATAGTTACTATTCTCACCCTGCATTCACAAGCCTGGTCCAAGGACTAGGATGGTACCAAGGGAGCCCTTCGACAAAGAGCATGAGCACACTAAGAAAGGCACACAGTAATACCAGTCCTACTGAGGGTGAAACTAAGAGCAAAATGCACTGAATGCTTACCAAATGCCAGACGCTGTGCTAAGCAATTTAGTGATGAATTCATTTAATCCGCCCTCTAGGACTCTGAATCCCCACCCCAACCCCAGTCTACAAACTCTCCCCAAAGCCCACAAAGCCCTATACCTGGCCTGTGTTCCCCCCTCCCCGGACTCATATCCCATCACCCTCCCCTGATCCCTCACTATCTCTAGCCTCACTGGTCCTATTTTTGTTTCCCTCCTCAGGGCGTTTGCACTGGCTGTTCCTCTGCCTAGAAAGCCATGCTCCTGGATGTCCCCATGCCTGGCTTCTGTTCATCCTTCAGGGATCAGCTCAAGTGCCACTTTTAGAGAGGGGTCCTCCCTTATCCTCCAATCCAAAATTAGCCCCTATTACCCCTATTACTTTATCTCTATCACCATCTGTAATCATTACACTCATTTCTTTCTTTTTTGTAAAAAATATTTTATTTATTTATTTTTAGAGAGATAGGAAGGGAGGGAGAAAGAGAGGAAGAGAAACACCAACGTGTGGTTGTCTCTCACACACCCCCAACTGGGGACCTGGCCCCCAACCCAGGCATGTGCCCTGACTGGGAATCAAACCAGTGACCTTTTGGTTCACAAGCCGGCACTCAATCCACTGAGCGCACCAGCCAGAGCATTACACTCATTTCTTTATCTGCTTATTTATTTGTCTCTCCTCCTATGAGCCCCAGGAGATCAGGGATCTTGTACACTGCTGGATCCCCACATCAGCCCCAGATTTTAGTATATAGAAGATGCTCAAAAAATGTTTTTTGGACAAATAAATGAGCCTGGGAGGTGGGCTAATATAACCCACACTTCACATGTAAAGAAACAGACTCTGGGAAAGAGAGTCACTTGTCCATTCATTCCACTGACATTTATTGAACACCTACTGTGTGCCAAGCACTGCTCTCCATGTAGGGTACAGCAGGACTGAAGCAGACCCAGGTGGGGTGCTGTGGTGCAGCTGGATTCAGACTGAGCTTTGCTGGACTGCAGGGCCCAAGCCCTTTATCTACCTCTGAGTTCTCTGCAGGATTAACTGCTCCCACCTCAACAGTCCCCTTAAGTCGTAAAAACCATATGAGTTATTGTTGCCTCTGGTCCAGGCAAAGAAAGCACCAGGCCTTGAGTCTGGCTTTTCACATACAGTATTTTCCAACACCCCTATGGAGGACAACTATCCCACTTTACAGATGAGGAAACTGAGGCTCCAAAAGGAAACAGCACCTGCCCAGGATCACAGAGCAGGTGGGGCCCAGACTAGAAACAAGCCTGACTCCAGAGCCTGCCTCTTTATCTGCTCAACTACCGGGCCACGATTTCCCAGGGAATCTCAGCCACCCTACCACCAGTGAAATCGCCAAGGGCCTGGGGCCTGAAAATATTTCGATGGCAATTAGCCACACTCGTTACATGGGCATTTATGTGTCCTGGGCAGCATACCCCGGGCTTTACCAACAAGACCCATCCAACTTTTACCTGAGCAGGGTGAACACTTACTAAACAATTACTAGGCCAGGTCCCCTCTTAAGTGCTTTTGTTACTCATTTAGCTCACACAACCAACCTCATGAGGTAGGTGCTGTTATTATCACCATTGTACAGACAGGGAAATCGAGGCAAAGACAAGTGCCCAAGGCCACATAATAAATAAACAACTGGGTTCGAACCCAGGCAGTTTGTACTCTTAACCTCAATACTATGCTGCCTCTGTTACTAGCTTAATTTTAAAACAAGGAAACTGAGGCTCAGAGAGGTCCCCCGATTTATTAGGTGGGAGAGTTAGTATTTGAGCCCAGACCTGGCAGCCCTAACCCATTATGCCATACCACCACACTATTCAGCTTCACATGGGGCCTCTGAGGTCCCTCCTGGGCCATGCGGACAGACTGGGATGATTACCAGAACTTGGTTCCTACTTTCTCACACAGAATTATGAATACAGGAGGGGAGCCTTTCCTCTGTAAGTGTGGAATGGAAACTTCCATTTTACAATAAGAACTCAATAAATGGAGACTTAAGCAAAGAATTGAGAAGAGGGGAGACCCAGGACACCCCTAAGACAGTAAATGCAGTCCAAACAGCAGGGTTAAGGCTGTGCAGTGTTCTGAGGGCTGGGAGTGGGTGTGGGGTCTAGCCTACAGCTCCAAATCCTTAGGGGCTGTGTGTTCAGAGAGTAGAAACCAGAGTCTCCAGAGAAGGGATGGAAAGTGATAAGAAGAGCACATGAGACACATGGACACAGTGTGGTCCGCAGCTTGGAGTCCTGAGAGTAGATGGTCCTGAGAGCGAGGATCAGGGACTGGGCCACGGGGTCAAGGAAGGAGCGAGAAACCTCTAGCTTGGGAGTCTTGGTGGGGAAGTGAACTAGGTCTGGGAATACCTGTGTGGACGCCCCACTTGCAGAAGAGGCTACTTTCGGAGAAACCGGTAGCCCCTACGATCTGCCCAATCACGTGCACCTCAGCCATGGCCCTGAGAGAGTAAAAATAGAATCACAACCCTGTAAGTGTACTGTTATTTCCACCTGTGGGAAGAGGAAACTGAGACCCTCCAAACAAGGGACTGTACTAGGATTTCAAAGTAGTTTCGTCAAACCACTGATGCTGCGGTCTTAACCATTATCCTAAATGCCTCTCCAGGGGAGTGCCAAAAAAATTAGGGGATTAGAGAGGACGGGGTTAAAGAGCTGACACCTAACTCAAAAACAACCTTCTCGCTCAGCGCACAGGAAAGCCCCGCCCAGAGGTCAATGGCTCCGCCCACAAGCACTAAGGGCCCGCCTCCTTGCTTCAGCTCCTCCCTCCCCCTCAGTTCCGCGAGGAGCATGCGTTGTAAGAGCAGGGCGCCAAAGCCCCGCCTCTAATCGTACGCATGCGCTATTCACACTTTAGAACAGCGAACGGTTAGGAGAGGCGAAAGCGGCCCCGGGATTGGAGTTCGTGGACCTGACCTGTCCCTCTCTCCGCGGGCGCCGACTTCCCAGGCCTAGCTCGCGCTTCTCCCCGGATCTTCCCGGCAGCGAGATAACCGAGGCACCACGATCCCTCCAAAGCCGCGCCCGCCTACGTTTTCTCTGGTTGTTGCTGGGGCAACAGCAGTCTCCTCCCCTGGCCTTGTACCCGCCCTGCGGGTCCTTAATTGGCCCTAGCTGTCCTCGGGGGCGGGGCCAAACTCTGATGGACATTCTCTCTCCTCTCCATTTTGGGTAAAGTCTGTCCAGCTCCGAGACACGGTTGAGCGATTTGGGGCGTGGCCCAGCAGCCGCCATCTGCAGTGTGGCTGACGAAGTTTGAGTGCAGCTGTTTCTCCCAGATACCCTCTCCACAAATAAACCTGTAGATACCCCATAACCCTCAAGTCTCTCCCCCAACGTGGGCCACAAACACTGTCCCTTAGGAGAGTGCATCCTCCTGCTTCATAACTAGAAAAAAAAGTCCTTCCTCATTCAGAGGTACTCAAGAAGTTGAGGAGGGGGTTTTCCTTCCCTTTTTAGAAAGTTCCTCCGGCTTGAAGGGACTGATCATCAAACTTCCTCCTCAGAAAAACTGCCCATTTCTTCACCGTGCAGATTCTGAGCAAGGGTGGGGGCGTGGGGAAGGTGAGAAATGAGGAAGTGAGGCCTCTTTATCTGCAGAAAATCCGGTTCTTAAAAACTGGACTCTGCCAGTAACTTGTCTTGTGACCTTGCTCGGCTCTAGGTTTCAGTTTCCTCATCCATGTAATGGGCACAAGGAGAGTGACTGAGTCGGAGGCACTCACACATTTTGGTGAACTGAGCAGTCAGTTGCCTTAGTCCCATATTCCTCCCGCCCAACACAGGAGACCGAAGGGAACGCATTCTCTTTCTTTTTAGTAAAATGGGACTGCGAAAGTTAGACTCAACAACTCAAAGTCATAGGGAGGGGACAGCATTTCAATTGGATAATATTTATATAGGTAAAATAATTCAATGGACTATTTTACTAATAGATATACTTGAACGCTGCTGTTTATTGAGCTATTACTTTGTACCAGTCCCCCAGAAACTGGTCATTTTGCATGTACGATCTCCCTTAATCCTCACAGACATCCCACCAGGTAAGTAATATTACCAGCTTTATTTAAAATGAAGAAATTGGGACAAAAGTCATTTGCCTTGCCAAATTGACCATAGTTCTGTCTCACTCTGTCTGTAAACTTTATATTATTAGCCTCTCTGCTCTCCTGTTACTCCTGGATACAAGTCTCCCAGATTCCAGGAATATGGAAGTTGTGCTTGGGTGTCATCCTGGGTGCTGTCACTTCCCATATCCAACCTGTTACCACGCCTGTTAATTCTCTTTCTCAAATATTTTTTCTTCAATTGGTTTCTTTCCTATTGGTTGGTATTAGTGATTAAGAAAATGCTCCCCTGTTTTACGGCCTTGATTTTAGTCTGGATTCTGCCCCTTCTTTGTGACCTTCAATGCCTCAGTTTCCTCATCTGTGATGTATGAATGATGGTCTCCACCTTGTTGGATTTAAAGAATGTATGAAGATGTTTTAAACTATCAATATGTCTCCCTGGCTGGTGTGGCTCAGTGGACCAGTGCCACCCTGTGAACCAAAGGGTCGCCTGTTTGATTCCCAGTCAGGGCACATGCCTGGGTTGCAGGCCAGGTCCCTAGTAGGGTGTGTACAAGAGGCAACCCCACATTGATTTTTCCCTCTCTCCCTCCTTTCCCCTGTCTTTATAAGTAAATAAGTAAAATATATATTTTACATAAAATAAAGTAGCAGTAAGTCCACAGGTTCTTTGACACTCCTTTCACTAGGTAGAGCTTAATTCTTTTCCCCTTGAGTATAGATTGCACTTGGTAACTACTAACTTCTAGCTAATAGAATGTGGTAGAAATGTTACTATATGACTTCCAAAACCAGGCCCTAAAAAGCATTCTTCTCAATCTCTCTTGGTTGGTTTACTTTGAGAGAGGTCAGCCATCATGATGTAACAATAGTGAAGCTGTCAATGGAAGGACACAAATGGGGAAGAACAGAGGCGCCCTGCCAACAATCAGTCTTGGAAGCAGATCTCCCAGCCTCAGTCAGACCTTCAGAGAACCTTTGCGCCTGGCCAACACTCGAACTGTAACTTCGTTAGACATCCTGAGCCTGAAGCACTGAGTTAACCCATCGCCAGGTTACTGACCTACAGAAACTGTGTCAGTGGTAAATATTTGTTGTTTTAACCACTAAGTTTGGGGGGATGATTTGTTACCCAGCAATAAATTACTTATACAAATACGTAATGAATTTAGGACAGTGCCTGGCAAAATGTTTGCTATTATTGATTGTGTTTATTATTGTTACTGAAATGGTATATTTTACATACTTTTTAAAGAAGCACACTGAATATTTATGTATTTCTTATTTTTAACTTTTAAAAAATTGTGGTAAAGTACACATAACAAAATTTACCACATGAATCATTTTTAAGTGTACAGGTGAGTGGCATTAAGTGTATGCACATAATTATGCAACCAATCTCTAGGACTATTTTTTTTTTTGTAAAATTGAAACTCTGTACCCATGAAACAGCGACTGCCCCTCTCCCTTCCTCCAGCCCCTGGTAACCACCATTCTACTTTCTGTCTCTAGAAATTGGACTACTCCATGTACCTCATATACATAGAATCATTTAGTGTTTGTCCTTTTATCCCTGGCTTATTTCATTTAGCATTATGTTTCAGGAATCATCCATGTGACTGTGCATATCAGATTTTCCTGCTTCTTCAAGGCTGAATACCACTCCATTGTATATGCCCCACTTTGTTTTTCCACTCATCAGTTGGTGGGCACTTGGGTTACTCTCACCCTTCAGCTGCTGTGAGTAGAGCTGCTGTGAACATGGATGTACAAGTCTCTCTTCAAGACCCTGCTTTCAGTTCTTTGGGTCCATACCCAGAAGTGGAGTTGCTGGGTCATATGTTTAGTCCATTTTTAATGTTTTGAGGAACCGCCAGACTGTTTTCCATAGTGAGTGTATATATTGTTTTACAGTTTGCTTTTTTCACTCAGTGATACATCTGGGGAATTTATGTCTATGTATAAATATCTAACTCACTCTTTTTAAAAAACACTGTTTTGAAGTATAATATATGTACAGAAAAGTGTACATATCATAAATGAAGAGCTGGATTAAATTTTATAAACTGAATTAAAGTGGTAACTAGAGCTTGGCTCAAGAACACCAGCAGCTCCCCAGGATGCCCCCTAATGGTAACCACTAACCGGATTTCTAATAATGCCGGTTCACTTTGCCTGTTTTTTTAAAAGATTTTATTTATTTATTTTTAGAGAGAGTGGAAGGGAAGGAGAAAGAGAGGGAGAGAAACATCAATGTGTGGTTGTCTCTCACATGCCCTCTACTGGGGACCTGGCCCACAACCCAGGCATGTGCCCTAGACCGGGATTTGAACTAGCAACTCTTGGGTTCACAGGCTGGCACTCAACCAGTGAGCCACACCAGCCAGGGAAACATTATTTCCAGAAGTCAAATTCTCCTAAGAACAAGGTGGGGGTGGGGAATTCTCCTATATAATCATAATGCCAATTTAATATTTTCTGAACCAATTTAACATTGATATAAAATTATCTAATTCATAGTTTATGTTCAAAATTTCCCCATTGTTCCCAATAACATATTTTATCACTATCTGCCATCTATCCAGGATCATACTTTGTTCTTAGTTGTCACATTTCCTAAGTCACCTTGAATCTAGAACAGGCCTGCCAGGTTTTAAATTTTGTTATTGTTTTGTTTTTTTATTACATTGACATGTTTTTACAGGCTTAATCAAGCTCTTTATTTTACTTTTTTATTAAATGTGTTAGAGTGGCATTGGTTAATAGACTTTTTAAAATTTGCATATACAGCCCAGGCTGGTGTAGCTCAATGCATTGAGTGTGGGCCTGAGAACCAAAGGGTCGCCGGTTTGATTCCCAGTCAGGGCACATGCCTGGGTTGCAGGCCAGGTCCCCAGTACAGGATGTGTGATTGATGTTTCTCTCCCTCTCTTTCTCCCTCCCTTCCACTCTCTCTAAAAATACATAAATAAAATAAATTTAAAAAATTTTGCATGTACGTATTACATCCCTAGGAAAAGAATCCCAGATTTTCCCTCCTATGTTTTTCCTCTTGCTTCATCACGGACCATAATACCTGCCAAGGTGCCTGGTACAATGAAATCAAACGGACAGGATGCGAGTATGTTGTTCTTCTATTTTTCTAAATCTTCAAGTGGCACATCAAATCTGCTCACTCTGCACTGTTCCACCTGCCTGTGTGTTTTACAATAATTTTTCTGGCTCTGTGATCAACAGTGATTTCAAATTTCACCAATGTGCGCATGCTTCATCATCAATTAGAAACTGGGCGATGACTTTGGAGCACTGCCTAATAAGAACCTGGTGTTTGCCTCTCGTTTTGGCACTGTGGATACTCTTGAGAGCATCAGCCAGGACATTCATGTCCACCGTTTTGGTGACACGGAAAGATGGAGGAGAATGATACTGACATTTTTGAGGAGCACAGCCAAACTCCTGTCTCTCTCTCTCCCTCTCTCCCCTTCCCTCTCCCTTTTCCTCTTTTCTTTTCTTTTTTTCTCTTTTCTTTCTTTCCTTTGTTCTTTCCCCTTCCTTCCTTCCTTCCTTCCTTCCTTCCTTCCCCCCTCCCTCCCTCCCTCCGTTTCTCTCTCTCTCTTTCTTTCTTTCTTTCTTTCATTCATTTTTAGAATGAGGGGAAGGGAGAGGGAAAAAAGATAAGGAGAGAAACATCAATTGGTTGTTTCTTGTACCCAAACCTGCAACCTACACATGTGCCCAACTAGGAACTGAATCAGTGACCTTTTGCTTTGCAAGTCGATGATCAACCAAGTGAGCCACACCAGTCAGGGCCAGCCAGCTACTTAACAGACTGTCTCTTAATCTGGCTTTGTCTCATGTTCTCTCAAGTTTAGATTCAGATGATGGATTTTTGGCAGAAAAACCACAGAGATTATGTTACATCCTTCTCAGTGCACATCAGGAGGCACATGATGTCAGTTTGTTGCATTGCTGGTGATGTTAACTTCTATCACCTGGTTAAGGTGATGTCTGCCAATATTCTGCACTAACTATATTTTTCCTTTGTAGAAAACAGGTCACCTGTGGGAAGATACTTTGAGACTAGATAAATGTCCTGTTCCTCACTGAACTTTCATCAATGGTTTAAGCCTCCATTGATGATTCTGGGTGGAATCTCATGTTTAATATTCTAGGATCATTGCAAACCCTAAGAGTCCTGGGTCTCTTGTCATCTCGTGAAAAGCATGGGGTTGGGGAGACAGTACAAGGCCAATGGTGGCCAGAGACAACTAAATGGAAGAGAATAGATGGTTAGGGTGGCCCAAGGGGATGAGGGACCCACAGAGTGCAGGGAGTCAGTGAAAAATTGAGGCCAGTGGGCACTCATGCCCCAATCCCACAAATAAGTATGAAGGCCTACTTTGTACCAGGCGCTGTTCCAGGCCCTGAGGCACAGCCACAAACAAAATCGAGAAAATCTCAGGCCTCCCGTAGCTGACAATGATGTGGGAAGACTCAAACTACAAACAACAGAAACAGAGTAGCCCTCCACCTCCCATCCCTGGTTTTGCTTTCTGCTCTTTCATTTACTTGAGGCCAACCACTGTCTGAAAATATTAAGTGGAAAATTTCAGAAATAAACAATTCCTAAGTTTTAAATTGCGCGCCGTTTTGAATGGCATGGAATCTCACAGCATCCGGCTCCCTGCCGCCCAGGATGTGAATCATCCCTTTGTCCAGCCTATCCACGCTGTCCACGCTGCCCTCCCATCGGCCACTTAGTAGCCCTCTCTGTTGTCAGATCGACTGTCACACATCGAAGTGCTTGTGTCCACGGCACCCTTCTCCTCAGAGGGTCAGTAGCAGCCTAACGCTGAGTCACAATGCCTTCGCCATCCACCCCCCTTCACATCATCACGCAGGCATCGCACTGTCTCACGTCACCACAAGGACGAGTACCAGACAAAATGTTTTGAGAGGCTACACTCGTGTAACTTTAATGACAGCATATTGTTATGTGTTCTATTTTCTTATTAGTTGTTGTTAGTCTCTTACTTTGCTTAATTTATAAATTAAACTTTATAATAGGTAGGTATGTCCATATCAGAAAAAAACATTGTATATGAAGGTTTTGGTACTACTCACAGTCTCAGGCACCCACCCTCGTCCCCCCAGGCCATCCTAGGTCTTGGAACATGTCCCCTGTGGATAAAGAGACTACTGTAATATGTTTCATAGTGATAAATGAGATGAAAAACCAGAGGGGTTAAGGAGATAGAATAACAGGGTAGCTCTCCCAGATAGAACAATCCTGCTCCCTCTTCCCTCTCATCTACCCTCCCGTGGATCTCCCTGCCTGCCTGTCATTTGCCAGAAACTCTGGCTTATTCAAGTGTTCCCCCTGGGAGTGGGGCCAGTGCCAGCTCCAGTGTTTGGACTCTTGGCAGCCAAAACAGTCTCGGAGCCCTGGTGCGAGGCATCTGTGGCTAGCCCCACATCAGGCAGGGGAAGCATCCAGTTTGACTGACTGGCACTGGTGAAATGGAGGGCTTCTGGGAAGGGGAAGCCAGTGCAAGCCTGGTGGACTCCCTGAAGGCAGTGGAGGTGGGCAGGGTAAGGCAAGTTCCCTAGTCAGACTGATGGAGGTGGACATAAATAATATTCATACAAACATGTTTCCAGTGCTTACTTTGCCAGGTTTTGGGTAAATATTGGACATTTTTATCTCACCTAATTTGTGGTTAGTGGTTTACATATATTGTTGCCTCTAGCAGACAAAGAATCTTTACATCATTTTACAGATGAAGAAATTGGTGTTCAGAGAAGTGACTATTTTCCAGAGGTCACACGGCCAGTGTTTTGAAGAGCCTGGAAAGAAACTCAGGTCCCTGTGGGTCCAAACACTGACTCACCCACCACCTGTACTGTCTGATAAGCAGCACGTGGCCTCATCCCCAGCTCACTCCCAGCTCAGCCCCCTTTCCTCAGAAGCCCCCGCCCCACCTTTTGTCTCTGCTTCCTCCCCTCATCTTGACCAGCAAGGAATACAGCTCTGGGTTACAAGCTGCTAGGCCAAGTGAGCACACATCTGAGTCTCAGTTTTTTGATCTGCAAAATGGGGATAGAAATAGAGCTACTGAGAGGAATCAGTGCGATGACGTCTGCACTCTGTGACCTGGAAGCTCTCTGTGCCGGTTTCCTCCTGTGTACAACAGAACAATAAATGAGAGTGTCTCGTAGGTCGTTCTGAGGTTACATGTGCATCTGTATTCCCTGCACACAGTTGGTGTGGATGGCTGTTATCATAGAGCAGGGGGTGGTGGAGGTGGGTAGAGGCGGGGCCAAGCCAGGAAAACCCTGGAGGATTCAGGCTCCCCTCCTCGCTTCTACTGCCTCGTCCCGCGCTGACGTCGACCTTCCAGGGCCCCTTCCCTCCGCCGAGGAGGGCGGAGCCTGGAGATTGCCGCCCCGCCCCCACCCCGCCCCCGGGCGCTGCGGACCCAGGCGATAGAAGGGAGCTGATT
This sequence comes from Phyllostomus discolor, assembly GCF_004126475.2. NCBI lineage: Eukaryota > Metazoa > Chordata > Mammalia > Chiroptera > Phyllostomidae > Phyllostomus > Phyllostomus discolor. Next base: position 8,150,729 of record NC_040914.2, read on the forward strand.
GGAACGTGCAGACCCTGCAACCCCAGGCTTGGGCCGGGCAGCGTGGGGCTCACTGAAGTCCGCATACCCGACCGGTAGAGTCGGGGCAGGTGTCGGTTCAGGGGCCCGGGAGGTCCCGGCATCGGGCCGTGAGCGGTGAGTGAGGGGCGCAGTTAGGGGACACCTCCCCTCCCCCGGTTCCTAGCATTGGGGTTGGGGAGACAAACTCTTGGCGAGGAAGTCGGCTTAAAACAGGTTTGGAGTGAGAGGAGGAGGCTTAGGAGGACCCCCAGGGGGACCGTGGGGCGAGAGTATTCTTTGCTGAGTATGTACAAGTGGTGGGTGGGGGGTGTTATGGGGCAGGTGAGCCAAGGTAGATTCTAGTAAAACAGGTGCCTGGGGAGCTGGTCGGAGCGTGAGAGGTTGTGTGGGGTTACTGATGTGGATGGAATGGGCAGGGGTGCCGGCAGGTGTGCAAGGGAAGTGATGGGAGCAGGGGAGAGTGTTGGATACTTGTGCGCATGTTTACATATGGGGGGATCTCTTCTGGAGAGATGGTAGTGTGCAAGGAGTCACTTAGAATGAGTGTGTAAGGTTGGCGGCTCCAGAGGGTGTTTTCTGGAAGCTGTTGCTGGGGCTAAGTATGCAAGGAGTCCCTTGGGAGATGAATGCGTGTAGATGGAGGTGGGGGTTGGGCTTGCCTGGATGGGTATGTGAGGCCGGGGACTTGGGTATTTAGAGTGTGTAGGCTTGGGAGGCACAGGGAGTGTGAACCAGAGTAAAATGCAAAATGTCACTGGGGAGGGGTGTGAGGGAGAGGGATGGTGTGTGAAACCAGGATGGGTGTGTAGTTCATTGGGCAAGTAAGTGTGTAAAACATAGTTTGGAATAAGTGTGCCACAGTTACGTGGTTTTTGGCTGAGGATAGAGAGGCCCAGAGTTAAATGTCCAGGCCCCTGAATTCTCTTTACAACTTGGGCCAGCCTCTTTTACTCTCTGGGCCTCAGTGTTACTCTCTGTGAAGTGGGTCTGAGGGTTGTTGACCTGTCAAGGCTCTCTGGAGTCAGGAGTCAGGGGAAGGATGAAGGTGAGACTTTCACAACTTGTCCTTTTCTTTTCCCTACCCAAGGAAGCACCTCTGGGAACCCCTCCCCAGCCATGGACAGCCCCAGTCTTCCAGAACTGCAACAGCCTCTGCTGGCAGGTGTAGGCTCCACCTGCCCCGTCCAGAAGCCTGGAGAACCTGAGCCGGATCCCCTCTTTGGAGAGACAGCTTTTGCAGAGTCCCTAAGGGGTTGGCAGTTTCTGCCACCACCTCTTCCCTCTGTGAGCACTGGTCTGGGGCAGCCAGGGCACCCTGACCTTGAGGTAAGAGAAACGGGCCTGCCTTAGAGGGAGCAAGGGGAGGGGATGTGGGAGATCCCAGCTACAGTCAACATTTGATAGGCTGGCAGCTGAGGTACCTGCCTTTGGCCTGGAGTCTCACTTCTGAGCTGCGAGTGGGTTTCCTAGATATCTGGCTGTTGTTTATGTTCTCCCTCTCCCCTGGATTCTTTAGCTCTTTTTCTTCATATTTGCCTCTTATCTTTGTTCCCTAGCCTTTGGCTATGTCTTTCCTCTGCTTTCTGTCTGTCCATCTCTTTCCAGAGCCAGCTCACCTGTGGCCTCTGTCTGCCCTGGTCTCTTTTTAGAAAATTGTCACTTTTGTCATTTCTTATTCCTTGTCTTTTATTTTGTAAACATGGCTTCCCTGTTCCTATTGCTGTAGAAGAAATCACTATAAAACTTAGTAGTTTAAAACAACAGCAGCCATTGTTATCACTCATAGTTTCTTTGGGTCAGGAATTTGGGCAGCATTCGGTTGAGTGGTTCTGCCTCAGGGTCTTTCATGGGGTTGCGTGGAGCCAGTGGATGAGATCTGGAGCAGTTAGGGGGCTGAAACAGCCGGGGGCTGGCTGGTATCTCTCTTCATGTAGTCTTGGGGTTTCCACATGTCTCCCCATGTGGGCTGGTTTGGGCTTCCCTCCAGCATGGCAGCTTGAGGGCAGTTGGACTCATGTGCCTCTGGTCTGCAGCATGAATGTCTCAGCAAAGCGGGAGCTGCCTCACCTTTTCTGATTAGGAAGTCATGTAACATTACTTCCACTACATTCCATCAATCATGAGTGAGTCACAGCCTCTCCAGATTCCAGTAACCGGGACCCAAACCTCACCTTTGATGGGAAAAGTATCAGTCACCATCAGAAGAGCATATGGGATTCAAGAGATGGTCGCGGCCATTTTTGGAAAAATCTGCCACATTGTCACAACAGGCATCACACTGACATTGTATGTGCTTAATAATTCCATTGTTTGAAGATTTTGGAGGTCTAATTATTTCTGCTCATTCTCACTCACAGTCCTTACATTCCAGGTTATCTTTGACTGCATGCTGGTCATCATGTCTGAAAAATTATTCTGAGGTCTAGAATGAAGGTACCTTCCTCCAGAGAGGACTTGCTTTGCTTCTGCGAGCTACCTGAGGGCATTAGCAGTTAAAGATCATCTTTAATTTCTAGGTTTGATAGAAAGGTTAATTTTTCTGGGATTGGCATATACCTTCCCAGGAAGGGCAAAAGAGGCCTTTTGGTTCATCTGGCCTGTTTACCGTTTTCATTTTAGTTTCAGCCTCACAATGACTCCTTACTCTTATGAGCTGTTTGATGCAAGATTAAAAAAAATTTTTTAAATGTAGAATCAATAGTCAGGAGGCAGGTTTGTCTGAGTAACTTAGGCCACCAGAGTTGTTTCTTCATCTTTTGCAGACTCCTGCCCCCATTGGTGTCTGTCCCCACCTCAGTAGCGTTTAACTCAGAGCTTTGGGAGTGGGTGGGGCTCTTCTCTGGAGACAAGCTTCACAGCTTCCCTCAAAGGGCTTGAAGATACAAAAAAGTCAAGAGCCTGTGTCCTGAAACATTTTTTGTCTTGGTATTTCTGGGGAGGCCCTGGTGTTGGTCTTTGGGGGCTGTGCAGAGCAGAGCGTTGGGGCAGGGGAGGTGGGAGATGCCCACCCAGGCTCTCTCCTGCCTATAGGATGCATCAAGTGACAGCGACTCGGACTGGGACAGGGACAGCCTTCTCTCCCCTCTCCTACCCCATGACCACCTGGGCTTGGCTGTTTTCTCCGTGCTGTGCTGCTTCTGGCCGGTGGGCATTGCTGCCTTTTGCTTGGCCCAAAAGGTCAGTCTGTGTGTGGGGCTGGGAGGGGACTGGATGTAAAAGAAAAATGCATTCAAGGAACAAGAAAACAAAATAGCAGCTATACCTGGGGCTAGGGGAAGATATGGAGAGGATTCACATGGGAACATTCAGGGGTAAAATGAGGTGTGTTACACAGAGGGCTGTGAAGTGGTGGTTAAAAACCTGAAGTTAAACCCTAGGCCTGCCACTCTCTGTGAGCAAGCCACAATTTCTCTGTGCCTCATGGTCACTGTGCGGATCAAATCAGTTAGAATAGGGCGGTGGCAGACACTAACACCTTATTAGTCACCCAGTACCCCCCAGTGCCCAGGAGATGCTCCCTGTTTTGGGGATGTAGGAATGAATGCATGGGTGTGTCCTGTGGGGAAGGGGCTGGGGCTGCAGGAAGCAGGGTGGGCAGAAGGGCTGCCTGACTTACTGATGCCCAACACCTCCACAGACCAACAAGGCTTGGGCCAAGGGGGATGTCCAGGGGGCAGGAGCCGCCTCCCGCCACGCCTTCCTGCTGGGGGTCCTGGCCATCGGGCTGGGTGTGTGCACATATGCGGCAGCTCTCGTGACCCTGGCTGCCTACTTGGCCTCCCGAGACCCGCCCTAGCTCCCCTGTGGCCCTCACTGGGAACCAGAGGCTGGTGGTCCAGAGCGGACACAGGCAGAGTAGAGAATCCAGGTGGATGTGGCGGTGGCAGCGTCCAGCAATGGGACCAAACTGTACAACCCTCTACCCTTCCCGGCTGCTACAATGTGAGATTAAACATTGGACACTCTTGCAGTCAGACCTGTGTCAGTCTGTGGGGGGTAGGTGGGGCTGGGGGCGCCTGACAGGCCATCCCCAGGGTGCTCCTGAACACTTCAGAGCTGGAGAAGGGGAACCCGAGGGGTGGGGGTTTCCCAGTTACAGAATGGTCTCTTCACAACTTAGAGCAGTCAGCAGAGAATTACAGAGCTGGGTGCCAAGGACTTACTCCTCCATATGGCAGCTGTATACCTTGGCCCAAGGTCACATTCTTTGAGCCTCATTTTTCCCCACCTGCGAAATGGTCCACACATGTAAAAGGAAGTCTCCTTCTGAGCTCTTGGTACAGCAAGTGGCAGAAACTCAACTCTGATCACCTCACACACACACACACAAAGGGGAGAAAGCTGAGGTAGAGCAGGATCCAGGGGCTCAAGTGAAATGGTCTAGTCTCGTTCCTCGGACCTCCTTCCCTTTTGGCTTCATTCCATGCAGGCTCCCCCTTGTGGGGAGAAAAATAGCCCTAGCCAACTGGAAGCACCCCAGGAGCCCTCAAGAGCAGCCCCAAATGCATTATACAGCCTGCCAATGGAGGGGGGTGGGGAGCAGGCATGGACAGGGCCTTTAGGTAGCATCAAAGTGCTGGTTGAAAGGAGTGTCTGCTGAAAGCAGTGCTAGCAGAGGGGCAGATGTGTTCACTAAATGGGGTTCAGTATTACCCAGTAATGGAGCGACAGTTTGGTTCTCACTCCATTTAATACCATTCCAGTGGGTCTTCCTGAACTCTTCTCCATTTGGTATTCCATGGATTATAACAGCAAGCTAAAGATATTCATGCATTTCCTTCCATTTCCTGGGATGAAAATGACACTGCCCGGAGGGACAGCTGTGGGAACTTGGTGAGCTAGTTCAGGCACGTGAGGCACGCAGCACAGGGCCCGTCACAACCCCCCAAACACCACTGGCTGCTGGGACCCAGCAACCATGTGGCTCAGAAGTGGGTTAACCCTTGTTGATGCTTACACATTCTTGCCCACTAAAGGTTGGGGAGCAGCCAAATGGCAACTAAAAATGCCCCCTAGGGGGCGCTACCAGCCCTGAAAACCAACTTCTGTGTACGGATGGTGAACCCCAGTCTAGTGAGCTGGCCTCTCCTTGGTTTGCCTAACAGCAAGGGCCTGGGGCTGGGCTAAGTGGGACCCACACTGCATTGCTGACTAGCTGGGGACCTCTGGCAGCTGAGTGGCTTCTGACCTTGTTTTCTCATCCTAAAATGTGGGCTACAATAACAGCCCCACCTTACTGGGCTGTCAGGCTCAGAGGCCCCTCTGGGCCCCCATTCTTGGCTTGACCATCTTTCTCTCCTGCCTTCACAGGCGCAGCTCCAGCCACACTGGCTGCCTTGCTGGTCCTCAACAGGTCTCTTTCTGGGGCTTGTCCCCCATGTCAGTGAGCTCACTCCCTGGCTTCCTCCTGGCTTCCCTCAGGTGTCCCCCTCTCGGTGAAGGTGTCCCTGACTGATGTATTAAATTTGCCTTCCCCACCCAAAGGTGCTCAAACCCCTCTTCCCTGCTTTTTGTTTTGCCACAGCATTTACCATCATCTGACAAACACCAATTCTGGGCCCTCAGCACCTAGCAGGGACTGCACAAGTAGGTGCTCAACAGACATTTATTAGACAAAATGAATTCATTCAATAACTGCAATCCTAGTAATGTTTTCCTGTGGGTGTGGGGTGTCCATGTCCCCTCACCCCGAACCACAGGGGCTGCAGTCAGGAGCACTCCTCAGGTGGCCCTGCAGCTACAGGCCCACAAGCTCTCCTTGGATACAGGAGGACAGAGAGACAAGGATGGGCTGCTGGTTTATTTTGCACCAGAGGTAGTGGTGGGTGGTGGCAGTGGGAGGGGCGCCCTGCCCCAGCTTGCCTCAGCTCTTGGAGTACCGCCTCTGCAGCGATTCCCGGTAGAAGCGGAAGACGTGTTGCGAGGCAGCCTGGGCTGCAGCCAGGCACTGCTGGAGCTGTATGGGAGAGACTGGTCAGCACAGGCCCGTCCCTGCACTGGTGCAGGGCCAGTGGGCTCACCTGGTTTCTAGGGCCCCCAAACTGACCACCTCCCTCTTCACCCGGACAGCCCCCCACCCCACCATCCTCCAGGTGAGGCAGGTGGGGAGGGGACTATTCCAAATGCATCTCCTTCTTCTCCACTCCAGGGCCTCTTAGAGGGGACAAGAAGGAAAAAAGAAAAGGTGAGGGATGCAGGGGCCAGCTTCCATCAGCTCCAGAGCCTCAATACAATGGGATCAGGCATCCTGACAGCTGGAATAGACCAGAGCTCTGGAAACTTAAGAGCTCATGAAATTGCAGAGAACCTGGAATTTTAGAGCCACGGGCGCTGTGACTCCGGATGACGTTAGGAGCCACAGAATCTGAGACCCCAAATCGAACCCCACACGTGGCTCGATTCTTGGGAGATCCAGATTGGAAATGCTCTTGGAGACCATTTGCCCCAAGTTTCCAAACTCCTCAGACCCAGAATGGGGATTCCCCCATTCTGGTACCCCCCCCACCTCCTGATTTCAGCCTGAACTCTTCTCTTTTCCTATCTCATAATTGGGCTCCCCCACCAATTTTTTATGCTCATCTGAGGACATTTTTTTTCATTGCTTTTAGAGAAACATTGATGTGAAAGAGGAATACTGATTGGCTAGCTGTCTTCTCGCATGTGCCCCAACCGACCAGGAATCAAACCCGCAACCTGGGTATGTAACCCTAACTCAGAATCAAACCTGTGACCTTTTGGTCCAGAGGACAACCTCCCAACTGAGCCACACTGGCCAGGGCAGGCTTCCCTTTTAAAATTCCCACAAAGGTTTCTTGGCTACAAAGTTTGCAAACTCCTATTCACAGAGGGCTCATGGAGGGGCTCTCCTCGAACCTCTGAGGGTAGGGCAGAGCTGGGACATGTTGGGGGGAGGGAAGATCTGGGGTTCCCCCGCATCCACATGCTGGTACCTCAGCATCAGAGAAGAGTCCCTTGGTGGTGGACATGAGTAGCTTTTGCTCCACACTGTCGAGTGCAAAGGTCAGGACTGCCCGGGCCTCCTAGGGATGAGGGATAGAAGGTGGGGGCCTGAGCTGTTCCTTCAGACACAATGTCGACTGACCCCAAAGAAAGGACTTGCCTTTCCCAAATCCAGGTACCCCCGCATCCAGTGTGGTTGTCTACCTAGGGACCACCAGTCCCAGCTTTCCCCCTGGATTCTACACCCGATTCCAACCACAGGGTTCTGCTGGGCTTCCAGGCAGTACTCCTGCCCTGCAGGGGGAGCCATAGTGCACCTCATTTACACCTGGTGCCTCCTAGCTTTTGTGCTCTGTACTGCTGAGGCATGAAGCTGGCAAAATCCGTTTTCCACCTGCCCCTAGAAGTTAGGTTCCACCTGTGCTCTGCTGGGAGACTGGCAGGAGGGAGACCAGCGCCCAGGTCCTCACTCTGACAGTGGCAGTGGGATGCGGTGGGCCCTGGACTTCTGCAGAGAGGGCAAAGCCAGGTCCGCGTAGGCACAACTGACTGGAGCGATGCCTCCAATAGCACAGGCACGAGCTGGCTATAGGCTCCTGATGTCTTTTTCCTTTTGTTCCCTCAGCTCTTCCAACATTGACCGTTGTAACCAGTTCCCTGCATTAAACTCTCTGCTGGAAATCCCCCAGTGGTTTCTGCTTTCCTGACTGGATGTGAGTGGGCAAATAACTCAGAGTAACCACAGTCCCAGGATACTGTGAACTTGAGCTGATGAGGAATGCTCTCTCTTCCTGTGCTTCTGAGCCTCCTAAGATATAAGCACAGCTTAAGCGGCCAATCATAGCCTCAGGAGAGATACTGGCCAGAGGTAGTGGAGCCAGCTGCAGAAAAGAGCAGGCACTAACAAACGCAAAGGAAATCCTGATGGAGTCTGAGGCCCTGGCTCAATTTCCATTCTTTGAGTTTGGTTCTGAATGCCAATAAACTCCGTTTGCCAGCACCTGCCCTGACGAACACAGTGGAGCCTGTCAGCTGGGACTGGGGTGGTGAGAGCCAACTGTGGTGGGAAAGTGTGGCCTACGGGAGAGGGTCAGGGTCTGCCACGGCCCTTCGCCACCCTGGCCTTCACACCTACCTTTTCTTGCTTGGCTGTGGGGTCCAGCATGAGGGTCCCATCAGTATCCAGGGCACAGGTGACCCCACAGAAGAGGGCCTGCATGGGCACACCTGCATCGACTAATGCCATGCAGGCTGCGTTGAGGCAACAGGCCAGGAGCTGAGCACCACAGGCAGCAGTTAAGAGTTTCCACTCCAGGGCTGGCCCTTGCCTCCAACCCCCCAGGCCGTGCGGTGGCAGCATCAGTGACTGACCACAGGAAGGCAGCATAGCAGTTTTTTAAGTGGTTCTGGGATCACATAGCCTTGGGTTCCAGAACTGACTTTGTGACCTTGAGCAGGTGAGTTACTCTCTCTGAGCCTCAATCAGCGATCAGAATCTTCAACAGATATACACTGGCAGGTGTCAAGCACCTCTAGGGAAACCAAGGGCAGAGAGGGGAAGAAAACTTCCAGATCACATGGGAGGTACTGGGAGAGTCAGGCCTGGAGCCTGGGAATCTGGCAGCTGCCACCAGTGACAGACTAGCAGGGAGGTGGCGGGAGGGGTCATTACCGCTGCCTCAGGGGGCCGGCCATCCAGGGGAGAAGTGAGGCCATGGCACAGTGGAAGGTGAGCACAGGGCCTAGCCAGATACCTGGCCCTGCCTCAGTTGGCTGCCCAGGTCTAGCACAGAGGGTAAGGGCCCAGCTGTGAAATCCGTCCCACCTCTGCCACCGACCTTCTGTGACCTCCTACCGAGCCTCATTTCCCCTGTGCAAGGGGGCTCCAACAGCCCACCCCTCCTATCTGTGAAGTGCCTGCCTCAGTGAGGCCCTCAGCCTCAACCTGTCACCCAAGCCATGGGGGTCTTTCAAGGACGGGCTGTTGGCCCTACTCTGCTAGCTCAGGGCTCCCCCAGATCAGCCCTGACTGTTGTGGCTCAGTTGGTCGGGAGTTGTCCTGCAAAGATCACTGGCGGGGTCTCAGTCAGCACACACGCCTGGGTTGCAGGTTTGGTCCCCAGCTGGGGCATGTACTAGAAGCAACAGATTGATGTTTCTCTCCCTCTCTTCCCCTTTCTCTAAAAATAAATAAAACTTTAAAAAACAAAAACAAAAACACCTCAGGGTCAAAGTGGAGGTCAGTAGCACAGGCTTTGGAGTCAGACAGGCCTGAGCCAGAGTTTTGTCTCTGCTGCCTTCAGCTGTGTGACCTTGGACAAGTGACTTCCCCCTTCTGGGCCTCAGCTTCCTCCCCTGAAACATGGGAACATAAGAACATCAGTCTGCTAGGGGCCTTGGGCTCTGGAACCAAACAGTGTGGGTTCAAGTCCTGGCTCTGCCAATTACTACTTATGTGAGTTGAATTTGCTGTGCAGATTAAATGAGTTGACATGTGTAAGACACTTAGAATAGTGCTGAGTTGACATGTGTAAGGCACTTAGAATAGTGCTCCACACACAGTAAGCACTCAAGTTGTTTGCTGTTCTTTTTCAACAAGTTGGTTTGGTGCCTGTCAAGTGTTTGGAGGTCTGCTGGCTAGCAGAGGATATATATGGCCATATCAGCAAGGGAGGAAATTAGGAAAATTAAGGAGATTCTGGAGGACTTCTTGGAGGCAGCTTGGGGGAAAGGATACAGAGCCAGCATCACTGATGACTTGCAGCACGATGGTGATGGAGGTGCGGGGGTGCAGCGCCCCCAGCACCACCGCTTCACACGTGTTCCTGATCAGCCGCTCCCGGCTCTTCTCTGCTACACCTGGGGAAATAAGGGGTGGGAAGGGGTCAGGCTTTTCTCTTCCTCCACATGTATCACCCAAGCCTCTGTAAGGGGCCTACAGTCTCAGCCTGGGTTGGTGCAGGACCCTGTGTGGATGGCACAGGATTCCCAATGGGCAGGAGGTAGGGCCTGGCTGCCACCCTGACATGGACACCGGCCAGCAGCGTCCGCGGCGTTATGGATGAGATAAATTCACACGGACTACCGAATCCTGTGGAGGAAAAGGGATAGTACAGCCACTCTCTCAAGGGGAGAGTACCCCGACCCTTGCCTTGACAGGCTTTTTTTGGCTTTCTAATAGCATACATCAAAGAAGGTTTTCATTTATTATACTTAGGTTTGCTTTAGGTAATTACTTTTTACAGATAGCAATGGAAGGGATATTACTGATTACTTCTTACAGATTAACAAAGAAAAAATGTTGCAAACGCAAGGCAACGATAAGAGTAATTGGTCTGGTTACACTTCAATCCTTGGGAGAATTGGCACAGACTTCAGGAAGTTACTTTAAAGATATGCAGTAAGCATTTGCTGCTTCAACTCAGGGTGAGGGAGTTTTAGCAAGAGCAAGTCACAAAGCAGCCTAGGTAGAATGCAGGCCTGATTCCCCACGGGAGAACCAATCTGTGGGTTTGGCATCCTGTGCCGCCACACGCCTATGGGTTTTTCAACAGGGCTGAGCTATAATTGTCATTGCCAGGCAGACCGGTTCTCTATACCACCCACCCCACCCCTGCCACTGCCAGCATCTGGCAAGGGAGCCGCCTGGGGGAGGAAAATCCCAGAGTTCCCATGTCCCGTGCTGCTGCCCAAGCCCAACCCAGTGGGCCAGTCCCCAGGAGTGAGGGAGATGGGAAGGCATCAAAACATGTTAATGGAAAGGGGAGATGGAGCCAGGAAAGAGGGGGGAAAGGGAAGACTCAGAGAGACAGAGAGAGGAAGAGCTGGAGGAAGAAAGAGAAGTTGCTGAGGGGAAACACAGACAGGACAGCAGTGAGGGAGGAGCTGGGCAGTTTTCCATAGCAGGGACAACTGCAGACCCAATTACCAGGCAGCCCGATCTTCGGCCTCAGGATCACTTCCAGTGTGGCCTTGTTGAAGATTTCTTTGCTGACCTTCACCTCGGCCGGCCCGTACACCCCTGCCAGGACGGAGGTATCCCCTGCAGAGAGAGCATGGAGGCCTTACCCATGTGTGCCTGCCTCTGGGGCCCACTGTGAGGCACTTAACAATGTGGGCATCACTCTAGCCCACCAATTGTTGGCAGTGATTCTTGGAGTACTTGCTCAATTTCTCTCCCTTCATTTCCTCATCTGTGAAACAGGGACAGTAATAGTCCCCATTTAATCCCTCACCACACTGTGAGGAATAAACAAGATAAAGCACACCACTGCCTGGAACATGCTGAGTACACAAAAGACTTTAGCTAATGTTACCAACTTTAACAAGAAGCTGACCTTCCTCTCTCTCATTGAAGCAACTCTCAACCTGTCCCAAAGCTTCACCCAGCCCCACTCCCTTCCCTTACTCACGCTCTTGATCCCAAACTTTGCAGCAGTCAGGACACCTGAGACAGGGATGTATCTCTGGGTTTGGGTCCTGACTCCCAGTTATTTTCCAGAGTGTGTATGGACCAGAGAGGGGGAAGCAAGAACTGAGAAATAAGGAGCCTGGCTTTTAGTCCAGTCTGCCTCCTCCCAGGTATGCACCCTTGGTTGATTTTGCTCACCTCTCTGGTCCTCAGTTTTACCATGTGCAAAATGGAGACTGGACTCCAGCAGCGGCTTCCAAACTTTTCTGACCATAACTCCAAGAAATACATTTTGCAACAGGCCTCAAAACGCCTGCAGATCCGTGCGTGTATAAACGGAACAAAGGCTTGACAAAATACCTTACCATCAGTGCCTTGGCATGCACGAGTATTTTCTACTTGATTCCAGTGAAAAACAATGAATGCAGTGGTTCTCAACCCTGATTGCACACTAAAATCACCCCAAAGCTTTAAAAGACACTGAGCCTCAGACCCTCCTCCACAGATTGTAATTCAGCTGCTGAGGGTGGGGTTCAGGCATCGGGAGTTGGAGCTCCACAGGCCACTCTGTGTGCGGGGAGGGAAGGGGAGCCCGCGACCTGCAGTGTGAGGAAATGAGCTCGAGCACAGCTTCCAAACACTGTTCTGACATCAGGACCACTGCAGCATGAAATGGAAAATGTAGAGGGCAATGGGGTGGGTTCTGGGGCTATGCATTTTTTTTTTAAATCGTCATCTGAGGACATTTTTTCATTACTTTTTAGAGAAGAAAGGAGACAGAAACATCAATTAGCTACCTCTCATATGCACTTGGATGCAGGGAATCCTACATGTCCAGACATGGGATGGAACCTATAACCTAGGTTATGTGCCCTGACCGCAAATTGAACCCGCAACCTTTCAGTTACGGGACCATGCTCCAACCAACTGAACCACACTGGCCAGGGCCTCAGCCTCTGCATTTTATGCTTACCAGAGATTCTGAGGCCAGAAGCACCTGGAACATGCTTTTTAAAAGGGTCTTCAAAGACTCCTCATTCCAGAGGCCTGAGGCTTTGGGGTTTTAGAACATGGAAGAGGCCACCCTTTTCAGTATTGCTAAATTCTAAGAAACTCGAGGCACCTGAATTTAGCAAGAGAGCTAAGCCTGGGGGCAGGTCCAAGAAGGTCCCTAGTTGGGCTGTTGTTCCTGGGGTTGGAGGAGGGGCTGTTGCACAACTGAGGGTTTCTCGGTGTTCCAGGAGAATCTGCCCCAAGGCACGGAGGTCACCCAGGAGAATTAGATCTGCACTGGGATGGTCATTCTTGTTAGTCCAGATGAGCTGTCTGTGGTCCACCTGAATGCAGGAGTCACTTCCCCTCCTCTTCTCGAGGACACGGCTCCAACAGTTCTGTGGAGCAACTCCCTCCTCTCTGGGCCCAACGCCTGCCCCACTGATCTGACCCTCTAACTGCCAAGGTCCCGAAGAGCTGTCTCCTTCTTCTCTCCTCCCTGACCCACCATTCCACTGGAGCAGCTCTTGGCAGCATCACCAGTGACATATGTCCAAACTCTCAACCCACAGGTCTGTTCCATCCTCACGTGACGTAACCTCACTAGGCCTGAGGTAGCTAGTCAGCTCTTATATCTCTGGGCTCCTCCAGGTCACCTCCCTCTCTTGGTTTTCCTCTTGCTTTGCTCCTTCTCAGTGTCTTTTTGCTAGCTCCTCATAAGTCAGAAGACGCAAGCCTTAGTCCTAGGACCTGTTCTCTTTCCCATCTACACTCGTTTTCAAGAGCTTAAAATACCATCTATAGCCAGAGGATTTAACATGATTATGTCCATCCTGGGTCTCACTTCTGAATTCCAGATTTTATGTTCAATTTGCCATTGTGATATCTACTGGGCATTGCAAACAGGCAAAGATCTTAGCTTTATCCCTCTCTTCTCATATCCCCAAACCAAACCATCTGCAAATTGTGTCAGTTTTACCTTCAAAATACATCTGGAATCTCTCCACCTCCATTGCTTTCACTCTAGTCTGAGCCACCCTCATCTTCCTGTTGCCCCCATAACCTACTAGAGGCAACACTGAAGCCAGAGAGATTCTGTTAAAATATATTCAGATTACGTCCCTCCTCTGAGCAAAACTTCCAATGGCTCCCATCTCATTTACTACGACTTATGTGATGGGCCATCCTTAACTCTCTCCAAAACCTCCTCTCACTGCTTCAGCCATATTGTTCTCCTGACTTCCTCAAACATACCAGGTACCTTCTTGCTGCATGGTCTGGGCACCTGCTGTTCCCCATGCTTGATACACTTCCTCTCCTGGTATTTTCAGGGTTTGCTCTCTTACCTTTAGGTCTTTATTCAAATATTACCATCTCACTGAGGTCCTTCCTAACCATCCTATTTAAGAGTGCAGCTTTCTCTGGCAGAGCCCATTCCCCCTCCATACTATAGTTTGCTCTGTAGCACCTTACTTAGTTATTTTCTTTACTGTCTGTCTTCTTGGTTAGGTGAGGGATTAAAAAATTCTTTATTGCTGTATTCTCAATGCCTAGAACAAATACATACCTGCTCAATCGGAAGGAATAATTGAAAACAGGTTTGTAACTGGGTAGAAGGTAGTGCCCTAGAGAGGGGACTGAAGCATCCATGGGCACGGTTCTTAGGCTTACCTCCAGAGGAATATTTACCTGGGTCAAGGAGTTTGAAAAGTATTTAACTAGATCTTACAATAGTTAAGAACTACCCCAATCTCAGGGATATTTACCCAATTGGTGGGGATGGGGAAAATCTCAACCCAGGGTATGGACATCAACCTTAATCTGAAAAGTATGTGCTTGGGTGAAAGGTCTTCCCTAGCAGGGAGTCATGAAACCGGTAATAGTGCTCCTCCAGGCTTCGAGGTAGTTAGGCAAATAGGCAGGTTTGCCTCAGTCTGGGATGTATGGATCCAAGGTATGTCTGTAGAAGGCTAAGGAGGAACCTAATCAAGGAGATTATTCACTGTGGTGAGATTTTCCCTATTGTAGCGTATTGATGCTTATGGGGAGGTCTGATCCTCTCTCCTGTGTTTACCAGGGTGGAGGTATCTCTCCCTTCCAGTTGGGAGATACATACTTACCCGACAGTATCCAGTAATGTCCACCTGGGCAAGAAGTTCTGTATGAGTCCAGGAGGGATATTTACTGGCTAGTATCAGAGAAGGTAGGCACACCTTTGCATGGTGCACCGTAGCCACTCCCTAAAATAAATACGACTTGGGTGAACGCGGGCGAGGCACTATCTACTTGGGTAATTTCTCACCTTGCAGGAACGAGGCAGAGCCATCCGGCCGGGACAGCAGGTTCTGTTCGCAAGCAAAGTGCCGGAGGCTGCAGCCGGGGCCCCGAGAGCTGGAATCTGTCCCATACTCAGTGCGGATTTTGGCGTCAGTCTGCGTCGTCCCCTCCATCCGCCAACTCCATGAGTTCAGTCGCTTCCGCATCAAAGAGCGCGCTGGCGCACCGGCTGCGTACCCAGCGCGCAACGCGCGGATCGAGGTTAGCCAGGGCCCGCACGTGGCTCCCCATTTACTAACAATTTGACCCCGCCCGCTCCAGCCTCTAAATTCCAGAAAAGCCATTGGGCAGCAGCGAATAGGGGGTGGTCCTTGGCAAGGGCTCGTCCTACCCGAGGTCCCGGGTCTTAAAATCCTGAGGCTCTGGTCAGGTTGCCCTCTTTTTTGCCTGTTACAAAAACACTGACAGTGAGGCTATCAGAGTAATTTTTTGGAAACTACGTTGTTTTATCCATACATATATGTGTTCTGGGGACCTCAGGACTATAGCAAATGCTTTCTTTGCAGAGTGGTGCTGGCACTTGAGTCAGGCTAGTGAAGGGGCAGCCCCAGTATCGACTGGGAGAGGGGCGGATCGCCAAGAAGTTATTAGTCAAGATGGCGTTAGCGGCTCGAGCAGCGCGGGTCTGGGGATCACGTCGAGGCTGGCGTCAGGTTGGCCTCCTGCTCCTGCAGCGGCTTGGGGTTCGGGGGCTGGCTGTATCTGTGAGTACCTGGGGCACCAGGGAGTTATCCCCAGCAGGGAATAGGGATGTCAACGCCATTTTCAGAGTGTGGGGTTCCTGCAAGGGGTGAAGGAAGGGCTGTCACAGAAGGGACGAGGCTTAGGAGAACCACTTAAGAGAGGACACTCAGAGAAAGAACTTCCACTTTCTTAGGAGAGGAAAAGTGAGGCAGCTTCTTTTGGGGCATCTTGAGACGGAGACAACTTGGAGAGAGGGATGGGGGTTCCTCATTAGTTGCTAGGGGGTGATGGCAGTTTGGAGGTACCTGGGAAGAAGGCGAGACCTTTGCTTAAGGCTTGGGGAGTAAAACTGCTTTAGTAAGTTGGTTCTCGGTAAAGATCCCTCACCTTCAAAGAAGAGAAAAGAGAGATCAGGTCTTCCGTCACGGATTTTTTTTTTTTTTTAATAGTGCCGTATACTTCTTTGCTCTTTTGCTACAATTCTGATTTTAAAATGAATTGCAGGGCCTTGACTGGTGTGGCTCAGTGGACTGAGAGCCAGTCTGCAGACCGAAGGATTGCTGGTTTGATTCCCGGTCAGAGCACATGGCTGGGTTGTGGGCCAGGTTCCCAGTTGGCGTGGAGGCCTGCGAGAGGCAACCGATCAGTCTTTCCTTCTCTTTCTCCCTCTCTCTAAAAATAAACAAACAAACGAACTTTAAAATGAATTGCATAAAAAAGGCGTTTGAACCTGTGTCCCTTAATAAGATGAGGGACCTTGCACAGGTCCCCAGCACAGGGGCCTTGTCTGTTGTCACACTGCGGAAAAGATAACCAATAAATATTTGTTGAATTAATGAGAGGAGAAAAGCAGAGAGAGAGAGCCACAGAGCACTTTGCCTACATTTCTTCTTGCTGGAAGGCTCTGTGGGTTGCAGTAGAGCTATGAACTAAAATCTCACAATAAAGAAAATAGTTGTTTAGAAGGATATGAAGGTAGATCACATTGGTTCATATCCCTAATCTGCTATTTTCCAGCTGTATAGCCTTGGGTAGGGGTCTGCTGTTCTCTGTACCTAATTTTCCCCTCTGTAAAATGCTACCAGTGGCACCTTATAGGGTTGTTGTGAAAATTAAATATGTAGAATGCTAAGAATGAGACCTGGCATTATGCTAAGGGCAATAGGAGTGTTGGCCGCTTTTGAAAGTGAGGGTGGAGGGAAGGAGGGAGGAGAAAGTGACTTTGGGAGTGCTTGGATTGATGAAGGCCATGGAGAGAATCTGTCAAGATCTTGTGGGGTTGGGCCTGACCCTCTGACCCTCCAATCCAGAAGGAGGGGAAGCTGGAAGCTGTAGGTGGAAGTTCTGGATGGGAAGACAAACAGGGGAGGAGAGTAAAGAGGAATGAGGTTGGAATGAGGGGAGGGGTCTCAGGAAGGGAAGGGTTGCTGGAGCTGGATGGAGGTAGGGCAGTCTCCTACGTTTGGGCTGGTTTGTGTTGGTCGTTTTTGGGGGAGGTTTTTGGGGGAGCAGCGGGGAAGAAGTTAGATCTTCCATAGCTGATCTCAGTCCCAGGAGCCTATTGGCTGGGCCAGTGGGGCGGGAGGTGGGCTGGACTCAGGCTGCAGTAGGGAAAGGTCATTTAGGACTGATTAAATCAGCTTTCTTCTGGCCCAGTCTCCCTGCTGCCCTTCCCTTCCCTCTTGACTTCGTCCTTGCTTTTTTTGGGTGGATTGGAGGAGAGGAGGAGAAGGTCTCTCAGAGTCCTTACTTTTTATGTATGTATAGTATTTAAAACTTTATATATTTTTGGAGTCCTCAGTTTTCTTTCCCACATTTATTTCTCCAACTTGTTCTTTTAAAATTAAAAATGATACTTTTGTATTTTTGAGTGGAGGGAAGGAATAGTAGCATTTAGTCAAAGAGTTTAGGCCAGGGCTGTCCTGTAGCACTCTGGAGACCGTGGAGGTGTTCTTTATCTGGGCTCTCCAGTGTAGTTGCCACCAATCACACGTGGCTGCTGAGCACTCGGAATATGGCTAGTGCCACTGAGGAACTGAAATTTTTACTTTACAGACCGTTTCCAACTTAAGATGGTTTGGCTTAACTTTTAGCTTTAACAATGGTGCAAAAGTGATACACATTCATTAGAAACCTTACTTTGAATTTTGAACTTTTCCCAGACTAGTAGTATGTGTTACGATACTCTAGTTGTGCTAGGCAGAGGCAGTGGGCTACAGCTCCTAGTCAGCCACACGACCCTGAGGGTGAACAACCACAGTTCATTGTGTGGCCAGCGTTTTTTGGGATATTGTGTTTTGTGTTTTCACATCTTATGTCTCCAAAAGGCCTGTCTGTGTCTTCTGCTTCTGGTGAGGGGAAAAAGAAGGCAATTACTTTGAGATGAAATTCAAGATAATCGCTCAGCTGTAGGCCAATGTAAGTGTTCTGAGCACATTTAAGTTAGGCTGTGATGTTCAGTAGGTTAGGGTATTTTTTTGTTTTGTTTTGTTTTTTGTTTTTTGAGAGAGGGGAAGGGAGGGAGAAAGAGGAGAGAAACATTTTGCAGTTGCCTTTTCCACACTCCACCTGGGAACCGAACCAGATACCTAGGCTCCAATTCCTTATGTGCCCTGATCAGGAATTGAACCAGTGACCTTTTGCTTTACAGGAGGACGCCCAACTCACTGAGCCGTACTGGTGGGGGCAGGTCAGGTGTTTTAAATACATTTTTGATTTATGATATTTTCAACTTGTGGGTTTATCAGTACTTAACCCCACTGTAAGTCATGGAGCATCTGTACTTAATTTTTTTAACATTGTAATTGATTGATTTGAGAGAGGGAGAGAAGAACGATTTGTTGTTCTACCTATTTATGTATTCACCGGTCAATTCTTACATGTGCCAAAACTGGGGATCGAACCTGCCACCTTGGCATATCCCAGTGACACTAACCAATTGAGCTTTCTGGCCACGACTGTATTTAATGAATTTAAATTTAAATAGCCACTGGCTGCCATATTGGATAGTGCAGCTTCAGCTGCGCCAGGAGACAGAGAGTCAGTGCCTTGAGGAAGGGTTGGGAGGCTGTGTTGCAGTGGACAGGTTGGGTTGTTGGTGCAGGCTGGGTCGGGAGGACTGCGGGGCCGCCTGCCTTCTTTCTGTCTGCTTGCCCTTCTTTTCACCTCGCAGACGTTTGCCTGGTTCTGCCTCCCTTTCTTCCCCTCCACTTGCTGGAAGATGTATTAGTGCTCAGGGTGAAGAGGAGGAAGGAAAACTGGTTTGTTGAGGTGTCCTGAGTCAGTTTCTCAGCCAACACCCCAAGAGCAAATGGGACCTTGGCCAGGTCATTTCACTTCTCTGAGCGTAGCAAGCGGGCGACTAGAGTCCCTGCCCCACTGGAAATCGGAGCACCTGTGGCTTGGTCTGTGCAAATTAGCAATAATGTTATTTCTCGGACCCAGTGGTTTGGCCAGCCTGTCCAAGGGCTCCAGCATCCTGAGGATAGGTATTCCTACCGTCTTCTGTTCATGAATGAGGAAACTGAAGCTCAGGGAGGTTTAGTTGCACAGCCAGGGGCAGTGGTCTGCTCCAGTCCATGCCCTTAATCTTGGTGCCCTCGGGAGTGGCTCCACAAGAGACCACCTTCTGCAGTGTCTCTGAGTGGCCGGTGCCCAGTGTGTACTGTGGGATGAATGGTGACGGTCATTATTGATTCATTTGTGTCTATCTCCCTTTTACCTTGTGTCTTAAGGAACCTGGTCTCTTTTCTAAGGACCCCAGCTTCTTTTCACATCATGAAGCACTTTATAATTTACAGTACCCACTTGTTACATTTAACACAGCTATACTGCAAGGTACCTGCTGGTAGTTTTTTCTCATTACAGGTGAGGAAACTGAGGCCCAGAGAGGTGAGGTGTGAACTTGGAGCCCTGGAGCCCAAAGCCCAGTTTCTTTTCATAGCACCAGGCTGGCAGCAGGAGAGCATTAGGGCTTTGTTTAGGTCTTGCG